>NC_142166.1:36625488-36937988 GCF_029865625.1 Vigna umbellata
GTAGGAGTAAGTTAAGATTTACTTAATTCTTTTAAGTTTATAACTTTTTTTTAATATGCGAATTAAGGTAAAGAAAGCTAATATATTATGTTCATGCAGATTAATTTAATAATTTTAAGAGTGTATATTTAATGGGATAAGACTTTATTACAAAGGATCCGTATGAATTGTTATAATATAATTTTGATATGCATAAAAAGTAAGAGTAACGTGGTTTTGACAAAGAAATGAAAATTATTTTGCTATTGACTATATATTTATGATATAAGTGATATTATACATGTGTATGCAATTAATATATTAATTGAGATTCTGAAATTCTTGAGTTTTGTTTAGTAAAATTATGTTAATGTTGTTTTGATTTGGTTTGGATTATTGGCACATTTATAGTTGATATTAAAATATTAAATATTTTATTAATTAACCATGTTGAAAGTTTTGAATTTAAGTGACTTAAAACATGTATAAACTCATTAGTACATGAAGGAGAAATTACTTTTAGATTGAAAAGTAGTTATTTTATATAATTGAAATAAAAGATTTGGTTTGCAATGTTTGTTAATTGTTTTTCAAGCTATCATGATCACTTAAATAAGGTGTTTCAATGTTCAAGTTGTTGATAAGAATTAGACTAAAAAAGAAGTACGTATTCCCTTTTTATTAAAGTTTGGTTATCCAATAATCATTTTGATGTCTGAACAATAAAGTCATATAATGATGTAAATTCAAGTAACTTGAGTCTTACATTGAGTAAATAACAAGGTTGAACAATATATTAGGAAGAATAATACAAACTCATTTCCTTAAAGTTTTAAACTTTTAAGTTTTTTTAATCAGTAATAAAAACAAAGGTGTTATTAATTTCATAACGGGTATCATCAATATATTAGAGTCATATATGTTTATCCTATCAAAATATGCTTCCCTTTAAACATTTACATCTCCATCATGTTTACATAATTATATCTAAAATATTCACTTTGATATTTGGTGATTTATTTGAAGTTTTAACTTATTTTTGGAAATGTCAAATGAATGTTTTGTTGGTACATATGGTTATCATGAAGCATATATGAAGATTTGATTTGATAAATCCAAGAACAATAGTTGAAGACATTTTGAAGATCTATGGTAGAAGACTTGTTGGTGGTTCAATTGTATTTAGGGTCATCTATATACATTGGATCTATTAATTTATTAAAAATGATTTTAACAAATTAATTTTATTCTCTAAACAAAATATTGATGACCATATCCATAAGTTGAATTAACTAACAATTAACTGATTTCACTAGTTAAGTGAAATCAATTAATTGGTAGTTAAATTCAATTGATTAAATATGTTAGTTTATTTGTCTTTAAATTACAACTTTGGTTCAATGAAAAGTGTAGACTTCTGAAAAATACTTTTCAATTGAGAAACCTTTGTTCTTTAATATAAAGATATTCATGACTGTGTGAGATAGTGACGACTCTTACACCATGGTTCTTTAGGCAAGATTTCGTATCTTGAAAAAGCTAAGGAGAGTTTTTTAGATTTGATTGTTTCTTATCTTGTATTGTGTTGTGTTTTGTGTTTTTGAAGGGTGTCCAGGTTGTAACAGGATGTTCCAAGATAAGGTGCTTCTTGTGGGAAGAAAGTTTGGTATTGCAAGAAATTGTGTAATTCTTGGCCTTAAACATTTTAAGTCAACACATACCTTTCTTCTTGAAATAAGAAAAAGTTTAGCAACATGGTTGCTTAGATATGTGAATATTACAATAATTTGATTAATATTTACGTCCAAGTTTATATGTATACTTGTGTATACGATAATAGTGATTCATATAAAATTGATTTTCAATAGAGCTAATATGTTATATGAATTAGAGTAAGCTTTAAGTATTTTTCTCATTGTTAAATTTTCTATAAAGAAATATTTCTCTTGTAAGATATCACTCAAGTGACGATTTTCTACTCATGCTACACTTAAGTGATATTGCTTGAGTAATAATGTGGACCTTCAAATAATAAGGAGATGTTTCAAGTGAATGTTTTTGCTTAAGTAGTAGAGAGGTTAAGTAGACCCTCTCTTTTTCTCTCTCGTCTACCAAATATTACAATCATGTAACTACGTGATCACTCAAACTAGAATTGTGACACTGATGCATAGGTTATGACATTCAAATAATAGGTTATATATGACACTCAAATAATGACATAATTCGTCTAAGTGCTAATGAAAATAGTATTTTGTTTGAATTTCTTTTAAGGTATCAATAACCATATTGCTCAAGAAAAGAAGTCTTCTATGTTTTGATACTTGGTGCATATGATACTAGACACCTCATGGGAGTATTCATGTCTACATATTCTAGTATTAAACATGTAACTTATCGAGAAAATAAGATGTTTTAACTTAATTGATTGAAAGATAAACAAATAAATAGATAGATAAATAAATACATAGAAATATCCAGACAAAAAAATAAATAAATAAGATAGACAGTTATATAGATAACTAAGAAGGTAGATAACTAGTTAAGTAGATGGCTGAAAAGATAGGTGGTTAGAAAAGAAAATAGATAACTAGATAATTAAATAAACTAAATTTAATGAAAACTGAAGTTACAAAAATATATTAAATATTTTTATTTTAAAAATTCTTAAAAATATTTTCATTAAACAATAGTTTTTAAAAATTATATAACTATCTTAATTTTTATATAGAGAGAGAGATTTTTATATATTAAATATTTATATATATATATATATATATATATATATATATATATATATTGGTTTAAAATTAAAAATAATCAATATAACATTATAAATTCTGGTGGAAAAAAAATCTTATATTTAATCCATCCTTTCCTAAACCGAAGATTGCGGGCAGTGTGGCAGTACAGATTATTTCTCTCAGCGGCGGCTGGAAAATGAAAAACACACTTTGGACTAAAAAGTTTCAAGGAACTGCAAATTTCACATCTGAAATGTCAACACGCAACTCATCAATGAAACAAAGTCAAATGATGGCTGAGAGCAATGTATTATTTGGAATATTACCAGAGTATTAATAGACTGAAATAAATAAGTAAAGAGATAAATATGTTTTCAGTTTTTAAATTATTTTAAAAAATTATGTTCAGTTTTATAAAGTAAATATATATTTATTTCATCTATGTATTTCATAAAAGTTATATAAATATTATATTGTAGTTTATTATAAACTTATCATTTAAAATATTACATTATATTTGTTATATAAATATATATTTATTTCATGTATGTATTTCATAAAATTTATATAAATATTTTTGAAGACTTTTACAAAAAAAACATGAATAAAAATATATAAATACATTTTTTTAGAAAAACAATAAACTATGAATAATAAACATATTTAATTCATATAATAAATAAATAGATAAAAGAAAATACAATTTCTCTCGAACTCTTTTACAGCCAACTGCTATTAACTGAAAATATTACTCAACAGCAGCTACCATGAACGGTTCCATGGATGGCCCTTAAAACCATTTAAACATTTAGTCCTAATATGCATGCTGATTAAGTTGCACTTACTCATCATAGTCTATGTTCCAATCATTGAGTTACACCCTTTTGCCACTCCAAAAACTATATCCAAAAGTCAAAATGTGGGGTCCCTTAGTATGAATGATTCAAAGAAACGCCCTTGAATTGCATTAAAGATCCGAACAAGGATTTGGTTTATAAATAGTTGCCTTGCATGCAAATGAACATGTAAGCCAACTTTCATGATGAGCTACGTTCCACTTCTCTTGCTCTCTTGTTTCCTATTTTATCATTTTCATGCTATCTCATGCAACAGTAACACAGACAGAGAAGCCCTTATTTCTTTCAAATCTCAAGTCACTGGCCCTAAAAATGCTCTCTCTGGGTGGTCTATACACTCCAATCACTGCACCTGGTACGGTGTCACATGCTCCAAAGTTGGAAACAGGGTCCAATCTCTCAATCTAACAGGACTTTCCCTCTCTGGCAAACTGCCCCCTGACCTTTCCAACCTCACTTTCCTACACTCACTTGACCTTTCCAACAATACTTTTCATGGCCAAATTCCCAAACACTTTGCCCATCTCTCACTTCTCAATGTCATTCACTTATCTTCCAACAATCTCAGTGGTAGGATTCCATCACAACTGGGTTATCTCCACCGTCTACAAATTTTAGACTTCTCTGTCAATAATCTCATAGGTCAGATTCCTCCATCATTTGCCAATCTCTCTTCTCTTCAGAATCTTTCCTTGGCAAGGAACCGTTTGGAGGGGGAGATTCCAACTGAACTTGGTAATCTCCGCAATCTTTCCTTTCTTCAAATCTCCGACAACAATTTCTCTGGCAAGTTTCCCACTTCTATCTTCAACATGTCTTCCTTAGTCTTTTTAAGCGTGACAAAAAACAAGCTTACAGGTGAGTTACCACAAAATTTTGGCCATTTTCTTCCAAATTTAAAGATTCTATACCTGGCAACTAATATGTTTGAAGGGGTAATTCCGAATTCCATATCCAATGCCTCACATCTTCAAGAGATTGACCTTTCCAACAATAAATTTACTGGACCCATACCTCTATTCTGCAACTTAAAAAACCTTACCCATCTCATTCTTGGTAATAATTCTATCTCTTCCACAACCTCGTTAAATTTTCAGTTCTTTAATTCCCTTAGAGACTCCACCCTGCTACAAATTCTCATGATCAATGATAACCTTTTGGCTGGGGAGCTTCCTAGCTCTTTTGCTAATCTTTCCGGGAATCTCCAACAATTTTGTGTAGCTAATAATTTTCTTACTGGTACCATTCCTCAAGGAATGAAGAAATTCCAAAATCTCATATCCTTGTCTTTTGAAAACAATTCTTTCACTGGAGAGTTACCATCAGAAATAGGAGCACTCAATAATCTACAGATACTTCGTATATACAGCAACAGACTGTCTGGGGACATTCCAGACCTTTTTGGCAATCTCCCTAATCTCTTTATCCTTTTAATGGCAAATAACCAACTCTCGGGTAGAATTCACCGAAGTATTGGACAATGCAAGAGATTAATCTATTTTGACGTGTCAATGAATAAACTTGGTGGGACCGTACCAGATGAGATTTTTCAACTTTCTAGCTTAATTATGTTGTATTTAGCAGGAAACTCTCTGCAGGGTCCGCTACCTCCTATGGTGGGCACCATGAAACAGCTTGAGGACATGGACATTTCTGACAACCAGTTGTCAGGGAACATTCCTGTGGAAATAGGGCGGTGTGTGAGCTTGAAGTGGCTAACGATGGGAAGAAACAGATTCAATGGTTCGATCCCAACAGAAATTGGGAATTTAGCATCCCTTGAGACTTTGAATTTATCATTAAACAGTCTCACTGGTGCTATTCCTGAAAGTTTAGGACAACTCGAGTATATACAGAATATAAATTTGTCTTACAACCATTTGGAAGGGAAGATTCCTACAAAAGGTCTTTTTACGGACCTTACCAAGTTTGATCTTCGAGGTAACAATCAACTCTGTAGCCTTAGCAAGGAAATTATACAAAATTTGGGAGTACTCCCGTGTGTTGTTGGCAAAAAGAAAAGAAAAATCTTACTCCCTACCATACTTGCAATAGTTGGTGCTGCTGTTTTGTTCATTTCACTGCTCTTTCTGTTTTGGACAATAAAGAAGAAAAGAAAGGAGAGGAAAACCCTTGTGTCATCTGACCCTTTCAGGGGGTTGTCTCAAAATATAACTTATGGTGATATTCGGATAGCTACAAACAATTTTGCAGCTGAAAATTTAATTGGAAAAGGAGGTTTTGGCTCCGTGTACAAGGGTGTGTTCAGCTTCAGCACTGGTGAAACCGTCACCCTTGCTGTCAAAGTCCTGGATCTGCAACAAAGCAAAGCGTCTAAGAGTTTCAACGCGGAATGTGAAGCTTTGAAAAATGTCAGGCATCGGAACCTAGTAAAGGTTATCACTTCTTGCTCCAGCCTTGATTATAAAGGAGAGGAATTTAAGGCCCTTGTCATGCAATTCATGCCCAATGGCAACTTGGACTTCAAAATACACCAAGGAGATGAAGAGTCAGGATCCCTTCTAACCTTGATGCAAAGATTGAACATTGCAATCGATGTTGCTTCTGCTCTGGAGTACATGCACCACGACTGCGATCCACCTATAGCGCATTGTGATCTGAAACCTGCCAATGTCCTTCTAGATGAAAATATGACTGCACATGTTGTAGATTTTGGATTGGCAAGGTTTTTGTGTCAAAACCCATCAGAGAAGCAGAGTAGCACTCTAGGACTGAAAGGATCAATTGGCTACATTGCCCCAGGTACACATTAACACTTTGCTTTCTATTAACAATAATCGAGTTTCTTTTTTCTTTTTGCTTTATAGTTTCCTTTTACATGCTATTTGAGCATAACTGACATACACGCACCTATATCTGGCTCTAACAATACTAGGGTGATATGTTTCAGAATATGGTTTTGGAAGTAAGGCTTCAACTGAGGGTGATGTGTACAGTTTTGGGATCCTACTGCTAGAGATGTTCACAGGTAAAAGACCAACTGATGAAATGTTCAAAGAAGGGTTAAGCCTCCACAAATTTGTCTCAAGCATGGATGAGAATGAAGTAGTGAAGGTTGCTGATCGAAGGGTCATTGAAGATTATGAATATTCAACACAAAGCTCAAACAGTGATGATCATAGCAGTGGTTTAGACAGCAACACACATTGGTTGCATAAAGCTGAGGAGTGCATCGCTGATGTGATAAGAGTTGGTCTGAGTTGCACAGTTGATCAACCCAAAGAACGATGGAACATGAGAAAGGCCTTATCAAAATTGCAAGCTACAAAGCACTCTATGCTGTCTTTTTGAAGTAGGCCTCAAGCCCAGATGCAATCACTATATATAGCAACCCATGGAGCTAGTCACTGATGTGGCCCAAAAAACAACATTTATCACAGTTAGAAAATAAGTATTTAATAAATTGCACGAGTCTCTCGTTATACAGCGTTTAAATTGTACTGTTTTTTATTTTCAAAATTATAACCCTCTCTTACGAATAATATATGTTAAACGTGTTTGCTATACGATCAAATAAAAGCTACAGTGTTCTATCTGTTTAAAAAATTCTATTATTTGATCTCTTCACCACCTCTTTAAAATTATTTTTTTTCTGTGACTCTCAACATCAGCAATAATTAAAGTTAATGAGAGATTAAAAAGTTGAATTAAAGATTGAGTGAAATTACAAAGGTTATAAGAAAGTTAAAGACTTAAAAAATGAATCGTAACTCATATGACTTCTACTAGTAGAGGGGTGTACTTATATTAATTTGTTCTGGATTTTTAGTTAGTTTTCATATGTAAGACTTCAATTGAAACACCTACTTGTGTTAGTAATTCTCTACCTGTATAATATGAGGGATTGGGTCGGAAAAAGATTGGTTTTGTGACTTTACTTTGAATAAGAAATTTTGTATTTTATTTACATGAAACTGAGAGCATTTTTTTTCTTTCAGAAATTATGTTTCTTTAGAATGAACTTAAAAATTGTGAATTGATAGTTGAGTTTGTGATTATAATGATTTTGAGTTGAATTTAGATTGTACATCAGTATTATACATCCAAATTAATTTAAATGTAGCTAGAATTTGGTTTTAATTTGAGTTTCACATTTTAAATACAATGTGATAGAGATTAGAATGTGACATTAATTGGATTAGTGAGATAATATATTGGTCATACTACACCATAAAAAAATGCATTTGAGATGGGTTGAATTAATAGTCAACATAGAAAAACTGAAAAAATTTCACTTTCGTTAGAACATATTTAAAGGAAAGTAGTAAAAGATGTGACAAGAAAACACTTAGTAAACACACATGTGAAATTTAAATTAAAACCTAATCATAACACATTGAATTTAAGTGATGTTTTCAAGTCTATGACTAGTAAAGCTACATAGTTAGACTTATCAATCTGGGGTCCCTTTCCTCGGTCAAAATAAAAAGTCTACATAGAAAAGCTCATAAGAAAGGAATTTCCACAAAAACTCTATAGATTATGGTAAACCAATAAGTCTATCTCTAACTTGCATAGATTAGTACTAAAAAGTTCACATAACAAAAAATCCACATAAAAAATTTTATAGGTCAGCATGTTCACAAAACCTTATGGATAAGATGCACCCATGGTCAAATATTTTTTAAAGCTAATATATATATATATATATATATATATATATATACATATATATATATATATACATATATATATATATATACATATATATATATATACATATATATATATATATATATATATATATATATATATATATATATATAATCCTTCAGTTAAAAAAATCATTTTGGGTAATTTGTTCCAAATTTTAACTATTCATAGTATAATCTAATTTAAATTTGAAATTATGATCAAACATTAATTAATTAATTACAAGCCTCATAAACACAAGAAAGAAGACCATATTATTCTAAAAGGTACAAAAAATAAAAAGAAAAACCATGAACACAAATATTGATTTTATCTTTTTACATTTTTATGTAATAATAAAATTAAAAAGACGTAATAATATTAAATAAACTTATGATATTAAAATTGAGCATAAAGTAAAATATAACTTGTAAATTTTACTTTTTGTAAAAGATTTAAATAATCCTTTTGAGTTAATTGAATAAACACGCGCTACTCTTAAAATTATTTACGTAAACTCTAAAATAAAATTATGTTAAAATTGTTTGACTAAAATAACTTACTATTTTCATAAATTGACCATAACAGGACTAAATTGTAATTACCAAAAGCATCTGAAACTAATTTGTAAATCATATAAATTAATTAACAATTAATGTAAAATATTTAAAATTATATAATGTAATTGTAGATCAGCAACTTTTGCAATACCTACATGTCCAGAAATCATGAAGTTTAATCTCTTACGATTAGAATATTCCTAGTAATGTTGTGTGAGCCAGAAACGAGGTAATTTATATGTATACAAAAGGTGAATATAACATTTTGAAACGACTGGCTAATAAGAGATGTGACTAATGAGGTATTTTAAACAATTAACTCAGAGTGATATAAAGAAATTGATCAAGAATAGTTTTTGTTGGATAAGATGGAAGAGCAGAAATAAAATGGCGGTGGTTGATATTTTAGGAGGGAGAAGGGTGAAGAGGTACATGGTTGACATAGTCAAAGTTGGATTTATGTCTTTTCCGACAAGTTGGGTCAGGAGGTAAGGACCCCACAAGAAACAACCGCATGGCATTGATTCATACACTGGGTGGTAGAGATAAGTAACATCATGACGTTTCCATGAACCAAGAATTTAAAGCTGCAACCAGTCCTCATCACATAAACAGAAACACAGGTTGTTCACCAGAGGTTTTTCAGTATATAACAAACCGTCCTCCACAATAGGACACAGGGCCTATACCTATCCGAATCGACACCACACTTCCCCAAATATGCAACATTACATAATAATATTACCCCATTTCAAATCAACACTAATTAATTTAATTTACATTTCGTTGAAACCTCAGCAGGGCCATCTCAGAATTCGCCCTTGATGATGCAACCCTTGGGCTGCTATTGCTACTGCTATCAGACAATGAAACAAGCGTTTTCTGCAACACCCCAGATGGAGACGACACCATTGTTCCCAGAGGACTGTTACTTTCCACATGTGTGGTGGCTGGTGAGGGTGTGTTTGAGGTTCTTTCGTTCGTTGTCGCAGTCACTGTGCTTGACCTTAGAACTTCAGCCAGAGGACCCCCAAGCGTTGAACCCACCCAAGGTGCAGGGTTGACCCAGTTCGACAGAGAGATTTTGGTATCGGTGTGTGTGTTTGCAATAGACTCCATTAGGCCCAGCCCTATGTTAACATTACCTACATCTTCGTTCACGGCACCACCCCCCATTGATAGATCAAGAGAAGAAAGGGTCAATTTACCGATTGATGCAGCAGAGTTCTTGCTGTTGGTGGGGGCATTGTTTTCACCACTTTCTGTGTTGGACCAAGCATCAATGAAACCTCTTGGCTTCTCTGGTTGGAGATTTTCCATAGGAACAACCAGAGGATTCAGGAACAAAGGGTGGCGTCTGTTCTGTTGATCCAGTCCAGTGTTGTATACTGTAAATGAATTCAAGTACTGAGGCTGGGGATTGTTACAAGAACTCTCACTGCTCAGTCCAACTTTGTGATGCATCAGAGACTGCCATTCTGAGTCGGAAGCACCCAGGGAAATAGGATCTCCATTCAGCATCCAGTCCAAACCCCTATCACATTCAATTCACCAGATCAGTAACAGAACACCGATTTATCACAACATAACACCCACGAATATATCAATAGAAAAGCATTCCTCGGCTACTCTAGTAAAATAGACAAAATGACGGACTGTAGAACCACAACCATACTTCAGTTTAATAAGAATCAAGGTAAAATAAAATGTATAAGGCCTTGGACAAACTTTATAACGTTGCATTGTTGTTTGTTTTTTGACTAAAGAAACAAAAGATCTGAGAAGGGAAAGCATGTCCGGGGAAGCAGAATCAGAATTAAAATCAGAACGCAAATCGAGAAATAAAGACACGGCAAAATCAAACTTCGAACTCACCTGGGCTCCTTATTTGCAGAAACAGAAGCCATGGAGTCCAAATTTGCAGCTTTGTAACCAAAGTTAGCAAGAGAAAGGGGGCATTCAAGGTACGGCAGTGTGGTGGAAGAGCCAAGAAAATGGGGTGAAGGTCCATGTTTTCTAGATGTGGGGTTAGAAATGGCCACGGTTACATCAGGTATGGAAGGAAAAGGATTGCACTCATGGCGAGGCCTCTTGATTTGGTGGTTATTGTTATTGATGCTAGTGGGAGTGGCGGTCTTGGTGTTAACTTCCACAGGCTTTCTTGAACGGGGACGCCCTCTGTGCATATGGCGCTCACAGTACTTGTGGTTTGGAGCCACATCTCTTGAACATCTCCATTTTTTACCATCTGTTCTTCTACACCTACCTGGCTCCGGGTCAGTGCCACTAGCCAACCTCAGATTGAAACCACCATCCACTGTGAAAATAAAAGTAAAATTAAAAAACTAAAGGGAATGCAAAGTTCAAGAAACAGTGAAAGTAAGCCCCCATGTCATGAAAAGGGCCACAGTGATTTGAAAAAAAAAAGGTGAAGTTTTGAGACAAATACAAAGAGTAAAGAGTGGTCGAGAGAGGGCAGGCAAAGAGAGACAGAACAAAGACACAAACTTTAGATGGGGATGGAGTGAAAAGGCAGAAAAGGCACGGGAACATGCTGTTGTCTAGTGTCTGTGCGTGAACTATGAAAATGAGACTAGAAAATTAGAAATTAAGACGCACGAGAAAGCAAAGGGTCATTCATACTGCAGGCAGAGCGTGAAGAGGGTGTGAGTGAAGTAGGGATGAGAAGATCGTGTGGAACAGGAACAGAAGCCATCATGTACTTGTATATCATGGCTTGTCTTTCAAGCTCCCTCCATTGTGCACTTGTGAAAGGGAACCCCAACGAAGCCGCCATCCCACCTGCTGTAACACACAACGAAGACACAACACAAGTATGTTCAGAGTCTTAGACAGGACAGAAACCCCAAAGCACCTACACTCTCTCTCTCTCTCTTTTGACCCACCTTTACTTTCTTTTTATTCTAGTAAAAAGACGCAATCTTTGGGATGTATTAGTGAGAAAGATGCAACGAAACCTAAGCTTAGCACACACAGCAATGAGGGGGGACAGAGTAATTAAAACACAAACCTGAGAGTTTGAAGGTAGAAGAGGTGGTGGTGGGAGAAGTATAAGGAGAAATGTCAAAAGGCTGCAAAGTCCTTACAGGTGCAGGAGCACCACAGCCACCATCAATAGCAGGAGCGAGAACAGAAGCTCCACTAACAAGGTTTATATGATTAGTAAAAGACATGTAAGCCGTGGGACCATCGCCATCACCAGCACAGGAATCATTATCAAAGGGTGATGACAATGGACGGTGGTGATGATTATGATGCGCCATCATCGTCATCTTATTATGGAATAATGCTTCAGGGCTCTGCACTCTCACATCCAACCCAACAAAGCTACCACCACTGTTGTCGCTGCTACTTCTTTTTCTCATGTGGGGAACGCCAAACTCACCCATTACTCATACGATAATTAAGTTAAGTCAAATAAATTAAAACCAACCAGTTTTGCTCAAACTCGGGAACCAGTTTGCCATGAAGGAAAAAAAAAGAATAAGAAAAGCAACTTTTGAGGTAAGGGAGGAAAGTGCTGTTTATGGCATTGGGATGTCTTGCGTTGGGTTGTGTCTATCTATCTATGTAAACAGTAAATGGTACAGTGAAGATAATAAAAAATAAAAAATGGTATTCCTCGAGTGCCAGGTGTTGTAATGGAGAAAGAGTGAGGTTGATGTGGGATTTATGATTGAGTTATGGGTTGCCGCCATTCTCGGCCTTTGCTTTGCTTCCATGCTTCCAACATTCGCACCACACGCTAGCAGACAAATTAGTAAAAAGGTGACCCGTTTTTGTTTCTTTCTTTTCACCCTTTCTCTCTCTTCATTGTCCGTTTTTAAGTTTTTATCTATCATCATTATTGTGGTATCTATCCCTTTCTGCATGTATGGCTAGACCCCGCTGGAGATAGATACTTTTATCCCACATCGAGTTTATTGGGATATTGAAACCAAGGTACCACACAACGAGATAACAAACACACCCTACACCTACACATGCTACACTTTGCCCACTCTCTGCCATCTTTTTTTCCTCTCAATATTAACACACCAATGTAAAATACTATTTCTTCTCCTTTTATCATACCACTTTTATTCAAAAACATATATTTCAGTCATCAAACTTCTTTTCGGAAGTGCCAACCTTTTGTTAGCCACGTTCCGTTAACAGCTCTTACACGAGAATAAGGAAGACAAGGCTAAATTCTAAAATCATGGTTCTACTACATTCCAATTCCCAAATACGTGTAAAAAGAAGAATTCCATAATCATCGTTTTCATTAAAAAATTACACATATCAATAATCAATAATCAATAATCAAGGTTGCTGGATGAGCATTCTCCGATATTCTTGCCACAAGTGTCATTCTTCCTCTTATACCCTAATAAACATTTTTGAGTTGCTAGGTAAAGTCTATGTCTGATGTTTGACTTCTGAATTAATTATTTTGTTCTTGAAGCACTTGCTACAGCATGGTGACATGGGACAGCCACATGGGTATTCATCAAATCAAAGAGAATTATATCAGGTGCAAAATATTGCATAAAACATATATAATAAAAAGAAAAAGGAAAAAAAGGAATAGGCAGATAGTATGGCTGTGTGAGTTAATGGTTAATGAATGGAAATGATAAAAAGAAAAAAAAATATGATAAAGAAAAAGAATTTGTTATTAAAATATAATATTAATAATACTAGTCATAATTGAATACTATGCTGACCCCATTCAGGTAGGTATGAGATAAAGTGAGGGAAGGGGAAGTGCCCTGTTTTTCTTCATGTTTAAAATGAAAAGTACTTGTCCTAATTTGGGGCACCAAATTTTGTTAAAATAGTTCGGCTTCTTGAGGGGCTTGTTTGGCCATACTTGATAAAAAAGTGAAGCAGGGCCTAATAAATTATCCTCCAGAGTCAGGTTTTTGAAACTAAATCTTTAATGTTGTCAGTGGCATTTTATCGAACAGGTTACCCCACACATGACCCTCCCCTTCTAACCCATCTTCACTGACCCCCCAAACTTTTTCTTCACCTTCTAACCAATCTTCACATCACTTTTCTTCCTGAGAAACTTCGAACGATTGTCAAATCCATAATAATAATAATTTTTATATTTAAATGTCTTTAATCTTCAAAAAATGAGAGTTTTTTATTTTAATCCTTGTCAAATTTTAATTCATTCTATTTCCTTTAAAACTTAAAATCAGCGACTTTAGTATCTGTAGATCTTCAAATTTTTGCCAAACTCAGGCATGGAAATTTTCCCGGATTCTGCTCATCTATTTTGTTTTCCCTAAATTTGATAATCTATATGGGACCTTAGTTAAGATGAATTAAATTCTCCACCGCTAACAATTAGATTCATCTTAGTTGGTGAGGATTTGATTATGAGTAAATATGACGATTGTTACCATAAAAAATTGCAAATTATATATATATAAGTTAAAAATTATTTCATATTTTTTTCTTACATAAGAACTAGTTTCATAAGAATTAGTTTTGCTCGTTTTAAATTTACAACTGTTTGGTTTTAATGTTTCTCTAACGTATAATGTGACTATAATGCATGTGAAGTAACTACGGTGTGGCTAATAACTACCTTAAACTGATCACATTGGCTTGAATGATTCAAATGTGATTATTCTCTTTAAAATTAAAGTAATTTTAAAAGTAAGAAAACGAATAGAATTGGTAATGGATTAACCAAAACAACATATCCTATTTTATAAAATTAATATATTTAGTTATACTTTCCGTGTCTCTTTATAAAAAATTAATATAAAACTGTTTTAACTAATTATCATTGTTTTAAAAGAAATATTAGTAAGTAATTTAAAATTATTAATAATTTATAATATTTTAAAATTTATCCTTAAGTGGGACCTATCATCTGACTTATTCCACTTAATTAATTTTTAACTAATAAATTTTTAAAATGTATTGATGATCTTTCCTTTACACCAAGATTGAGAGAATAAATTTAGTGTATTCCCTCTTATCTCTAATGTATGAAAAAGAAACTCATATTTTAAATGTAAAAGGTTTCAACTATTGACGTTATTTAAGGAAATTTTTTCCTGCACCTCCAAATATCTTTTCCTCCGTTTTCAAATATTTCTTAAATGCCCAATATACTCCAGCGTGAAAATTTTGTTACTGATGTAAAAATCGTCCTACCCTCCTTTGACTAGCACAATGTTTGATCAAGTTTTATTGAAAAATTGAGGGTTAAAAACCCTAACCGCAACACATATCATACTCCTTCTCTTTTTCTCTTCTCATTCCTTTTTTTCTCTGCATTTGTTTCATTTTATTGTGGTGGCATGTAATCCACGTGCCTAGTTCTGATAAGACTTACTCGCTATCATCGTCACAGAAGAGTCGTTGAACTCTCCTGTTTCACGAGTCGGTGACTTTCAATTTGATCCATATTTCAATAGATATGAGTTTTAAGTTCTCTTTTTTTTAGTGTAACCCACACGTCATCGTCCTTTCGGATAAGGTCATCAAAGACATCTGATTGTATTCCAAGTGATATCTGAAATAAAAATTATTCCTTTGAGTCCTAATGATCTTCCAAATATGATGGGTGTCTATAAGTTGATGGTCGTAATTTCTTACAATGGACCCAATACATTTGAAGGATTCTCCATGGACGTTCAAGACTAGATCACATAAATGGAAGAAGGTCAGGACTAGACAACACTCATTTTCTAATTTGAGACAATAAAGATTCACTAATTATGACTTGGATGTGGAATTCCATTATTCTTGAGATAAATCAAAATTATATGTCTTATTCTTCTGCCAAAGAGATATAGGATGATTTATAGAGTACTTTTTCATTAAAAAAATATTTTCTTGCATGCTATGATATTGAAAGCAGGATATTTAATACAAAATATGACTCTATTTACGTATCACAATATCACATAATCCCAAATGGACTTTGGAGATGTCGTCGCACATCTTGAAGCCATGGAAAAAGGAAGAATCTTCAAATTTCTTCATGGCCTGAATCATGAATACGACTCAATCCAGGTACAAATCTTATCAAGAGAAAAATTATTATCTCTATCAGAAGTTTTTTTTTATGGTAAAAGAAGAAGAAACTCGAAGAATTGTCATGCTTGATGGGGGATCTCCAACATAGGCTCTGCCATGACAACAAGAAAGGGAATCCACAAGGGAACAAATATCAGGGAAAGTGGTTTGAAAAAATTAATCGTGGAGACTATTGTTCATATTGTAAAAGATCTGGACATACCAAGGATACATGCTTCAAACTCCATGGAAGAAATAATGTTCTCGAGCGCATGAGAAACAGCAAAGGGTTTGTTCAAAGATGGGTAAATCATACTACCAACATGAAGCAATCAATCAATCTAGTCCTTCACCATCATCAAATCTTGATATGAAAGCTTATAAAGCGAAACTTGAGCACTTGAAAGTAATGGTTGAATCAATGAGTAAGCCATTTGGATCATGTACTGTGTCCATGAAAGGTAAGATTTGTCTTAATATTGTTAGTTATGTGTCTCAAGGTATTTGGATTCTTGATTCAGGAGCAATTGATCATATGACACATTTTCGTGTGTCCTTCGACTCATATGGTAAATGAAATAGAGAACAACTTATTATAGTTGCGAGTGGTTAGTGTATACCTATATACGACTTTGGGAATATAATTTTGGACACATTTATTGTATTAAGGGATGTTTTACATGTTCCACAATTAGCAAATAGTCTTATATTTGTGCAAAAACTCACAAAGAATTTAAATTGTTTAACAACATTTTTCTCAACTTATTATGTTTTTCATAACCTTGCCACGGTGAAGACAATTTTAACTACTAAGGAGCATAGTGGGTTGTATCTTTTGGAGTCTGATGACCAAAGCAAAACAAAAATCATGAGTCAGCAAGCTACATCTGAGACGTGGACAAATTCCTAAATATGGTTGCATCATAAAAGACTTAGGCATCCTTCATTCAATCTATCAAGTCCTTATTTCCCTATATGTTTGCTAGGAAGTCTGTTGAGTCTTTTAATTGTGATATTTGTTAGTTGTCATAACACTATCGAGCATATTATCATATTAGTCATAAAAAGAGTACTTCTCCATTTGATGTCATTCGCTCTAACATTTAGAAAAGATATTGACGCTACACTCAAGAAAGATGAGAATGTGAGTGATAAGTCACGGAGTTGATCATCACAAATCACCTTAGTAAGATCAAAATTGGGGTTTTTATAGTCGAGAGCTCTAAAAAAATTCTCAAAAATAGAAAATTCAATTTTCTATCTATCAAATTCATATATCATATATTCATTTGTATTACAAGTTTATCCTCTTAGAGAATGAATTAGACAAAAAAAATTACATTCCATAATAATTCTCAATAACTAATATTTAATATTCACTAATATTATATTTAATCCCATTATATGAATCATTGTTTCCTATATTTAATTAAAAGATAAAAATTACAAAGAAAATTCAAAACAAAAAGATTAAATCATTCCTTCTTCCTTCTTCATGTGCATTTGTTCTTGAATGCCATGAATACACTTATTCCAAAAACAAACATGATGATATTAAGATCAAAGATTTGCCTTTGATTGTTTTTCTCTGAAAAAAAAAATACTTGCAAAAACAGCTTATTAATGGATACATGATTGATGCCAAGTGATGCATTGTTGTTGAGACATCTCATACAGAAATTCTTCTCTACATTGTTGAATGGACAAAGTAATAATACTTGCACAATCATAATCATAAAAGACATCATCTTTATTATCATTTCCACCCCTCTTTATTAGTTATTATTTTCTCACTTATTTCTTCTTTTTTCTTTTCTTCTATGTTATTTTTTTTCTTAAATCTAATTTTCAAACTCCTCTTTATTTTCTTTTTCTTTAATCTCATACTCTTTATTTTCTTTTTCTCTAAACTCCTCCTCTTTTATTCTTTTCTTTTCTTTCAACTCCTCTTTATTATCTTTCTTTCTCGATATCTCCTCTTTTATTTTATTTTCTTCATTAATTTTCTTTTTCTTCATATCTCTTTTTATTTCATCATAGTACGAGCATGCCTTTTAGAATATTTAACAAACATTTTCTCTTTATCTTTATACCTTATCCCTTTTCCTTATTTTCTCATGAAAATTCTCTTTCAATTTCCTCCTCATCTATGTAACAATCTCATTAACAAACAATTTAATTCTCCTGTCATTAACCCAATTGATTTCAATTAATTAGCTCATTATATTTAAGAAATCATTCTCCAATATTTAATGTACCATATGACTAGACGATCGTCACAAGTTCATAATAAAGACATGATCGAACGACCAACAAAGAAGACAAATTTGTCGACCCGGCCTCATAAGCGTAAATGATTAACGTTAAGGAGATTAAGATAAATCATGTTTAAGGGTATTGGACCAGGATTGGGCCGAGATTAAAATATCGCTAATCCTAAGCTCATGCTCGAAAACTATAAATATAAGTCCAGATAGGTAGAGGCAATTACTGTGCATTTATTACTGTCATTATCGTATTAGATAACCGGACGGTTCGATTACTGACTTTGACATCGAAATATCTTTAACAGGTACACCTCGGTCGGACTAGCGGACAAGAGACATAAGGACCAAGACCGAACGACGAGAAAAGACAAATAATAAAGGTATTTAGCGACTGAGCCCTATAACCAAAATATTTAACCTAATTGATTTTATGTAATTAGATCATTAGTTCCTAATAATGATGCATGCATAAATTAAAGAGTTGAATATAGTCACTATATCAAATACATATTTTATGAAGGTGAAAATAGGTAAAAAGAAGAAGCGAAAGAGGTAGACAGCTGTAGAATAGAATTAGAAGCGATCTGTCACATCACTCTCTCCAAACATTTACCATTCCAAACTACACATTCTCTCTCTACTTTAACTAATCCACGTTTACTTTTCTTCCTACCATACCCCATTCCCAAACACTGCCTTAATTCCACTCCAAATTCCTTCCCTTCCCTGTTTAATCCCTTTTCTAAATACCTAACCCTTATCCTTCACGTGCACACAATCCCAATCCCAAACGCACACAACCTTTGCCTTTAATAGAATTCTTATCCTCCATTCCTCTCTATTCTTCATTTATCAACATAAAAATAATTGGTTTTTACTCAACCTCACTTTTTCCATATACTTCTTTTCTCTTTTACTTTTTTATAATGAAATATCTATGAGATAAAAAGACAGTATTATAGATTTGTGAATTTAAATATTTGTTTATGAAGTATTATTTTATAATTATAAAGGAGTAACGATAGGTGTTGTATAGAGGAAGCAAAAAGAGTAAATAGGGTAGAGGGTGGTGGGGATATCAGCTGATTTTTTGTCCGTTGTTGATTCCAAAGCTACCACCGTCAAGGAAACACCGACTAAGCAATGATTTTCTGAAATGAATTATTTCTTCTTTTTCTTTTTGCCTTTTCCCTTTTCATAATTTAGAATTTGCTTTTCTTTTTCACTAGGGAGGGACCATTTCTATTTCTATCATCTTCTTCTCACCATGCAATGGCCCATCCACACACACACACACCCCTTTCTTTCTTTGTTTTCCTAGGAAAATGGATTAATATTCTTTCCCTTCCCAATGTGTGTAACGTAAAAAACTCTTCAAATCATTTCTTTCCCTCTTTTCATTCTAAAATATTTTCATTTCTAAATCAAATATGTATCATTACTTTTATATCAAACAATAATTTATGCATGGAAGGAAAGTGTTTCAAAACTTAACATAGAACAGAGAAGATATTTACGTCAATGTTAAAAATCAGTTTAGATGAATTAAAATTTGGAGTAGTGAAGAAAGTGAGTCTTCCCACATATAGCATCTATGAGAGTTGCAAGGGCGAATCAATCAATGTCAAAGATAAGCCCTCACCACAACCTCCCCATCATCCTGGAACCCAAACCCTAGCCTCAACTAAAACACCAGCTCAAAAACGCCAAAATCAAATCATAGTGTAGTAGCTTCGTAGAAATTAAAGTTAATTTACTTTTATTAAATTTACATTTACTTTTTTTTAATATAGTATTAGAATAGATTATCAAATCATTTATCAATCTTATAATAAAATATATATAAATGCTAAAAAATGTGTTGGAAATCTCATTACTAATAAGAAAATTCTGAATTAAGTTTTATATTAAATCTATTAAAATTTAGATAAATCCTAGCATTAAATTTGTCTGATATAATTGAAAATTTGAAGATCCTCAATCATAAAAATAAAAAAATTATTATAGTAATAAATATTTTTGCATTAGAGTATAGATAATATATCTATGAACGAAGTTTGATGATATGAAAAGAAAAATAAATGAGATTTTATATCGTCAAGATTAGATTTAAATACTCATGATGCGATACTATAATAAAAATATCCGTCGTAGCATGTCCTTTTAAAAGAAAATTACATTAAAACTCCTCCTTATCGTTAATTTTACAGAAAAAAATAATTTCGTGATTTTGTATGGTTAGGAAACATATTTGTTAAGAAAAGTAGTTAGCCTAAAATTATCATAAAAGGAGTAATTATAAATAAGTCAATTTGTAGAAATGAATTTGTCCAATATCTTATAGTTGACTTATACATAAATTGATTAAGACTATATTTTTATTTTCTCTTTTATAAAATGTTTTATTGAACCATGTCAAATATACATAAATGGTTTTAGTTGGTGTCGGTGTTGTGCAATTGCCGTGTTCAGAGATGGAGCATATCTGGCTTACATAGGTTATGCTCTTTTCCTTCAACGAGTTGTATTTTGTTGGGTTCTATTATATTTTTATCTTGTTATTTTTTGTTACGTTCAAATTAATCTCTTTATTATTTTTAGTAATATTCTGTGGATTTGTATTCGCTACAAAATATGGGATTTTTTCACGATATTCTGTTCCAATATTTGATAATTGTGTAATAAATAAATAAATAAATAAGTAAATAAATAAAGCATGTACTTCTATTTCGGCTCCGCGACCATTTGAAATGGGTTGGACAAGACATGAATAGGGACAATGCATTGTGTGGGCCCCACTTAATTGAACACAAGAATTGAAATGGCCCATTTCCCTTGACTTATTTGGTTGGATTCTTCTATTCAATTTATTCCAACCTGTATCTGGATTTTGGTCTGTACTGTGTATTGTACACGTATTCTTAGTGTATTTACACAGAAATCAAGTTAGTAAGAGGCACCGACTCATGTTTAATGCTTTCTTTTATTAGAGGGAAGAGGTGGAAACAGAGATTAAATCAATGACAGATCTTTTAAAAGAATGTTTTGCAGGAGTTTACAAAACTTTGAGATGATTTGTAAAATACACTAAAATAAACTATTTTTATATATTAATAATAAATATATAGAAAAGATCTGGAAGGTTAAAGTCGCTTCAAAGTTTACAAAGCTCTGTCACTGGTTAAAATTTATTTGTTTGAATGTGAGGAAAAACTGGAATAGATATGATTGAAAAAGATTGCATTTTATTATTTTTTGTTAAATTTTTTTTTCTTAACTTCTAATAAAAATTAGAATTAATTCATTTTTAAAATTTTGATCAATTTAGTATTCAAGTTTTATAAATATGTGAATTAAATTCTTTTAACCAAATTTTTAAGTTTTATTTAATAAAAATGTTTTAAATAATTTAAACAACTTAAATATTATCATAAACATATTTAAAATGTTAAATAAATTTAAAAAAATTTAGTTGAAAAAACTAAATTTATACATCTCTAATATTGAGAAACTAAATTGGATTGAAATTTCAAAAATATACTGATTTTAATTTTTACTGTAAATTAAATGACTAAAAATACATTTAACTTTTTTTTCTATTATAATAAATTTAATTTATTATAATAAATAAATACATAAATATTATTAAAAATTAACAACAAAATTAATCATGTTTTAATGTATAACACGATTATGTTGTAAATATATAGTCAATAATTATGATTCTACTTTTACGTAAATTTTCAGTCTTATGTGAAGAAGGAATTTTTTTTTTCAATTAAATTTGTATTGTTTCAATTATTAAATAGCTAAGGTCTTTAAATTTAGTCTTTTTTTCTTTTGATATATTCAAATACAGTGTAAGTGATGAGATCAAATTGGTTTAATGTTAATAAAAAATTGGTTTAATGATAATAAATCCGTTTGTAATGAAAAACTTTTGAATTGATTGATATGGAGTATAAAAATGTTTAATTTTTTAAATCCAAATGAGACAATAATAGATATAAATTTGTTCTTCTAATTATGTTCGTTTCATTTTAAAATATTAAAATATTTAATTTGTGATAATATAAAAAATTGTGTTTTATAATTAATAGTGTGATTAGAATATAAAACTATATTATTTTTATAGTAAAAGTCTAAAGTATAAATAACTTTTTAAAGACATATATTCTCTTTATAAATTCTTTTTAAAAATCTTTTCTCTCTTCTTTTTAAGATATTTCACAAACTATTTATTCTTTTGAAAATCAGAGATCCTAATATCTCTTTATAGCGGTGAACTTGTCAAAATCATTATAATTGTTTCTTTAATAGGGTAAGTTGATTTTTTGTCTTCTTCTTGGTCGGTTGGTCTTTCTTATGCATGTAGCGTTTGTTCAGCTTGCATGTAGTATTTGCGCTTGTGACATCCTCAAATATATAACAACTTATATAATAAAGACGTCATCATTCCAATAAAGAGAACAGTTAGAGAGTAGAATAGTAGTTCCGTAGTTGACATTACAGTCATCCACATAAAGGACAGAACTTAAAACTTTAACAGTTTAGAGTATTTCAAAATAACACCAACTTAAATTTAGAAATCCTAAAAAGACTATATTGTAGCATCAGCATCCTCCAACTCTTGCACCAAGGGAACCTCCTTGACAACATCTGCTCCCATCCAAGTAGATGATCATCGCAAAGGAAAACATACACAAGCAGCACACAATCACAAAAGCAAGGGTGAACTAGATAAACAAGCAATAAACATATAGTATAATCAATCGATGTCATCATGCTTAGTTACATATAAAAGAACAATTAAAGCATACCCTTTAAACCATGACTCAAACAATCAACACCACTCATCCGGATTGGTATAACTATCGAACTATTGGTCGTCTTTGCACTTGCATAGTTCAGCTGGCCCTCCCCAAGACTATGCAAGGTAAATCCCCCAATCTGTCTATGTCTAAACTCTAAAACTATAGACGAGGACCTCCCTCTACTCTCACCACTCACATTGTTCTTCTCTATTTGAGCATAAACAATGCTTTGAGTGTAGGGATAGACATACCAGTTCAAAGCTCCATACAGTTATACAGAACAACAATAACACCTCGCACAATCACTTCCAATCATCTCACCTTGAGATGTCCAATTCATACTCAAATACATCATTAGAGTTCACAACCATGTTCTTTTCAATCACCCAAGTCTCACCCATAACCGTACATGACAATCTGTTAAGCAAACAACATTAATCAATCCAATACACATTACCAGACAATAACAGTCCCAAGAGAACCACTAAACAACACAAAACCCCGTAACTCATACATAGACAAAGAAAATGGCTTTGAAACCATCACCAACAGTTCCAGACAGGTTCAAAACCCCCAAAACAACCTAAGAAACGTCCAAAACGGACATCAGGAACCCCAAAAACTATAAAAAAACAAAGACAACAACATGCTGGTACGCCCAGGAGCGCTCGGGGGGCGCTCGGTGTAACACCCAAATAATTTAAAGGGTATTACTGGTAGTAGAGACTAAATTAATTTGATATCTGATATAAACAATCAAACTTTATTTTAATTCCTCAAAAGTACAATACAATACTTAACATAAATTTGAAATTAAACTTATAAGTCTTATACAACATATTTTTCCAATGCAAATTTATTCTTTTTACAGAAATCCCTGAAAGTTTTTCCCCGCATCTCTCTCATCATCTCTAAGCTTTTTCAACCGCATCTGCAACATTATCTGCTCCCATATAACATGAGTTATATGATCATAGCACAAACAAATAAGGGTAAACCAACTATATCATACAATCATTAAACTTACTTATAATATAAATGTTTCAATCATGTATTTCTGCAATTTATAAATACCATTATCCCGATGTCATTAATCCATTTTTTTTCTTAACTTCTTCAAAATCCTCTTTTTCATTTTCATAAACCTTACAAGTATACCATGCTTACTCACGAAGCCTTATGGTCAGACCGCTCTCTGCCTGCTTCCTTAAGCCTTACTTGTATACTATGTCTTACTTTTTGAAGCCTTATGGTCAGACCTCTCTCTTCCTGCTTCTATAAAACTTATGAATCATATGTTTATGTCAAAGCCTTATGGTCAGACCACTTTCTGCCTACTTTCATAAACCTCGGGTATTACTTTGCTCATATCAAGCTCTCATGGTATAAACCGAACATACTACTCCCAATAGTAAACATCATTTCATAAGTAATGATTTCTTATATCCACTTCAACATTTCATAAAATCAACAATTCATACCCTCTTATCCACCTAACTCAATCATGTTCATTCTTTAATCATAAATTGACAATAACCCGTTTTGGTGTCAATAAATTAAACATATTGCTAGATATCATACTTCATATTATAAACTCATTTTTCCCATAACGAGTATAACTCAACATATTTTCACCAATTCAAAATACATCAACATATCTTAGGAACTACATATTAAAGTTTGGGCTCAATGTAACGATAAATGAAATATATATGTAGTTTTTACCATGATAACTTAAGAACAAAAATATAGTGTTCATCATACTTTTCAAAATTTCGAAATTTATTTCTCAACACATAGACTTCTAATTACAAATCCGAACGGTCAAATTATAGTAATATATATTAGGAATCATACATCAAATTTTCAGGTTGATCTAACGGTCAAATAAAACAGAATCTATATTTTACCGAGAGGACTCAGTAACACAATAACAAGGGTAATTAATTTACTCAAACATGCATAACTTATTTCTCCAAGTACACATTCTTAATTAATGATCCGAACGGTCAAATAAAAAAATAGGTCTTAGGATTCATATATTAAAATTTTAGCTAAATCCAACGGTAAAAACAATTAAAAGGAATGTTTTACCACAGTAACTCGAAAATAAGAAAAATTATAATCATGAAAACTAAATTTACACAAGTGAATAGATAACTACCATTACCAAAATTTTAACATGTTCATAACTCATATTCATGATCATAATATGTATAAATATCATATCTAAGAAAGGATTAGCTCCCCTACCATCAAAATAATCTTAATATAAAAATTCAGGGGAAACAAGAAGTTGAATCTGGCAGAGCCGGTTAGACAACTTCCCATCCTTCCAGAAAGATGCAATAAAAAAATAGATAAAACAATAAAATTTTTGGGGAAACAAGAAGTTGAATCTGGCAGAGCCGGTTAGACAACTTCTCATCCTTCCAAAAATACAATATAAATAAGAAATAAAAGGTCTAGGGAAACAAGAAGTTGAATCTGGCAGAGCCGGTTAGACAACTTCTCGTCCTTCCAAAAATGTAAAGAGATAAGAAACAATAAAAGCTCTGGGGAAACAAGAAGTTGAATCTGGCAGAGCCGGTTAGACAACTTCTCGTCCTTCCAAAAATACAAAAGAAACAAATAAATGTTCTAAGTAAAAATAACGTACAATTAGCATAACATAATCAATATCACGTTTTACAACTATAAAACTTGGTCTCATCACAGAAACATGTTCTCATTCAAAATTCAAGATCATCCAGAAATAAAATACTCCATATTCAAGATTTAGGATTAGACAAAAGCAAAATATTGTATACTCAAGATTCAAGAGTAGCTTCCCTTATCTCTATTACAGACTTAATCTCCTCATTCTCCGAAAACTTCCAGAATGTCCCCTTTGCACAAGTGAATAGATAACTACCATTACCAAAATTTTAACATGTTCATAACTCATATTCATGATCATAATATGTATAAATATCATATCTAAGAAAGGATTAGCTCCCCTACCATCAAAATAATCTTAATATAAAAATTCAGGGGAAACAAGAAGTTGAATCTGGCAGAGCCGGTTAGACAACTTCCCATCCTTCCAGAAAGATGCAATAAAAAAATAGATAAAACAATAAAATTTCTGGGGAAACAAGAAGTTGAATCTGGCAGAGCCGGTTAGACAACTTCTCATCCTTCCAAAAATACAATATAAATAAAAAATAAAAGGTCTGGGGAAACAAGAAGTTGAATCTGGCAGAGCCGGTTAGACAACTTCTCGTCCTTCCAAAAATGTAAAGAGATAAGAAACAATAAAAGCTCTGGGGAAACAAGAAGTTGAATCTGGCAGAGCCGGTTAGACAACTTCTCGTCCTTCCAAAAATACAAAAGAAAAAAATAAATGTTCTAAGTAACAATAACGTACAATTAGCATAACATAATCAATATCACGTTTTACAACTATCAAACTTGGTCTCATCACAGAAACATGTTCTCATTCAAAATTCAAGATCATCCAGAAATAAAATACTTCATATTCAAGATTTAGGATTAGACAAAAGCAAAGTATTGTATACTCAAGATTCAAGAGTAGCTTCCCTTATCTCTATTACAGACTTAATCTCCTCGTTCTCCAAAAACTTCCAGAATGTCCCCTTTGCAACTAGAAATTCTTCCAACTCTCTTCTCTCAAATTTTTTCTAAGTTTTTTGTGTAAATTTTCAGCCTCCCCCTTGGCTATTTATAGCAAAAAAATTTACTATTCATTTTTACTATTCATTTTTACCATTCATTTTAACTATTCATTTTTCTATTCATTTTACTATTACAAAAATAATTTTTTATTCACAATTTGATGAATTCTGATCTCTTATGACTCAAGGCAACGTGGAATACTTATCCCTTCCACAAATTTTTTTTTACTATTCACAATTTACTATTCACTTTTTACTTTTTTTTTAATCTAGTATCTGAATTACAAATATTTTCAAGGGTCTTACACTCGGCACGAACCGCCTCGCATCCAGGGGCGCTCGGGGGCGCTTAGAGGGCGCCCAGCCCCATACCAGTTGACAACAACAATGAAATTTGACTTTTGATGCACTTGGAACCTGTTTTAATGACTAAAGGGGTTCTTTACACATTTGTATTGATGGAAAATCATGTTTATAAGTTAAAACAAACATCCATTTGATCACTAGATCCAAGACTAGGTGTATCAAACCACTTTTGACACTTTAAAAATCCAAATTCACTTCTACAAGTTGCCCAATTTCATTTCTATCGTTTAAAACCATCAATTCTTCCAACTATCAATAATAACACAGTTTCACATCAACAACATACCAGCTCAGAATTTAACATACATACAGATCATACAACAAATTTTTAACATGACACTAACTCCCTTTACCTCTTGAAGACTTCCTTTGTAAACCTTGAATCCATCTCCACAAGACTTGCAGCACCTTGGCCTCCTTGCAACTCCAGAAGCTCTCAACTTTACCTCTCTCACGGATTTTGCAGCAAGAACTTCACTCCCACAAGTGCAGAACCCATTTCCTCCTTTTCCTACACTTGTAGATCTGCCCAAGAGACACCATGGCCCCTTAATCCACAAAGAAACACTTAAAAATTGGAAAGAAGATCTGCCCACGCTCCTCTTTGACCCAAGGGACCAACATTATGGGTCTGGAGCATATTCCCCAACTTTCCACGCAATCCCCACGTGTTTCAGATCTGAAAACGTGAAAACTGACAACGCTCGCGCTAGGGCGCCCCTGGGAATAGGGCGCTGGGGCGCAAGTCCCCCCAGCAGCACAATTGTCGCAACTTTGACAGTCCGGTTGACCCCCTTCCCAAAGTCGAAAATACTCGTATGAGTACTCAAATCAAAGCTCTTTGAGTCTACTATCCAATAAAAAAAATCAACTCAATTGATATTTTCTACAAAAAGTTATAATTAAAATAGTAAACCATGTCAAACTTTGACAGCATTCTATTTTACATTATAACTTGAACTTTTTACAACTTGGTAAATTCTTGAGGTTCTAGGGTCTTACAGCGCTCATTTTCTGAGTATTTGTTAATTAGTGGTTTTAATGATATGTCATGATCGTCTTTGAGCTATTCACAGGAGAAATTTGAGTTATTTGTATGTATAAGAGTGTTTTTGGGGTCTTTGAGATGTTGTTAATCATCTTTCATGTAAGGGAAGCTAAATGTTTTAATGTGCATTAGTTGGATATTATTAATTGAAATTTGTATGTTGAATATGATTGTTATTTGTGCTAAATTGAATGATATGGTTGATTGATTGACTTGAGTGTTTGGTTTGTGTTTGGACTATGGTGATTGAGAGAATTGAGGATCTCATCATTTGAATAAGTTGATACACACAGTGTCATTAAAAATTGTTTTTGAACAAAACACTAAGTCAAGCATACCAATTTGATCATTTGAACATGTCCTTGGTTCTCCAAATCACATATTTGAGTTGATTGCTTTCTGGTATGGCGTTGAGCGGTAAAGGTGTGGTGTTGAGTGTAAGTTTGGTTGTGCAAGTTTAGAAACATTTTTGCTTCAAACTGTTGAGTGCCCTTTTTCACTATTGAGCAACCATTTTTGCGAATGATTTGACGTTGAGCAATGACAAAGCATCCGTTGAGTGTCACTTTTCACTGACAGAGCATCCGTTGAGTGTCACTTTTCACTGCATGTACAAAACCATTTTAATTCCCAATCTTTGAGCCACGGAATGTTGTCTTAAGGTGAGCATTCTCAACATTTTAATAACTACTACAAAAGTGGTCTTCTATCTCAAAATGAAATAAATAATACTTTCATATTTTCAATCCTAAACTCTTCCACCCTATTGTAAATACTTTAATCCCAACTATCACTCTATTAAATTCATATGTGCAATAATCAAATTGAGATGCAAAATAGTTTAACATAATCGCTTATGATAGAAAGGATAATCGACCATGCTCCACTCATAAATGATATTGTTTCCCTGGGCCGATCAATAACAATATTTCGTCCAAAGAAGCTATGCACAACGTGATCTTGGTGTCAAACAAACACATGCACAACACGAAAACTCATCCACAGAAGTTGTGTTACCTCCTTAACAATGTAAATCACACAGATCAAATTCAACATACACCAATACAAGAAAAAAATCATTAATGTATTTTTGGGACCTTATTTGTGCTCATTGATAGTGTTTCCAAGGGTACGTGTGGATCTCCAAGAACCTCCGACTTAAATCAGGGATAGAAAGGAGAACTAAACCTCAATGGTTACCCCAACACAACAACCAAACGTTCTCGAGAAAGGAAAGCAAAATCTGAAGAATTGTTCTATATCGACGGGTTTTTATTGTGGTAATGCAACAACCTTTTACTTTGTTCAAATCTTATCACTGTTGTAACAATGTATCTTGACATTTCTCACCAGTTTGCAATATGAGAAAGGACGATGGAGTCCACTTAATTTATCTTTCTTTTTTCATATGTCAACTTATGGGAACAAACACAGTTTTACCTTTTTAATTTCATTAATTTAAGGATTATCAGAATAGTACGTTACAAATTGGGTATTAGAATGGTGGTTAAACTATTACACAAAATATTCTTTAAGCAGAACATAAAGTTTATTTTCAAGCTATATGTAGCGAATAGAAACAACAAAGAAAACACAATTTTCATATTTAAAAAGATAAAAACAAGTCACTCAAATATTACTCAATTACCACGTACAACCGCGGCGAAAGCTAAATGCTCACGGCCGAAAAATAATCCACACTACATTTGGTGGCACAACAGATCCGTATTCTTTAGACGAAAAGTCAGTGAGATGAGGTGCCATAAAATGAGTCAACTTGAACTTATTCCTGAGGAAAGCAAACCAAAAGTCACTTTTCATAGTAAGTACATTGAATCAGTTTTTTTCCGTAACGGATGCTCAGTCTGGAGTCTATTCTGGTGCTTCAACCTGTTCAGAAGTTTCCGTTTGTTTCAGTTTTTCCAAGGCAGAAATTCGACTTTCTAGTGAATTGTGGAGGCCATTCATCTGGAAAAGCAAGGAAAGTTCGTTTATCAAGTGGAGCAGCACACGAGTTGTAAAAATTACAATGCCACTCTTCAAACAAAACCTAACTCATTCCTTTCCCATGCAAGAAAATGGAGTGAAGAGATGATTGCCATTATGCGTGGTATCACTACAAATGTGTGAGAAATCTATTATGGATTTATTTTTATAAACTTCTCAGTAAACACTTCAAAAATATTAGTATCAGAAAATAAAATAAGTTTTTACTAGCTTATGTATAAATTAGAAGTCTAGTTTAAACAAAAAAAACTACATCTTTGTGAATAAATTAATTTTAGCTTATAGATATGCTTCTTCTGTTTTTCCTTCTTATCTTTGTTTTCTTAGAAATGTTTACGAAAATAAGTTATCCAAACCGGTGTTATTTCCAAATAGCACGGAACAATATGGCTCAATTCCAGGAGTAGACATAATTTGGATTTAAGATTCAAATAGAGAAATTCCAAATAAAATTTGCAGCAAAAAATGTTCTACCGTAAGAACAGTTAGAAAAGAAACCATCTGCATTTTCTAAATTTGATAATAAACAAAAATTTAAAACCATGAGAGAAGAGACATTCATTCGAGACAGCAACAAAGTATGATGGTAGTTTGCAGCTCCCATTGTATTCCTCATTCAAGCAAAAACTTCCACATGCCTCCAAAAAGCTATATTGAATACAACAATATTCATCCACTATTTAATTTGAAAGTCCTTAGAAGAACCACCAAAGAAAATTTATCCCGTTCTAATTATCAACAAACAAGACTAAGTTATTACTGATAAAACCAGTTTGCATACATCCAAGAAGGTAAGGCAGGAAAACACTTGATGGAAATGCACTAGAGATGTCGAGGAGATCTTGTAGAGAACAAAAATATCAATAAATGTTTATTCACAAATTCACGGACAGAGAATTTCATGAGACCCTAATAATAGTTTTAAAAGGCTAAGGAGAAACAGGTCAACGTTGGGAGGAAAATACACATAACAAACCTACAACAGCAAGACCAGTCTTTGCATTAAACAAACTAACTAAAAGCAAGCGCAAAATAAATAAAATACATGTAGACATCCAAGGAATAAACAATAATCTGTTACGTACCTGAGTACGTAAACTAGCCAAATACAACCTTTCACACTCTCTCACACGTATCAGAACAATAAACGAATGATATTGGATGAATGAATCTCTTTTATTGATGGTAATATCTGAATAAACAAGGGCAAACAATAATTGGGAGCATAACCTCCTTCAGTTACTTTGAGAGCATAACCTCCCTCACAAGACAATAATGTCTGTCACAAAACTCAATAATCAAAAGCATGTCTTTAACCCTAGACTCAAACTTTATTCATATTAATTATTTCCCGCCCATCTCTTATTAAATATTTCTCTAGAATATATCTGCATTTAATATAAATATCCTTATATTTAATATTTAATATAAATATCTCTCCGTATATTATCCTAGCATATATCCTTAATTATAAACATCTTATATTGAATATTTCGCTGAATATATATTTATTTACTATAATTAACTTATACTATATTTATTTACTCTTATTAACTTATACTGAATATTCTCTCTGCTTCCCACCGTTCGGCCTGGTCACGCTCCGTTGTCCACCGTCCGACCTAACTTATCCATGCCTTCCACCATTCGGCCTAACCTCTCCATGTCTTCCACCGTTCGGCCTTTACGGTCAATACCGTTCGGCCTCACTTCCCTCCTACCTTTCTTCTCCTTCTCATTACCTCCCACCTTATACCCTAACATAATCCTATTGAACATTTCCAACATATCTGTTGTTAAGAAAGTAAGCCTTAGGTTATTACACAAGGCACCGAGATATAAATATTGGATATCTATTCTATTGCTCATTCTGTAAACATGTAAATATCAACATCATACCATGACTGCCTCTCAATTATCCAAAATTCCAATTAAGTGTGTACAAACCTTGTTAGATATATTAGATATCTTATATAGATATCATATATTTATCTTTTGTCTTTACTTAGCGTGTTGTTATTCCTTATTTGTATTTTGGACTTAATACATATTTCTTCTATTATAAATAGAGTACCTTATGTGTATACTCGACACAAGAGAGGTTAATTTCATACATAGTTTTTACTATATTGAACGTGGTATCTAGAGCCTTGTTCTTTTAGGAAAAAATTTTGGTTGCCTTTGTCATTGCACCTGTCGTAGTCGTAGTTTCGGTTTCAACCGGAGATCACACAGTTTTGATCATCTCGACTAGGCAACCGCCATGCCTTCCACGAGGCCTTCATCGAAGCTCCTACGCACTTTTAGCGTATTTCAAAGTTGTGGATCTACTCCCTTTTCCACCGCACGTGGTAGCGTATCCCATCTCCTCCAGGCAACGATTCAAAGCGTCGAGGTTTTTCTCTTTGCTCTTTCAGGTGCCTTGATTGGAGAATCTTGAATCTTTAGGGTTTCTCTCTCCTGTTCATCTTTGGCTTCTTCCGTTGTTGTCTCTTCTAACCTCTCTTCTGTCACCGGTGCGTCTGACCCGTCCATATATACGTTTTCTCCAATGGGAAAGATGTCTTTTGTTAGTTTATTTATAGCCATGATGACTCTTCAACAATGACCTCTTTATCAACTAGATATTAATGACGATTTGTAAGAAGAGATTTATATGGAACAACCTCTCAGATTTGTTGTTCAAGGAAGTCTTCTGCGCTGATGTGTCATCTTCTATGTCGTTTTCGTAAATTAACAATTTGGTATCACTCGAGGGTAGAAGCACATATTTTTACTAAGTCTTTATAGGGACAAAGAATTGATTATATTTGTAACAAGCTTGGTACATACGATTTGTATGCACCAACTTCAGAGGGAGTGCTAGATATATTTAGATTATTAGATACTTTATAAAAATATCATATCTTTATATTTTATCTTTACTTCATTTGTTATTATTCTTTATTTGTATTTTAAGTTTAGGTCATATTTTTTCTATTCAATACAAGGAAGATTAATTCCATACATAGTTTTACTATATTGAATAAACACAAATCCACCTCTGCTCAGGTCAGGTCAGACAAAAGATGTATTATTAAAATTGAAATGGAACAGAAGATTATCCTTGATGGAACATAAGCCTTTGTTTGGATGGAATGATATAAGGCGAAGATTGAAGAAAGGAAAGGAAGTAAGAGAGAAAGAGACAGGAAATGAGTAGAAAATGAAGTTGTTTGAGTTAAGTGAAAGAAAGTGAAAAATGAGTGAAAACTAAAATAAGACTAAAACTCAAATTAAAAGACGAGGATGGGGATCTTTATCCTTGTACAGAAGTTGGCAAGGGACAGGAAGGAATAAGGGAGACCAACCTAAATCTCTCCCTTCCAATTTTTGGCTAATCTCCTTTCAATTCAATTCATACAAATGCAGGATACAGAAATGAAGCAGCCCACTTTCCTCTGCACAGTCCTGATTCCATCAATCAAAAGACAAAATACAATCATCTAAATAATAAGAAACAAAATGGACACCTTCCCTCCATTTTGTGGCTCATGATAAGTAGAATAGCTTTAAAAATCAGCAACAAAACAGCATCGCTGCAACCATTGTTGAAGACTTTAACATTACGGCAAGAAGGAAACAAATTTATGTGGAAAACAGAAGCCCCATACAAATTGAAATTTTTTTACAAACATTGGCGACATTTCTAACCCATTTATCTTCACAATAATTGTCATCAACTCATCATCGTATCATATCAATAGTATCCCTCTTTCTAACCAAAATTCCAAAAAAGATAATGTAATCAACACCTAGAAGCGCTTTCGATTAACAGCTCACGCAAATGACATTATTAGGGGAACAAAAATACTAAATGCAACATAAATCAACCGAGAAAAAAAATCGAAAACTCCAAAATAATAATAACTAAAAGAAGGGGAAAAAATGACGAGGTTATTTGCGAGTACCTGTTGGGAAAAAGATTGGTATGCCACCTTGTAATCCCTGTGGAGGATGTAGAGACCCGCAAACGACGCAGTTGCAGCCCCGGCGAAGAACGACGCCAATCTCACTCTCATCACATACCCCATTTTGCCCCAATTTCCTTCTCTCTGTTACAGCCTCACAGGTAACAAAAATAATAACCCCTTTCAAATATGCTTGCTAAAACGACGCCGAATGAGATTAAACCACGTGCATCTAAACGACGTCGTTTTCTCTTCACTACATTAGACGAAGGAGTTTCTTCTCCTCAGTTGATTACTCTTTTAATCAAAAATATAATTTACTTCTCAAAACATTTTTCTAATTTGTCAACTTATGTAATTTTAAGACATTTAAATATATTAAACATTTTATTTAAAATTATTTTACTTTTTAAACATTTATAAAATAACTTAAATTTAATGAATTTTATTTTTTATTTAGATAAAGTAGTTCAATAATAATCAAATTAAAAAAAATATTTAAATATCAAATAATTGTTAAAAAAATAGTAATATTAATAATCTTTTTATTGATATTGTCTTTTTTTTTTTAATTTTTTAAGATTTTTTTCATTATATATATATATATATAATATTTAATTTATATCAAATAAAATTTTCTAGTGAGAACTAAATAAGATAATATTAGGTCAAACTTAAATCAAATTCAAATTAAATTGAGACGATTTGATATTAGCTTAATCTAATTAGGTTTAGACTGCAGTCGAGGTAAGTTGACCTGAATCTAAATCGATAGTTCGAGTCCAAATTTAGCAAAGTTAATCTAGACCAAAGTTGAACCAAGTTAAGACAAGTTGAGTATAGCAAAGTTGAATCAACCCAAGCTTAAGCGAAGTTGAATTAAATCTAGATAAAGTCAAGTTGAGTTAGATTCATGTTTAAGTTAAGTTTGATCGAAATAAAGTAAAAATATGTTAGACTGAAACATCATATCAAATAATAATCAAATAATTGTTAAAAAATAGTAATATTAATAATCTTTTACACATTGATATTGTTTTTTTTTTAATTTTTTAAGATTTTTTTTATTATATATATATATATATATATATATATATATATATATAAATATATATATATAATCTTTGTTAAACTGAAATATCATATCATAACTATATTAAATTAAATTGAGTCGAACTCATGGTAAGTTAAGAGAGTTTACTTAGATCATATTTACCCCAACTATAAATACTATAAATATAAATTTAAAAATATAAAATATTTTATGTGAAATTTGAAATTATTTTATTTTTAAGTAACTCAATTACTTTAATAAAATTCTAAAATATCAATTTCTTTAAAAAAAAAGTCCGAAAAAGATATTATGTTACATAACACTTCAAATTCGCTAAAAAAACAAATAACCTTCTTAAAATATCTTATCCAAATACGCTATTAAATTCTTTTTATACATTCTTGCTTACTGAGTCTTAAATATTATTCCATTTATTAAAATCACCATAAAATGATATTTTATTTTAAAAAAATATCAAAAGTTAAAAAATATGGTAAGAAAGATTGACCTAAAGACCAAAAATATGAATTTGAACATATTATGTGACATCCCAAATATATAACAGATATATATATGCAAAGACATCACCAAATTATAATATTAGAAAACAGTTAAGAGATGTACTTAAAATATTATAGGATTACAGTAATCCAGAATTTACTAAGAAATTAAAACTTCAAGTACTAGAGTATTCCAAAATATGCCCAGAATTTGAAACTTAAAATATAACAAGGTATACTAAAGTACTTCAAAATACAAGAACTGGAATTGTTCAGAAACATGGAAAGCTATGGAATTCCTAGAGAGACTAAGCTGCAGCATCATCTTCATTCCTCTCCAATGTTACCTCCAAGGAAACCTCATCTTCATCTGCTCACATCCAAGTGGATGATCATTGCAAAAGAAAAAGCATGCAACAAACACAAACAAGCAAGGGTGAGCTAGTTTTTCAAACAAGCATATTATATTAATTAACCAATCCATCTAATACATACTTTAAGCAGAGGAAGTTAAATCATATCAAGAAACATGTCATGAACTAGACCTGACTCGTCCGGACTTAGAATGATTACCGAGCTATGGCGGGTCTTGCACTCGTGGTGGCTTTATGAAACTTGGGCACTACCGCCCGACACTACCGCCTTATGAAACTTGGGCACTACCGCCCGGCCACAGTCACGAGGTTAATCTGTTATCACTCACCTTGGATCATATGGAAGCACCCAAGACTAGGACCTCCTGCTACTCCTCACCACATGGTTCAATCCTCTCTACGTGAGAAGAAAGACCATTGGAGTTTCAGGATGACCCCCAATACTGAGCTTCCCTGTAGATCATTCTAAACACTACTGCACCACCATGAATCTTCTCCTTGAAGACCATGGAATTACGTTGACTACTATACCATTAATCACATATCCTTTTTTCTTTAACAACACATCACATGATGATTATTCTCATGCTTTCACACACTTTCCACATCAATCACCTCATACTCTGCATTCCAAACCATTGATCCAAGCAAAGATATTAAAATGAGAACTTGACCCAACGAGAGTCGCACAGCGCATCCCATTCGCAAGGCGAACTAGGATTGTCTCGCATGGCACACCTTAATTCGCATAGCGAATTAAGTCACATAATGTATCAGACCTCAAACCTCTCGCATAGCGTACTCAGGTCGCTATGCGAGAACTCAGACAGAGACCAACCTCCCCAAAGCGCTCGCCATGCGCCCCACTCGCCCTTCGAATTAAATGGGCAGTGATCTCAGACCACCACCAGTCGCATATCGACAGGATTCGCCATGGCGAGTCCAAGACAGTGAGCATCACCCTCTGGAAATTCGTACAGCGTACCAACTCGCACAGCGAATTTCCAAGACAGTGAGCTCCCCTCTAAGGGCCTCGCTATGCGAGATAACTCGCATAGCGACTCTGCATAATTGGCAGAATACAAATTCTGCATAATTACTCACTTACATTACTCTTTACCAATTCTAGAACTCTTGGCTAACTTCTAAGACCTCAAATCCGATTATTAAGTGTAATTATCCTTGTCTAGATGATTCAATTCCTCCCCAGTACTAATCTACGTTGATTAAATTCAGTTTTACCTTTGAAAACATCAATTCCTGTAACTTGTGGACAAAATCTCATTTCAACCATTTTCTCAAGACTTACTCAGTTCTCTGACCCCTCACCAGTTCCATTGACTCCTCTAATTATCCCAACTGCCCAATTGGTCACCGGAGAAGAATCAGGTGTCTGAACGCATCAGTCTCACCTTCGACGCCAACACATATGACTAGTCACAACTGACTGGACCAGGCCAGGGCTGCTCTATGATCAGGGATGTGCCAACTCAGGTTTTTAAGATCCTTCTATCCTACCAACACAGTGCTCTTAACAAGTCCTATGTGATTTATCTAATTCATTCAAACTATCCTAGGGTGTTTGAGACTCCAATTTCCCCATTTCCCTATCTAACTTCCATTCATAGTAAGCTAGACCAGTACCTGTACCCCCTCACTATCCATTTAACTATTTTATACAGTTCTTACTCCACTCCAGAAATCCAGCATAGCCAACACACAGTCATCCCAGTCAAACAAGGTTCAGTACACCATAGATACACACTTTCATACATTCAAGAAATTTCAATCAACATGCTCATCATCAAAATACACTTAACAATACGATAACAATAAAACTAATTTATCAACATATACATCATACGTTTCAACAACACAGAGAAGAAAATTAGCTAGCTCCCCTTACCTGGAAGTCAAACAGTACAGCTCAATAAAATGCCCTAACAGTATCCTCCACACAGAGCGGAACTTGACAGAACCTACAGATCACCAAATTGGTGATACAACATAGCTCTTAGAGCTCGAATAAATAGAGAATCAAAATGAGCTCCATGCAACCAGTAAAGTTACATGCCCTAATATCCAAAAAGTTGAGAATTTGACTTACCCGTCCAAATGAAAATCTAATCGGATAGGATGGAAGCTCTCAACTCCGTGAGCGAAAGGACACCACCTATTTGAAATTTAAACGGTGAAAAGTGGTGGAAAAGTAGAGAGAAGTCAGAGCAAGGAGAAGAGAAGTGGAACTGAGTTTTAGAGAGAGAAAGGGAAACTGGAAATAGGTTCAGAGTTGGAAAAAAGAGGAAACCCCTCTTAAGGTCATGGTGCCTTTAGCCCTTTGGGCCTGGCTGCCTCAGAAAATAGGACCTCCTAGCCCATAATTTTCAGGACCTTACATATTACAAATTTAAAAATCTTACATTTTATGTGAAATTTGAAAACCTTTCAGTTTTAAGTAATCCAATTAATCTAATAAAATTCTAAAAATTTGATTTCTTTCAAAAATTTCTTATCCAAGATACTTTTGTTACATAACACTTCAAATTCCCTTAGAAAGCAAATGCACTTTTAAACTTTTTTATACACATTCGTGCTTATTGAGTCTTAAATATTATTAATTAAAATTACCACAAATAATATTTTATTTTTAAAAATATAAAGTTAAAAACACATGATAAAAAATTAATATTGCAAGAATATTAACAAATATCCTTAATACTGGGAAAAAGAAATCTTCCAAAAACATGTACTTTAAGGTTGATTTGTATTAAATGGAAAGAAATGATGTTTTTTTTAGGGGAAACAAAAAACGGAACACGTATAGTGAATACACAGCCATGCTCGGTTGAGGCCCATTATTCTGACAAGCTGGATCAGCTCCGTTCACGAATAGAGGTTTTCTGTCCATTTTGGGTGTTTCATCCTCATCTCCAACATTTCCTAATGCACCTACAAAAATTTCATTTTTAAAAATATCTTATCTATATACCTCCAATTTTTTCAAAAGTTTTACTTTTAACTTTAATAATTTTTTTTTAATTTTCTTCTTTTCTATTTAAAAACATTTTACACCACTTTAATAATAATTTAATTTAAAATTCAAATATTATTTAATATAATTTTATATTTTAATAATTATTAAAATATGATTTATATTATAATAATAGTTATATTAAAAATATAAAAATAAAATAATTACAATAAAAATAAAATTATATTAAATAAAATATTTAATACATTTAAATATATTGTATTATATTAAAATATAAAATTAAATTAAATAATTATTAAAATTTAAATAAAAAGCAAAATTTTAAAAACAATTATTTATGAGATATCAAATAAAATTATATTAAATAAAATATTTAATATATTTAAATATATTAAATTAAATTAAATAATTATTAAAAATTAAATAAAAAGTAAAATTTTAAAATCAATTATTTATTGGATATCCGTAACCTAACTTATCGGATTTCTATATCCGATTAACAAAATCTTTTCAAAATTTTGTTTTTTTCTAATTTTAATAATTATTAAATTTAATTTAATATTTTAATATAATTTAATATATTTAAATGTTAAATGTGATTTTAAATATTATTTCTAGTTTCATTATTATTACTCTTATTTTATTTATTATTATTTTAATTTTTTTAATAAAACTATTATTAAAATATAAATCATATTTTAATAATTATTAAAATATAAAAATATAGAAAATAATATTATAATTTTAAAGTAAATTAAATATTTATTAAATTTTAAATAAAAAGCAAAACTATTACGGATTTTAATATTTGATAAACAAGTTTTTTAAAATTTTTGTTTTTATCTAAAATTTAATAATTATTTAATTTTTTTAATATTTCAATATAATTTAATATATTTGAATATATTAAATCAAATTTATTATTATTATTATTATTTTATTTTTATATTTTTAATATAACTATTATTATAATACAAATAATATTTTAATAATTATTAAAATATAAAATTATATTAAATAATATTTAAATTTTAAATTAAATTAAATTATTTTTAAGGTGGTGCAGAGTGTTTTTTAATAAGAAAAGAGAAGAAAATGAAAATATATTTATTAAAGTTAAAAATGAAATTTTTGAAAAAGTTAGAGGTAGAAGATAAGATGTTAGAAGGTCAAAAATGGAATTTTTGGAGGTACAGATGAGATGTTGGAAGTGTAGGATGAAACACTCCTCCATTTTGCATACCATGCAAGCAATGAGTTGGTTTTATAACTAGAAACAAAAAATATAGAAAATCAATTTTAAAAAGTTTCAAAGTCCACGGGCTTATTTCAGAGTTCCTCGTGCCTGTTTAAGTTGAGAGTGTGCTCCCTCTACCACCCCAACAACTCCCTACACCTCCTTAATTTTCTTTTAATTACAAAATTACTCTTTTTATTTTAATATTTTACTTTTTAACTTTTTTTTACGAAAACTCTAAATATCTACCTCTCATTTTCACTCTCACAGCCGTCCCCCCCTCCCCTCCTCCCCTTTCCAACTCTCACTTTCTCTCTTTCTCTCCAGATCTGTTTAGTCCCACCTCCCATCTCTCACACATAATTTTATTTTTAATTTGTTCAGAGGAATTTCATTCAAGGGGAAGAAGTAGACTGTTGTGGAGGTGCATTGATATAATGGTGGGACCATTAATGAATTAATTTGTTCAGAGGAATTTCATTAAGGGGAAGAAGTAGACTATTGTAGAGGTGCATTGATATAATGGTGGGACCATTAATGAAGTAGTTGGTTGTTGGGTAAAAAAATAAAAACAGATATTAAATAATATTACTGAAGGGCTAAAAGAGAATGGGTTACTGAAGGGCTAAAAGAGAATGCGGAGGTACATGAAGCAGTGTGTGGTGGTGGAGGGAGTAACTCTCCTAAGTTGATTGTTCAATTCCAAAAGCAACTGTATATATCGAATATGATAATTTTACAATGTCTTAACAAATGTCAATTTCAAATCCACACGTAATGCTTAATCAGAATAAAATATCTTAATGGATACATTTTTAATTTATAAATTGTAAAATGATAAACTAGGTTATAAAATAAATATTTTAAATAATTAATAAAGCAGTTAATAAATATAAAATAATATAATTATAAACCATTACTAGAAATACAAAATTTATCAATAAAAGTTTATTAAGAAATCAAAATTCGTCAATAATATGTAATTATGGATGAAAATTATCAACCAATATTAACATTTGCTTTAACAATAAAAACATTTGTTAGTAAAGTGAATTGTAAAATTGTGGAATAAATATTTGTTGGTAATATCGAATCGGTGTCGTCGATAATAGAGTGGAAAAACTAGAATGAATTTTTGTGATTCAACAAATGCATCTTCATCCTCACTAGTTCTCCATTTCACAATTTTTGTTCTTCCCATTTCAAGAATTAGGATTTTCTCAAATTTACCATTTCAACCTCGATTCTCACCCAAAATTTGTCTTCCCATATTTGTATTTCCCCAAACCTTATTTCTCGATATCAATATGCCTTCAAAAAACTAATTTGAAGTGAGGTTCGTGCAAAAAAAATAATTATATTTGGTTTTTTATGACGACAATGCTCGTCTTTCCTCATCGTTTGTGGAGGTAAGATTTTCTTCATTCCTTTTTTTATTCATTGAGGGGATTCACTAATGATGTATAATTGTGGTTCATAACGAAAAGGGAAAATTTTCCCTTCTTTATTGTCAACATTGCTCTCTTGCCTCCAAAGAAATCCAAGTTGGTCTCAAAGTCTTTCAATTGTGATGGTTAATTTTTGTGCAATTTTTTTGTTTTATGGGTTAATTTTCCAGTTTTGTTGTTCTCATGTTTGTGTTTGGTGTTGGATTTGCTTGATACTAATATATGATTTAATTTGTATTAATTTTAACTTTTAATGTAATTTTTTGAAGATAGTTTTGATTGTTTGATGTGATGTTGAATGTAAGACCTTGAATGAGTGGTTGTTCACTATTTAAGTAGTTTAGCAATTCTAAAAACATGCCATACTATGTGTTTTAGTAGTTTGTCTAACCTCTTTGTTTTAAGAACTCATGATTTGAGTTCTTAGCAATTAAGACTAGGGAAAATAAGACCTTGAATGTGTTGCATATTAATTATGTTTTAAATTACACAATCTAGTGTTTTTCATTGCTCTCAATACTTATTTTATGATTCTTCATTATAATTTTTCTTTCTCATTCAATTTTTAGTCTTCTACTTGATCCAAATTTGTTGTTTTAAAGTACATTAGTGATTCTAAATACATCCCATGCATAATTATACTTATTCAAATATGTTCCAAATATCTACATTACATAATTCACTGTTTTAGTTCTTAGAAATATGTTATCAAACAATTTATTTAATATTCTTTTGATTTATAAACTTGTTTATTTTATTCTAAATCATCTACATATTCCTCCAACTTTTGCATTGTTTGAATGACGAAACTTATAATAAACAACTACTTAAAACTAACTTTTGCACTATACCACATCAGGGGGATTATGGATATTTGTTTAAATCTTATGTTACTATACGATTCAAAAAATTACATATGCTTGAATCTTATTATTTTCATAGTTTAATTATTGAGTTGATTATCTTTTACTTTGGTGTGTTCCTTTGTTGTTTATTGTGTGTAAAATTGAAATAGTACTCTCCTTACATGTGATAAGTGTTTGAGATTGGTAGAGTACCCTCCTTACATTAGAAATTCTAATATAAGAACCAATGTTGTCAACCTAATATTGAATGTGATTTTTTATTTTGTGTACTTAACATGGTCAAATTGTATTTTACATCCATTATCACCATTGTAAACTAATTCCATTACTTGCAATTTGATAATACATAGTTAATCATGTCTTTTTTGCATTTTAATCTTGTGTGCATATTTCCTTGCATCATCCATTACATTTTATAGGTTCATTAGTGAATTCTAAGTAGAATATCATCACTTCATATAACATTTTCTCATTTTAACATCTTGTATTTATTTTATCCTCTTCTAGTATCTTCTCTAGTTAGAATTCTTTAGTTTAATTTTCTCATCATTGTTTCCTTTTATTAAGCTGAATTTTATACAAACACATCACTCATTTTTTGTGATTTGTCATCTCCTTGGATTTGACACTTGTCTTTCCCTAAACTATGAAATACATTATGCTTGTTGCCAATTTTGGTTTTGATTGTGATTTTTTGGATTTTGAGTGATTAGACAATTCTATATGCATAACATACTTAGTTTTAGGTATATAAATTTGTCCCAAGCACTCCCATTGTTGTATGTTAATATCAAGTATGATAATATTTTTTTGTTTTACTATTGGGTTGGTTGGCTTTTACTTTAGGTGTGTTCCTTTGGCAAATTAACTTTTTCCATGATCATCATCAAAAAGTACTTGTTTGTTTTATAAACGTATGAATTATATTATTCTAGTTGAAATTATAAAAGCCAATTACATGTGATAAATGCCTAAGATTAGTATAATAGTCTCTTTGTATGGTAATCATGATGGAGTAATTGTATGTTTTGTACATATATGAATTATATTATTCTAGTTGAAAGTGGAAAAGCCAATTACATTTGATGAGTACCTAAGATTGGTAGAACAACCTCTTTGCATGATCATCATGAAAGAGTACTTGTATGTTTTATACAAATATGGATTATATTATTCTAGTTGAAAGTAGAAAAGACCATTGCATTTGATGAGTACCTAAGATTTCTAGAATAACCTCTTTTGCATGGTCATCATGAAAGAGTACTTATATGTTTTATACAAGTGTGAATTGTATTGTTCTAGTTTAAAGAAAAAAAGTCAATTGCATGTCATAAGTGCCTCAGATTGGTTTAGTAGTCTCTTTGCATGGTTATCGTGAAAGAATTATACATCTTAATTAACTTCTTAAACCCAATAAGAATGACATTTCAAATTCACAATGTGTATGTTTTCTCCTCTTTTCCAAATAAATATAGTAGTTTGCCTCTTGTTGAGCTCCAATGAACTCAATCTTACCTTCTCCCGATAGAGTCTGGAAAGAGTAACTTATGATTTAAATCTTTTAAATCTTCGGTAAATTACCAACTACCAAAAGAGGACGTAAATCCCAATCTCTATAAAGATCTATATACAGTGTCTTTGACATTCACTTTTGAGCATGTGCTTTGTGTTCTTTGAACTTATTGGGCAATGACAGGGGTGGTTAAAAGGTTTGGGAGCCTAAAACAAATGTAAGAGTGAGGCCTTTTATTTAAAAATTATTTTTTGAGTTTTTAGTTTTATGATAAAGAATTTTTTTATGGAATATGTAAATGTAGAAGCATTGTTCAATTATTGAGGATAATGATATTGAAGAGTCATGTTTGTGGTTTATTAATCCAATTCCAACTTGTGTTCATGGATTATTTCATTAGAGATTTCATTCATTTCCATTATCCACCAAAAGGTTAAACCTAACATAGTTAATAGTTATACAATTCAATCCAAACAAAAATTCCAATTCCTCGTCAAAATATACGCAAAAAAAAACTCAAAATTCATAAATAAAAAAGTAGCGAAAAATAAAAATGAGCAGAAAAACACATTTCTAATTCCTAATACAAGTTCAACAAATAGAATAAAAATAACAACAAGACAAATATAAATAAAAACATACTAACAAAAAAATAAGGATAAAAAGATTGGTGCACATGCAACATGAGATTCAAAGAAAAAAATCTATCAAAACGCTCAAAAGAAGAACTCTAGAATAGAATAAAGAAAGGAGAGATAAGGAGTGAAATTACTATATGAGTAGCCACAAAAGGATAAAAACATAAAATAAAAATCAATATTGATTATAAAAAATAAATATAACTAATCGTTCTCTTTTTCCTAAACATAATTATAATTTATTGAAAAAAAGGTTTTAACTCACTAAATATAATTTTTAGTTTTTGTTAGAAAAGAGAAGTCTTATATCTCAAACCAGGGGTGAATTGGTTTGAACCCTTTTTGAAATCTTTATGAGTTCTTGAAACTTGAAATCAATAGTCAAAGACAAATGAATCAACAAAGATAAAGAGAAGGAGAGAAAGATCAAGACAAAACAATCTATATTGGTTCGGCTATCACAAGCCTACATCCAGTCCTCCTTAAACAAACTTAGTTGAAGGGAATCCATTATAATGATTGAGTTTACAAGAATACAATGACAACCCTCAATTGCACTCCTCTCACCACTCAAAATCAAAATAATAATACAAGAGAAGAACACACTCAATCTCTTACAAATCACAAGAGGAATCCCAACTCTCAAACCTCGCTATCCTCACACATGTATCCAATGTTACAAATGGATGAAGAACCTAATCAAAGTACACTCCCAAAGTGCAGATTTATCAGAAGGTATTGTCAACACTCAATTTTGTCCGGGTTGAAAAAAGAAGTGTTTTTATTGGTTTTTTTTTATTTTTTTTTTATTTTACCTTTTTTGTTTTATTCTATTTTTTATGTATTTAGATTTTTGTTTTTAATTCAATTTTTACTTTTCTTATCTTCAATTTTGTTTTAATAGAGTTAATAATTAAAAAATTAAAAAATGAAATTAAAACTGAAAATAAATAATAAATAAAATAAAAATTAAAAAAAAGGGGAAAATAGAAAACGTGGGAAATGGGTATGTGAGACGTGTCTGGGGTGAGGGGGACCAGGCGGTTAGAAAGGAATATTTCCCAAGATTTTGGGAGGGGATTTTGTTGGAATCAGAGAGAGAGAAAAAGAAAGAGAGAAGACACACGGGGGACCTTCGTCTGGGGATCATCATCCAGATTCACCATTTTTACCTGGAGAAAAAGATAGACGCCAGCAAGAGGAGGAGGAAAAAACTCATTGGAGACGCAAGGTTGGCATTGGCAATCGAAAGGTAAGTAATATCTAACACTCCTTGTTCTACTGAGTGGGTTACTGGTTCATGAGCATATCTCCGATTGTTGTTAAATTTGTATATGAATATTGTTGAATGCACTGGATATTGGTATATGTTCGTTATTACCAAACATCTTCAATCTTCACCTCCAACACTTGATTTCCAATATCCATGATCATCTTCATTCCCTGCTGCATATTCCACCCATCATCACGGTCTCGCAAACTTGGTACTCCTCCATTTACTCAACCAAACCTCATTCCCTCATTCACTCATCAACCATCATCCTCAACCTGCATTATACAAAGCCACAGTCTAGAACAATGACCAATTTCCAGCATCCAAACACAAGCCCATACTTTACCTTCACTGAGCCAAAACAGGGATTGACCACTGTGTCGTTCACTGTCGCCTTCAACCGCGCAACACCGATCTTCCTTTCCATTCATTCTTGTTCAATCTAGGAAGAGGCACACGCCACCACCTTCAGGCTCACCATCCCGTTGTAGGACACTAGATTAGGGTAGTGGTGCTGAGGGGAAGAGGAGAAGGTTCTCTGTGCTATTCTCGGTGAATGGGACGACGGCTTCGGCGGCAGGCGACGCTACTGGCAACGCCATAGACGACGTTTCGCGGTGATCGTTTTGAAGAAGTATTGGCACATGTGCGGCGGAGGAAGACCCTCCCTGGAGATCAATGTTTTCGAAAAGAGAAGAGCGGAGAAGGTGGCGTCGTGGCTGGTGGTGGTTCTGGTGGTGCAAGTTGTCGCCGGCGAGCCTAAGGTGTGTTCTGGTTGAAGCAACGGTGGTCGGCCATGGCAGAGGTGAGGATCAGTTGTGGTGCTGAACAAGAGACCTTGAATCTCTAGAGAAGGTGTGAACCGGCGTGAAGGAGTGGGAATGAGGATGAATCTCTGAACCCCTAGAAAATTCTAGGTTAGAAAGCATTGGACTGGGCCAGGCCCAGAAATGAGCGTACGTCCGGGAGCCTTGGGCCTCTTTTGGAACGCTCGTTATCCAAACGAGCGAACGCTCGTTATCCTTCAGCCTTTTTGACCGTTCGTTCAACATTCCAAACGAACGAGCGTTCGTTATCCAAACGAGCGAACGCTCGTTATCCTTAAGCTTTTTGACCGTTCGCTCAGCACTCTCACCAACTAGCGCTCGTTATCCAAGCGAGCGAACGCTCGTTATCCTTAAGCCTTTTTGACCGTTCGTTCAGCACTCTCACCAACGAGCGCTCGTTATCCAAACGAGCGAACGCTCGTTATCCTTCAGCCTTTTTGACCGTTCGTTCAACATTCCAAACGAACGAGCGTTCGTTATCCAAACGAGCGAACGCTCGTTATCCTTAAGCTTTTTGACCGTTCGCTCAGCACTCTCACCAACTAGCGCTCGTTATCCAAAAGAGCGAACGCTCGTTATCCTTAAGCCTTTTTGACCGTTCGCTCAGCACTCTCACCAACTAGCGCTCGTTATCCAAGCGAGCGAACGCTCGTTGTCCTTAAGCCTTTTTGACCGTTCGTTCAGCACTCTCACCAACGAGCGCTCGTTATCCAAAAGAGCGAACGCTCGTTATCCTTAAGCTTTTTGACCGTTCGTTCAAACCTTCTCACCAACGAGCGCTATTTATCGAAACGAGCGAACGCTCGTTATCCTTAAGCTTGTTGACCGTTCGTTCAAACCTTCTCACCAACGAGCGCTAGTTATCCAAACGAGCGAACGCTCGTTATCCTTAAGCTTTTTGACCGTTCGTTCAAATTTTCTCCCTGAAGAGCGCTCGAACGAGCGTTCGTTTCCGAACCAATGAACGCTCGTTACTCAGCTTCAATTTCTCAACGTCCGTTCGTCATGCCTTCAACGAGCGTTCGTTATTGAGCATTCGTTCTCAACGTCCGTTCGTCATATCTCTTGACGAACGCTCGTCATTCAGCTCACATTTCTAAACGTCCGTCCGTTATGTTCCCCAATGGACGTTCGTCTTCTTCCCCAACGAACGTTCGTTCTTTACCTAACGAACGCTCGTTATTCTGAATCTCTTCCCAGCGTCCGTTCAGCCTCTCCAATTTCTTTTGTTTATTTATTGTCTTATTTTATTTTGTTCTATTTATTTATTTTAGACGTTTACTTATCCTGAGATATATATTAATAATACCATATTGATAGTTTAAATAAAAAGAAATGTCAAAAAATATGTTTTAAAGGTTTAAGTACACGTGTGACCGCTCGCGTCTTCCTTGTGCTAAAAACCTTTTTCTTCTTTTCTTAAATAAAAATTACAAAAATATTTTAAAGGTTTAAGCACACGTGTGACCGCTCGCGTCGTCCTTGTGCTAAAAACCTTTTCTTCTTTTCTTAAATAAAAATTACAAAAATATTTTAAAGGTTTAAGCACACGTGTGACCGCTCGCGTTGTCCTTGTGCTAAAAACCTTTTCTTCTTTTCTTAAATAAAATTTCAAAAATATGTTTTAAAGGTTTAAGCACACGTGTGACCGCTCGCGTCGTCCTTGTGCTAAAAACCTCTTCTTCTTCCTTAAATAAATTTACAAGAAAAGTTTTAAAGGTTTAAGCGCACGTGTGACCGCTCGTGTCGTCCTTGTGCTAAAAACCTTTTCTTCTTTTCTTAAATAAAATTTCAAAAATATGTTTTAAAGGTTTAAGCACACGTGTGACCGCTCGCGTCGTCCTTGTGCTAAAAACCTCTTCTTCTTCCTTAAATAAATTTACAAAAAGTATGCGTTTTGAAGGTTAAGCACACGTGTGACCGCTCGCGTCGTCCTTGTGCTAAAAACCTTTTCTTCTTCTTAAATAAAATTTCAAAAATATGTTTTGAAGGTTGAACACTCGTGTGATCGCTCGCATCGTCCTAGTGTTCAATACCTTTCTCTCTTATTTATGTAATATTAAACGAGGGTATGAGTGCTCGTGCGATCGTCCGCATCAGCCTAGCACTCAATACTCTCAAGTCTTCCTAAATAAGTAAATAACGGTATGAGTGCTCGTGTGATCGTTCGCATCGGCCTAGTGCTTAACATCGTTATCTCTCTTTTCAAAAATAATTAAAAATATTTAAATATCATTTTAAAGGTATGAATACTCGTGCGACCGTTCGCGTCGGCCTAGTACTCATTACCTTCTTTTTCTCGAAAATATTAAAAACATAAAAATCTCCAAAAATTAAAAACATCTGCTTTTTCAAACAAACAAACAGTCTTTCAGCTAGAACTACGTAACCCTGATTTCTCATTTTGAATGAGAATACGTAGGAGCAAGGTCAATCCTTGTCGGGCCCAAAAAACTAAAAAATATATTTTGTTTATTTATAATTTTATTTTAGGGGATAATTAAACATTTTGAAAAACCACATCATATTCGTGCATTTAGTTAAAGGTACTGCCTTAGGGCAGGCGTTGTGGGGTGCTAACACCTTCCCCACGCGTAACCGACTCCCGAACCCAATCTTTGGTTTTCGTGGACCGTGCTTTATCGTTTTGAGGTTTTTCCATAGTTTTCCATAATAAACTATGGTGGCGACTCCAAATCTCTTTTCGAAACCCGTTTCTTTTTGGATCGTCGTCCCGTCGCGATTCCGGTTGCGACAGGTATGAAGTCGAAAGTTGTCTTAAATGATATCTTGATGTGTAATCACCAAATGAAGTTTAGACTCTTTAAGAACGACTCTTCAGATCACCTGTAATCAAAGTTCAACAAAACTGTTAGTATTTGAAAATTAGAACGTTAAAGAATAAATCTCAAGTCACATATATATAGGATTTTCAAATCCTGACACAGATTAATCAATTACGTTATGTGCATAATCTATTATGCTTTTGTCTTTGTTTTAACAGATTATTACTCGTGCATAATCGATTAGTGAGCATTTTAGCCTATTGTTAGGATATTTATCCTATTTTATCATCATTATAGTGTGTCAAGGGTTACCCTATTTATCATGATTATATTGTGTCTAGGATTACCCTATTTATCATGATTATATTGTGTCTAGGGTTACCCTATTTATCATGTATTTGTGTATCAATTTATTCTTATAAATAGTAGATTGTGAGAGGGATCAATTAAGCCCTCAAGAATTATTTCTTTTCAATCTTAAGTTGGTATCAGAGCGGGTCGATCCCGCTCTGGTTTCTGTCTCGTAATATATATCTATCCGGCGCCATAGTTCTTCGTCGCCCGCCGCTGCCCGCCGCTGCCCGCCGCCGGCCACCGTCAACCGCCGGTCACCATCGCCGGCCACCATCCGGCCACCGTCGTCCGTCGCCGGCCGCCGTTCACCGCCCGCCGTTGCCGGCCACCGTCGTCCATCACTGTCACAGTTTCCTTCGTCTAAACCCTTAGGGTTTTCTTGTTCCTCGCTAGTACTATTTGTCTTCTTCAGAGATGGCGTCTGGCAGTACTCTTTCCTTCTCTGTAAGTCCATCAATTACCTCCGAGAAGCTAAATGGAAAAAATTATCTATCATGGTCTGCTGCTGTTGAAATGTGGTTCCTTGGCCAAGGGCATTATGACCACCTTGAGCGAGATGGAAGCCATGTGCCTACTGAAAAAGCTGATCAGTGGAAACAAGCAGATTTCCAGTTGTGTACCCTGTTATGGCAATCAGTGGAACCCAAACTTCTTGTATCTTTGAGGGCTTTCAAAACTTGTCACTCCTTTTGGAAGAAAGCCCAAAGCATTTATGCCAACGATATTCAACGTCTCTATGACACTACGAACAAGCTTGCATCTCTTAAAATGGCAGACCATGATATGGTGTCCTTCATGGCTGAAGCCCAATCTGCTGTCGAAGAACTTAGGATGTTTTTGGAAGTAGATCCATTAGAGGATATCAAAAAGAAACTAGACAAATTTTACATGGTGTTGATCCTTCGTGCCCTACATCCCGATTTTGATCATCTCAGAGATCAACTTCTAACTAGTCATGAGGTTCCCTCTATGGAAACATTGACCACTCGCCTTCTGCGTGTCCCGATATCTCAAACTCAAGAAGCGCATGAACTAGTGGAACCATCTGTCATGGTTGCCACACGAGGAAGAGGAGGACGTGGCACTAGAGGAGGAGGACGAGGAGGTCGGGGACGTACTCAATGCACATATTGTAAAAGGATGGGTCATACTCAAGAGAATTGCTACTCCTTACATGGTTTCCCTTCCAAAACCGCCAATATTTCGAAGACTGAAACTTCCACTTCGAAAACTGAAACCTCCACTTCTATGTTTTCTGAGGATGAATATCAAGAGTATTTAAGGTTAAAGTCTAACAGCTTGGCACAACCATCTCAATCTCCCAATACATCAACAGCCTGCGTTTCTCAATCTATGGAATGTCAAAATTCATGGGTAATTGACTCAGGTGCTTCTGATCACATTTCTGGTAATACCTCTTTGTTCTCATCTATTTCCTTTCGAGAAAAACCTCATTTCATAACCCTTGCAAATGGATCTAAAACTTCTTCCAAAGGAGTCGGTCATGTTTCTTTGTCTCCCTCCCTCAATCTCAACTCAGTCCTTTTTGTCCCTAATTGTCCTTTTAATTTAATTTCCTTAAGCCAGTTGACTAAAATGTTAAATTGTTCAATAACCTTTGATCATAAATCTTTTGTTATACAGGAGCGTGGTTCGGGGAGACAGATAGGAGAAGGATATGAAGCTAGCGGATTATACCATTTTGGATCTCGTCCAAGGGTGTCTTGTGTTGCTGCTCCTAATCCTAAAGTGCTACATGATCGACTTGGCCATCCTCATTTGTCCAAATTAAAAAAGATGTGTCCTGAACTTAGTGGTCTCCAAACTTTAGAATGTGAGTGATGGACAAATTTGTAAGCACCAAAATATGATGTCACAAACTTGTTTCACAATCGGCAAGTATGACCGAATCGTTTCAAGTAATAAACTTGGTAAGACCAAGTATCGTTCTCCCAAAGGACTCACGGCCTAGTTTAGTTATGTGATTTGTTGATTAGCTAAGACTTAAGAACACAATAATTGAAGTTTAATATGCAAAGACGAAAATTAAATATGTATGCATGAATTGATCAATGACAAAGACAAAAGATAAACACTTTCAAGGAAATATATGAATGAATATGTTGTTGGGGGTCAATTTCATCTCATCCACTCTCATATATTTTAGGAATTCAACATTCAAATCATCATTGTTAATGCCACTCTCTAATGTACCATTCTAGATGGCTTCTCCCTAATCAAATAGTTCATACAATTCCTAGCATTCCTAATGATTAGTTCATGAGTGCAGGAGCTTAAAGGCAACCAATATAATATTGTCAGTATAATATTGGGAGAAATTCCCCGGATCTAGATTTCCCCGTACGTGTCCGTATCAACAAAACCAATAATCATGCATTAGAATGAGTTAAACAATGCAAGCATTGAGCAAAGAGGAAAAACCCTAACTAATGATGAAAGAAAGCATATGTCTTAATTCAAAGATGTACTCAACAAATCCATATATGAGAGCTTCAAGAGATTACTTTGACTCCCCAACAAACATACAAGGTTTAGTTCACCATATTCATGGTGAACCTAGATGAATTACAATGAAAGTATGAAAGAATAAACCCAATAAAGGTGAAGAGGTAGCCTGAGCATCCAAGATCCTCCTTCAAAGGGGTGAAAGAGAGAGTGTTTGCCTCGTTTCTGCCAAAGATGCCTAACTATAGGACGTGCAAGCCCTTATATACTAATCTAGAGTTACAAAAGATTACAAAAGTCCAAGCCCAAAAAGTGCCGCTGAGCGGTATTTACCGCTCAGCGGTGATTGCGCGTCTTCTTTCTTCCCCTCAGCGGCCATTTTGCCCCTCAGCGGTTCCAACGTCACCTCTTGAGTGCCGCTCAGCGGTAGTTTGCCGCTGAGCGGTGCCTTCGACTTCTCCTTTTTGCACTCTTTCTTGTCTTTTCTAATGTCCTCTCTCTTATTCTTCACTTCTTTCACCAAATTCACCTCAAAACCTGCACAAGAACACTTAAATCAAGCATAAACCTGTCCAGCTCTCTTATTTCTGAAAATATAAACAAAAGGCATGATTTCAAGCTAGTTTCTAAGTCTAAAGGTTCCTTTTAGTATCAACTTTAAGCATGAAAATAACAGTTTTTCAACTGTTATCACAACCCCAAACTTAGAACTTTGCTTGTCCTCAAGCAAATAAAATGTAACTCCATCTCCAACCAATTCATATGATGGTTTACTCATTCAAAATCCTCTTTTCAAGATAAGTAATAACTTCACTCAAACTTAAGACCAAGAGTTCAATCAAGATGTGCACATGCTTTAGTGTTCACAAAGTCATTTAAATTCCAACAAATGCTATTTTTCATGAATGATCAATCAATTAAGCATGGATGTTCATGTGCTTATGGAATATTTCCTCACTAGGTAAAGTGTTTCACTCAACACACAAGTGTATAAGAGGTAAAGTGTTTCACTCATTCACTCCACTATCACAATGTCACATGAATCAACCTTGCCTTTCATTTAACCACAATCAAATACATTCACAAGCATGCATCATCACAAGGACTTTTCAATGGCTTATAATGTGGCTGGGCTAACAAGAAAATTGGTTTTTCTGGATCACAAAATCCTTGAGTTAAGTGAATCATAACAACACAATCTTCTTATTCATTCCCAACTTTCTTTTGCCTTTGCTTTTGCATTTGCATTGAGCTTTGCTTCTTTTTCTTTTCTTTTCTTTGCATATTCTTACTTTTTAGCTCTTAGCTCAATGCTTTTTCCTTTTTTTTCATGTTTCCCCAATAACCCCAAACTTGAACATTTAACAATACCACACAAGATCTTCTACTTAACTCAAGGTAAAGATTTTCAATCAAGGGTGTTCAGTGTATATTTAAGGCTAAGGGTTCAAAGGATAGAACACAACGTGTTCTCTTTTAGAAGGCTAACTTTATGAATTTGGCCAATAAAAAGGGTTTCAAAAACACGGCCTTTGATCATATGATGCAAAACAAGCAATTGATTCAATCATAGAAAACCTGGGCAAAGTCATTCATGCTTTCAAAGTAATAGCATTCAACAATAACAACTCTGGAGCTCAAAACCTCACATATAAGCTCATTCACATTTGACATGCACATCCTGCTTAATTTCACAATCACAATCATGATATTATGCATTTGTTCACAAAGCTTGTGAATCACCTGTATAAGCATTTTAATGTGCACATCATCTCAACATCAATCAATCAATAAGCATCATCAAGCATTACTTATCACACAATCACAGTTAATAGCAAACCATCATAACAAACCAGGTGTTCAATAGAGTACATCAAACCCTAATCTAAAAACAAAAACAAATAAGTTCAGAAAACTTAAACCACAAAAGCATAATCATATGATAGCATTCATCAGTAAATGCTATCTCAGCTCCTCATCAGTCTGAACTGTCCTCTGTATCTTCCTCTTCTTCCTCATCATCATCATCATCAAACGCATCCTCCTCCTCAACTTCATCTTCATCCATGTCTCGGGCTGAAGCTTCAGCTGCTTCAGCTCCTCCATGCCATGGTTCTTCTGGCCAAGCTACCACATTATGGAATTCATCCATAGTCCACCTGTGTGCTGGAGGGGTATCATACATCCCCACTATCATCTCAGCCGTGGCCACCTGCCCTCTGTGGATGGACTGCAACTGAGCACCTATAAGAGACATATACATGTCCCTCATCTGGAATGGTTCTGCCTCATGAGTATCAGCAGAAGTCCTGCTCTGTGCTGGCCTTCTCTCTCTACGAGCCTGGCGTGGTGGCACTGGCTGGGCTGCCTCCTCACCTCCACAGTACTGTCTGTAATAGGCCTCATCTATAGCTTTTCTTGGCCTCTCAAATGGTGGAACAGAAGTGTCCACCCCAGCTAGCTTGCAAAGGTGAGTGATCAAAGAAGGATGTCCCAGTGGTGCTTTGTTGTTTGAAGTGTTAGCACACACACTAATCTCATCAGCTATCACCTGCCCAATATTAACATTCAAGTTTCTGATAGCACAGTAGATGAAGAGTGCCCTGCTGAGAGTAATATCTGACACATGTGAACATGGCTGAATGTTGGCATGAGAAAATGCCATCCAATACTTTGCAAGAGGAGTCAAATCTGTCCTCCTAATATTAACCACTGAGCCAGATCTATTCCTTTGGAAGTGTCCTCCAGGTATGCACAATACTCTCTCAACATCCTCAAAGTCAGCACCTTCCTCCATGCTAAGAGCAAACTGGCATTGCTCACCAGCCCACACAGTATCCAGAAAGTTATTGATGGAGTCAGGATCATACCTGATAGCATGGCCTCTAACATAGCCCAAATAATTCTCAGCTGGATAATCACCAATCTTCTTTGCATTGGTGTAGAATTCCTTCACCACAGCTATGTTGGCAGGTGCTGGATAAGTGGCTAGCTTTCCCCAATCATTCCCTAACACTTGCTCTCCAAATTGAGGAGCAAAGTTAGGTATCATTCCAACCTTTCTCTCCATTAGAAGTCTCCTGTCCTGAACCACCCTAAAGTGCTTCTCATGTTTCCTAGAGAGGAACCTGCCATTATGGGGCTGCTCTGGTTCCTTTTTCTTTCTCTTGGTTGCCATGGTTTTCAATCTCTTTCCTGAAGAGGATGCCATTCCTGCATTCAAACATAAATCCAAAACCACAGAACACGATGTTAATCATTAGTAAACACAAAACAAAACTCCTTTTGAAGCTAAACCACCGCTGAGGGCCAGAATTTCCCCTCAGCGCCACCAGTGCCACATTCAAACACGCAACAAACCAGAAAAAGCAAATCTGGCAGAGTGCCGCTCAGCGGTAAATGCCGCTCAGCGGTGATCTGCAGATTTTTGCAAATCTCGTTTTTAAACTGTCCTAACTCCACCCAAATGCAATTTTCAGTTTTCCAGTTCATAATCAAGCAGTTTAATCGGTTCAAACATCAAATATATCATCAAATCATGCATAGAAACTAAAACCCCTAAATATTCATGCTTTGACAATCACATTCAAATTCAAGAACCCTAGAATGAACAAAATGCATTTTACTTACTTGGGTGGAGATGCTAAATGATATGAGAATGCTTCCAAACTAGAATACTCTCTTCCAACCCCAAACTTTGATGGCACACTAGTGAAAAAGTGAGTGAAAGAGAGATTTTCTAAAGAGGGAAGAGTGAAAAGATGTAGAAAACTAAAGAGAAGAGTATGTGGGAGTGTTTGTGCAGAGAAGGACTTGAAAGAATGTAAAAACGCGCAGCTTAGGGTTTAAAAACACCCCAATGGGCTCGGGTTCCGCTAAGGGGAACTTAAGCCCATCTGCGATAGTACCGCTCAGCGGTAATTGCCGCTCAGCGGCACTTTCGTGATGTGCCCTTCTCCTTCTTTTCTTGACCTACGTGCCTTCCTAGCATACCCCTCATAGGTTCCCTGCAATTCAATGTTAAAAATGCTTATGCAAACCCTAACTAAAATAAACAAACAGAAACAATCAATCAACTGGGTTGCCTCCCAGGTAGCGCTTGTTTAACGTCACGAGCCTGACCCATATTCCACCAGCACCCATCAGTAGATGCAAAATTTTCTTACCAACACCCATCAGCAGGTGTTACAAACCTAGCATCCTTCAGTAGATGCTTAACCACCTAGCATCCTTCAGTAGATGCTGGATCCAACAAAAAATAATTACAGAATAATATCCACAATTTAAAAGTTACAAAACCAAATCAAAAGTTTTTAAATCCACTGGGTTGCCTCCCAGCAAGCGCTCTTTTAACGTCATTAGCTTGACCCAGTAAAGTTCAAGTTCCATCTTCTGTATAGTTAATGATGTCTTTCCACCAACTTCTCAACTGCTTCCTTTGGACTGTTTTGGTTCTTCTAGAATAAGGAGACTCTATCTCTATCATCTCCTTCTCTTTAAAGCCCTTCACAACCCACAACTTGTTCTTTAGTCTCACATGTGTGCCAAGTTGGGGTCCTCTTTTCTTCCAGTCTCTAGGACTTGCTTCTCCTCTTCCAATATCTTCTTCCTTGGGTACCTGAAACAACAAACAATGGTTACCTGAAACCTCAAGATTTTCTTCTTTACGGCTAGTCATGGGTGCATCTCGAAATGCAGCTTTATAACTAGCTTCTTCCTCCTTTGCTTGCGTCTCATCTTTGAAGACATCTACCACCACTCTCTCCTCTCTGTCCTGGAGCACCACTATACCTTCATTTACATCTATAATAGCCCTGGCCGTTTTCATAAACGGTCTTCCAAGTATGATAGGTATCTTCTCGGTCTCCATCTTCATCACCACAAAGTCTGCCAAGAACTGAAGTTTGCCAACACAAACTATAATGTCCTCTACAATTCCACTTGACTCCTTTGAAGATCCATCGGCCATTACTATTCTAACCTTTGCAGGTTTCATTTTAACCTTGCCAATTTGCTCCAGTAAAGAATAAGGCATCAAGTTAACACTTGAACCTAAATCAAGGAGAGCTTTCTTTACCTTTTTCTTCCCTATAGTACAAGGGATAGAAAAGCTGCCTGGATCAGATGCTTTAGGAGGGAATGGCTCTTTTTTAACAGCTATACACTTCTTTGCTTCCCCATCTCTACGTCTTTTCTTTGTAGAGATGTTCTCATCAGATTTTGTGTAAACTGTGATTTTCTGTAGAATCTGCTCCCAAGGTGCTTCATTATCCAACATATTAAATAATTCTGTGAAATCCATTTGTTTCTCTTGATTTATTGGAAAAGGAAAATTATTTTCACTCTCTATTTCTCTTCTTTCTTTTGTTTCTTCTTCTTCCAACTCAATGATCTCTTCATTTACACTCTTGACCACTTTGCACTCTTCTCTGGGGTTAACCTTAGTATTAGCCCCAAAGTTTCTGTTGGGTCTTTCTTCCAATTGCTTGGTGATCTGACCCATCTGAATCTCCAAATTCTTTATAGCAGCTTCAGTGCTCTTTTGAGAAGATTCAGTTTTCTGGATGAATTGCTGAAGAGTTTCTTCCAACCTTGTTGATCTGTCATTAAGCATAGATAATTGTTGCCACAAGGTTGGTTGCTGCTGCTGCTTATTATACTGATTAGCCTGCCCAGTTTGTCCTTGGCCAATGCTTGGATGTGGTTTCCAACCCTGATTATAATTCCCTTGACGGTATGGAAACTGATTAGCCATGAAGTTAACATCCTCTACGGCCTCCACTGGAAAAGCACACTGGCCATTTATGTGATCACCTCCACATAGTTCGCACAACTGGTTTGTATCTGGGCAGCAGACTTCAACTCTTTAGGTAATTGAGCCAAAGTTTTTGTCAGAGTCTCTAGCTGTTGAGTTAGAATTTTATTCTGTGCTAGCAGAGCATCATGCGTTTGTAATTGTAGAACCCCTTTCTGTGGCATAGGAGCTCCTCTTTCATTGTGCAGCTCATTATCACTTGTAGCCATATTTTCAATGATTTCAGTTGCTTCCTCTGGAGTCTTCCATTTGATATTGCCTCCAGCTGAGGCATCTAGCATCATCTTGGTTTGTGAACCAAGCCCTCCAAGGAAAGTTAGGACTACTTCTTGATCTTCAAAGCCATGCGTGGGAGTTTTACGTAACAAGCTTTTATACCTATCCCATGCATGTCCAAGTGATTCTTCCATGCCCTGCTTGAATGAAGATATCTCTTGCTTTCCCTTAGTCACTTTAGATTGTGGGAAGTATTTATTCAAAAACTTTGCAACCACTGCGTCCCACTCCGTGAAACTTTCTTCTGGAAAAGAGTTCAACCAAAGCTTAGCATTGTCTCCCAATGAGAAAGGAAACAAGCTAAGTTTGATAGCTTCGTCTGGCACCCCATTAATCTTGACCGTGTTACAGATCTCATTAAATGTTGTAAGGTGCTCATATGGGCTTTCATGTGATAACCCATTAAATTGATTACTCTTTACCAGTTGAATTAATGCTGGTTTGACCTCCATGTTGGCTGCATTGACTCTAGGTCGAGCTATGCTATTGAAGTGCTGAGGTCCAGCAAGATTAGTGTAATCTGCAAGAGTTCTTCTAGCATTATTATTGTTCTCCATACTCCCTGTGCTATGAACAGAACCTTGTGATGATGATTGTAGGAGAGTTTCAGGAGAAGGGAAAAATTCTCTGGACGTTCTGATTCTTCTCCTCCTTCTACTCTCGTCTAGCCCTTCAAGTAGTGGTTCTGTTGTTTTCTTACTTCTAGTTCGAATTGCCTCCTGCATGCACAAAAAAACAAAACCCTAGAAAAGATTTGTTAGCACAAAAAGATATAGAAGAAAATAAAGATTGAAAAGATATAAGAAGATAAAAGATTTAGAAGATAGAATCAAATAAAATAGAATAAAACCTAATCTAAAAAATAAAATCTAATCTAAAAGATAAAATAAAATAAAATCTAACCTAACCTAAAAGATAGAATAAGAATAAAATAAAATCTAACCTAAAAAAAATAAAATCTAATAAAATAAAAACCGAAAAATAAAAAAAACAGAAAATAAAAATAGAAAACAGAAAAACAGAAAACAGAAAAATAAAATACAAACTGAAAAATATAAACAAAAAAATAAAATAAAATAAAAATTCGAAATTAAAATAAAATCTAATCTAAAAAGATAAAAATAAAATCTAACCTAAAGGATAAAAATAAAATCTAAAAAGATAAAATAATAAAAACAGAAAAAATAAAAACAGAAATTCAAAATTAAAGTCAAAGATAATCAATAATCACACAAATTAACCAGTTAAACCACGAGTCCCCGGCAACGGCGCCAAAAACTTGATGGACAAATTTGTAAGCACCAAAATATGATGTCACAAACTTGTTTCACAATCGGCAAGTATGACCGAATCGTTTCAAGTAATAAACTTGGTAAGACCAAGTATCGTTCTCCCAAAGGACTCACGGCCTAGTTTAGTTATGTGATTTGTTGATTAGCTAAGACTTAAGAACACAATAATTGAAGTTTAATATGCAAAGACGAAAATTAAATATGTATGCATGAATTGATCAATGACAAAGACAAAAGATAAACACTTTCAAGGAAATATATGAATGAATATGTTGTTGGGGGTCAATTTCATCTCATCCACTCTCATATATTTTAGGAATTCAACATTCAAATCATCATTGTTAATGCCACTCTCTAATGTACCATTCTAGATGGCTTCTCCCTAATCAAATAGTTCATACAATTCCTAGCATTCCTAATGATTAGTTCATGAGTGCAGGAGCTTAAAGGCAACCAATATAATATTGTCAGTATAATATTGGGAGAAATTCCCCGGATCTAGATTTCCCCGTACGTGTCCGTATCAACAAAACCAATAATCATGCATTAGAATGAGTTAAACAATGCAAGCATTGAGCAAAGAGGAAAAACCCTAACTAATGATGAAAGAAAGCATATGTCTTAATTCAAAGATGTACTCAACAAATCCATATATGAGAGCTTCAAGAGATTACTTTGACTCCCCAACAAACATACAAGGTTTAGTTCACCATATTCATGGTGAACCTAGATGAATTACAATGAAAGTATGAAAGAATAAACCCAATAAAGGTGAAGAGGTAGCCTGAGCATCCAAGATCCTCCTTCAAAGGGGTGAAAGAGAGAGTGTTTGCCTCGTTTCTGCCAAAGATGCCTAACTATAGGACGTGCAAGCCCTTATATACTAATCTAGAGTTACAAAAGATTACAAAAGTCCAAGCCCAAAAAGTGCCGCTGAGCGGTATTTACCGCTCAGCGGTGATTGCGCGTCTTCTTTCTTCCCCTCAGCGGCCATTTTGCCCCTCAGCGGTTCCAACGTCACCTCTTGAGTGCCGCTCAGCGGTAGTTTGCCGCTGAGCGGTGCCTTCGACTTCTCCTTTTTGCACTCTTTCTTGTCTTTTCTAATGTCCTCTCTCTTATTCTTCACTTCTTTCACCAAATTCACCTCAAAACCTGCACAAGAACACTTAAATCAAGCATAAACCTGTCCAGCTCTCTTATTTCTGAAAATATAAACAAAAGGCATGATTTCAAGCTAGTTTCTAAGTCTAAAGGTTGCTTTTAGTATCAACTTTAAGCATGAAAATAACAGTTTTTCAACTGTTATCAGTGAGTCATGTCAATTAGGAAAACATGTTAGATCTTCCTTTCCTAAAAGGTCTCAATCAATATGTAATTCTAGTTTTTCCATCATCCATTCTGATATATGGGGACCTAGTCGTATCTCCTCCTTTGGTTTTAGATATTTTGTTACCTTTATTGATGAATATTCAAGATGTACTTGGGTTTATCTTATGAAAAATCGTTCTGAATTGTTAGTTATCTTTACATCCTTTTTGAATGAAATCAAGAATCAATTTGGTCAAGTAATCAAAATATTAAGAACTGATAATGCAAAAGAGTATTTCTCATCCTCCTTTTCTGCCATCTTGAGTTCCCATGGTATCTTACATCAGTCTACTTGTCCTCATACACCACAACAAAATGGTATAGCAGAACGAAAAAATAGACACTTGGTTGAAACTGCTCGTACCCTTTTGCTTGGTGCCCATATTCCTGTCCATCACTAGGGGATGCCATCTTAACTTCATGTTATCTTAATAATAAGATGCCCTCCTCCTCTCTTGATAATAAAGTCCCTTTCTCCATTTTGTTTCCTAATGATCCTCTCTTTCATACATCTCCCCGAGTGTTTGGCTGTGTATGTTTTGTTCATGACATGTCTCCAGGTCTAGACAAACTCTCCGCTCGCGCTCTCAAATGTGTCTTCTTAGGCTATTCTCGACTTCAAAAAGGATATCGGTGTTACTCTCCTGAAACTAAGAAGTATTACATGTCTGCCAATGTCACATTCTTTGAACAGACTCCTTACTTCTCTCCATCTGTTCAGGATGTTTTTATCCTCCAGCAAGTCCTTCCTATTCCAATGGCTGAGTCAAATAGCTCCACTGTCTCTGTCATTCCAAGTCTTGATCACAATCCTTCTACACCTGTTTCTCCACATACTGAGATCATCCCACACAGGGCCTCAATGGATAGTCCACCTCCCCAAGACAATGGTGAATCTCCTACTTCAGATTCTTCTCCCTCGTCACCTCCTCTCACGCCTCCTGGTGCAAATGATTCAGCATGGCCTATTGCCCTCAGAAAAGGTACTCGTTCCACTCGGAACCCTCATCCCATTTATAATTTTCTAAGCTATCATCGATTGTCGCCCTCCTATTTTTCTCTTTTATCCTCAGTGTCCTCTGTTGTTATACCCAAGAATGTGAAAGAAGCACTTGATCATCCTGGATGGCGACAAGCTATGATTGCAGAAATGCAGGCTCTTGACCACAGTAATACTTGGGAGCTGGTGCCCCTTCCCCCAGGAAAAAAGGCGGTTGATTGTCGATGGGTGTATGCAGTTAAAGTTGGCCCTGATGGTGAAATTGATCGGCTCAAAGCTCGGCTTGTTGCCAAAGGTTACACTCAGGTTTATGGTCTTGATTATTGTGACACTTTCTCTCCTGTAGCCAAGATGACTACTATTCGTCTCTTCTTTGCCATGGCAGCCATTCGTCACTGGCCACTTCATCAATTGGATATCAAGAATGCCTTCCTACATGGTGATCTTGAGGAAGAAGTTTATATGGAGCAACCTCCTGGGTTTGTTGCTCAGGGGGAGTCTGGTATGGTATGCAAATTGCATCGATCTCTATATGGCCTTAAGCAATCCCCACGTGCTTGGTTTGGAAAGTTTAGCTCCATTGTTCAAAAATTTGGGCTAAAACGCAGTGAAGCAGACCATTCAGTTTTTTATTGTCATTCTTCTCTCGGGAAATGTGTTTACTTAATAGTATATGTTGATGATATTGTCATTATAGGAAATGATGCTGTTGGAATATCTCAACTAAAAGAGTACTTGTGTAGACATTTTCAAACCAAGGATCTTGGAAGTCTCAAATACTTTTTAGGCATTGAAGTAGCGCAATCAAAAGATGGAGTTGTAATCTCCCAAAGGAAGTATGCTCTTGATATATTACAAGAAACAGGCATGATTGATTGTAGACCGGTAGACAGTCCCATGGACCCAAACTAGAAATTAAGGACAGAAGAAGGTGAATTATTCTCCGATCCAGAGAGGTATAGGAGGTTGGTTGGCAAACTGATTTATCTCACTATTACAAGGCCAGATCTATCCTTTGCAGTTGGAGTGGTTAGTCAGTTCATGCAGGCTCCATGTGTTGACCATTGGAATGCTCTCATTCGCATTCTAAGGTATGTAAAGAAGGCTCCCGGGCAAGGATTGTTATATGAAGATAAAGGAAGCATTCATGTCTCTGGGTATTGTGATGCAGATTGGGCAGGTTCACCTATTGATAGACGGTCTACAACAGGATATTGTGTTTTTCTGGGAGGAAACATTATTTCATGGAAAAGTAAGAAACAGAATGTAGTAGCTCGATCAACCGCGGAAGCCGAGTATAGGGCAATGACATCATTAACATGTGAACTTATATGGGTGAAACAATTCCTTCAAGAGCTTAAATTTTGTGACATCCATACTATGAAGATGTATTGCGACAATCAAGCTGCTCTCCACATTGCATCAAATCCAGTGTTTCACGAGAGGACTAAACATATAGAAATTGATTGTCATTTTGTTCGTGAAAAGTTGTTGACCAAAGAAATATGTACTGAGTTTATTGGGTCAAACGATCAACTCGCAGATGTATTGACTAAGTCATTAAGGGGTCCTCGGATTGAGTTTATTTGTTCCAAGCTTGGTACATACAATTTGTATGCTCCAGCTTGAGGGGGAGTGTTAGGATATTTATCCTATTTTATCATCATTATAGTGTGTCAAGGGTTACCCTATTTATCATGATTATATTGTGTCTAGGATTACCCTATTTATCATGTATTTGTGTATCAATTTATTCTTATAAATAGAAGATTGTGAGAGGGATCAATTAAGCCCTCAAGAATTATTTGTTTTAACAGATTATTACTCGTGCATAATCGATTAGTGAGCATTTTAGCCTATAATTGCCTATTTTAACTAACCTAACAAATTAGGTTACTTGTATAATGAATTAGACCTTATGTTGTATTTTAATTGATTATCCAACTTACATAACCGATTATATTGACACTTAGGCTCATTAGTCATCCATTTACATTCTTTAACAGATTATGGTACTTATATAACAGATTAAGCCTCGCTTTCTATTTTAATCGATTATACAACTTATATAATCAATTATAACATAATGCATTGCCCCTGTTATACAATCTAAGTGTTATGGTTTGATCTAATGGATTATACCACTTACATAACCAATTAATACTACCATAAACTAGATTTCTAATCTATTTTAAGCTTGTTTCATTATCTATGAATGAATTAAACGTCAAGCATAAACATGATAAAGATATAAATATTAGTTATGTCATTTTGTTGTGTAATAATGATTAAAATCATTCTTAATCAATTAATCATATTCGTCATCAAAAGCCAAAGTGCATAGGGACTAACTCCCCTATCAACGATTTTTAATACCAATAAAAATTAACAGACATTGATAATACTTTAATAAATGTTATTATCAAACATAAAGTTATAATTAATTTAGTAGAGATATATTAATATTAAAAATTTAGGTTTTTTAAACATAATTTTATAAATAATTAAGTAGAGGTATATTAGTACTAAAAGAAATATATTTTGAGGCTTTTTTTAAACATAATTTTATATTAATCGAATAGAAGAATATTAGTACAAAAAAAATGTTTTGAGGCCTTCTTTAGGCCTAAAGTGAATGCTTTATATGCTTTACCCTTAAGTCGGTATTGGGCAATGAGAATTTGTGCAACCTGAGTTCAAAGTGCACATAGCATACGCCTGGAAGCTAATGTTAAAGACACACTATAGAGAGATCTTTATGGAGATAGTGATTTACATCCTCTTTTGGTAGTTCATAATCTACTCAATATTAAAAGATTTAAACCATTAGTTACTTTTTCCAGACTCTATCAGAAGAAGGTAAAATTAAGCCAATTAGAGCTCAATAGAAGATAAACTACTATATTTGTTTGGATAAAAGAAAAAATATTTAATCAAGTAAAAACATTGTGAACTTTAAATATCATTCTTGTTAAGATATTAAGATGTTCAATTCTTTGGTGATTCTAATGGGCTTTTCTACCATTTTTATTGTGTTTATTTATTCAATTCAAAATTGTTGACATTAAAAACCAAATTTGTAGTAGTACATGGTGGACTTAAGTAGTCTTAGTTGTTAATACTTAAGTAGTTCAATAATTTATAATTTATCCTTTTGTTTGGTATTGGGTATATTATTGGCTTGTTTTGTCTTGGTGCAGAGAATAAAGATCTTTACGCTGGTTTCATATATTATAGTTAGCAATAGATTCCTCTTAACTTACCGATGGATAATAATTTTGTCAATAAATTCACGTTCATCATAGCTCTACTATCGACGAAAATATCCTTTGGTTATAATTAAAATAATTATAAACGCTTGAACATCCATCAATATACAAACTTAACAACGAAGTATAGGTCGTTGATAATTAGCAAGGGATTTCATAAATCCGTTTGTAAATTTTAGAAACAACCAACTTACAAAAATTTTATGTAACTCCATCAAAAATTGAGTTATTGACAATTTCAATAGTTATCGAGAAATTATGATCTTTAGTAATGTTGGTTTTTTTTAATATAAGTATTATTGTATAGATAAACTTTATGTTTTTTCGAAAAATAAAAGTATAATTAAATAATTATAATGTTAAGTTTTTTTAAAAAATAAATTTTACTAATTTTTTTATGTTAAATTTATTGTTTGATGTAGATATGTTTCTCTTTTGAAAAATTAATTTATTTAAACTATTTAATGTAATGAATATAAAATAAACGCTATAACAAATATTAAAAATAATGTAATAGTTAAAATAATTATTCAGTCAACACAATATATATTAAAGATAAAAAAAAAAGTGTATTAAAATAAAAGGGACAGTGATGAAAAATAAATAAGTTATAAATGAGCCAAAGTAATTTATATTTAACGTAGAAATTCCTAAAACAAACACTTTGTTGTACTTTATCAAACAAACACTTTTTTTTTATCAATAAAACTAGCATGTTAAATAAGTTGTTAGTTGGTTTAAGAGTTTTTATCAAATACGAATTTAGTTTTCAAGGTAAAAAAGCTAAATGGATGGATCAAAGTCAAATATTACTAAACAAATTGACTAATGGGATGGGAATAACAAGTTTGCTTCATCAACATGAAGTAAAGAGACTAAACAAAATAGGGGAAGGGAAATAATACATAGTTAAAACTTATCTTATGATTAAACACCAAGTCTTGTCATTAGTCAACCCATGATTTTTATATAAGTAATATGGTTGTATAAATGAATAGATTGAATAACATAGAAATGAAAAAGATAGTCTTAATAAGATTTTTTGTTATGTTGAAGGTAGTGTTAGATTTTCTTATGTTATTTTTCTTACAACATGAGAAATGTGTTGATTGATTTGTAACCTTTTTTACATTCGTATTTTATGTATTTAAAAGGATATATGTCTTGCTAGTGATTAGAATTTACACAATAGTAGTTAGTTAAAGATAAGAGTCTCTTATTTCTTAGCTTATAGTTTATTTTGATGCATTTTTTCTCTCATGAGACTTCTTTTTATTATGATACTTTTTTTTACATTTATATCTTTTTCTCAATTTATTAACAACATAAATATATCCATCAACAATAAAATTTGCTTTTAGAGATAATCTTATCGTAAAGTCTCTAGTGTTTCATATACATATTATTGATCAAAACTTTTTTAATGGTGTATTTATGTTTCATCGCTTCAATCCACAGCTTAATTATTTTATATTGTAAAGTTTATGTGGATGTATAACATAATAATGTGTATATCCCTAACTATTTGCAAATTGGTACCATCATATCTTTTGGGTAACATCATCTATGGTCAAACCAACAAAATGAATATCGTTTTGAGAGTGATATTTTCATATAGGAAAATGATACTTGAACAACCATTTTTGACAACATTTAGACACGCGCACACGTGTCAAAATCTGAGTGGTCCATTTTCATTTAATTTTTCCAACTGGACCACTCAGATTTTGACACGTGTGCGCGTGTCTAAATGTTGTCAAAAATGGTTGTTCAAGTGTCATTTTCCTTTCATATAAGTTTTCATTGTCATTTGATCAATTAAGGAAATACTCTCAAAAAGTCAAATGTGCATAAAATATGCACCAAGTATAAACAAGTTTATCCCTTGTTTAAAAATCAATTTAGCTAAATAACTAGTTTTATTTGCATATTATTAACAATAAGATCAAAATCAAATAAGAAATTAGAGTACCTTAAATAATATTTTTTTATAAGAGATACAAAGGAAGAGTTAGATAATATAATTTTAAGGACACTAGCTATAAGTAAAAAGTTTTTTTTTTTTACTTATTGAGACTTACCCTAACACTATAAATAATTCTTTGTCAAAATTTCCAAATAATTTATTACAAAAAAAAAATTGTTAAGGCCTAAATATTAATACATCTACATGTTATTACCACCTTCTAGCCAAAACTACATTTCTATTTACAGGAGAGATTTTTTCATGCACAAAAATAAAGATAAGGAGAAACAAGGTCTCTTTGACTTAACTTTTGATGGGATGAAAAATGGAAAATAAGTTCACCTTTACATAAATAATAAAGAAAAATTATTGGATCAATTCAAATATATTTGATTTTTTTTTAATTTTAACTTTTATACTTAATGTAGGATAAGATATTTCAAATTATGTTTAAAAAAAGTAACCTGTTGAACATGTTTCTATTATTTTCTCCCTTGCTCATTGGTTGAATTGTTTGGATAGTGAATCACCTTTATATATATGATCTTTTATTAATTATGTTGAAGTTATTTTAAGAAAGTTTGAATGTCATAAAAAAATGTTAATAAAGGTCTTATTGTAATTATTCATAACAAACAATCTGGTTATACGTTGTATAAGTTTGATATAACATCAACAGACTTGGCTGAGATAATACATATAAAAATTAAACAATTTAAAATAAATCAAAAAAATCCAATTTAATATATATAATTTTTTTAAAATTATAAAAGTTTGTATCTAAGTACAAAATAAGAGAACCATTACTTTCTTTTCCCAAACTTATTGATCAATCTTATAAACCGGGTCATATTTATCCTTCTTACTTACATGCTCAATGGATAATTTCCTAAAATGATTATCGTATTAGCATAGTTTGAAAGAAACAAATGTTCCAAAAAAATTATCGTTGAGTTAAAATGATAGTTGCATAAATACTTGTAAGAAGCCAAATACTATGTCCACATAAAATACATATGGCTGTTGAACAGTGGGTAGAACTGTCAAAACGTGCCACTCGATCCGACCCGACTCGGTCCATCATGGGTTGGTCACTTAGTGAACCAACCCAACCCGACTCATTTATTAGCGAGCCAGAAAAATTCGACTCGACCTATCACGAGTTGGTGGGTAAAAACAGGTTGGTTCACTAGCTCACTTAATTACAATTTTTTTAAAATAAAAAAATTACAAACTTTTTATAATACAAATCTAAACAAATTTCACTCCCAAATTTCACTCCAACAAAATAATAAATATTTTTTATAAAATTAAAATTAAATTTTAATAAAATAAAATTATGTAGGTGGATTGGTGGGCGCCCACCACGGGTTTAACCCGGCCCACCACGGATTCAACCCGCATGAGCCGGGTTTAAACGAGCCGGGTTGAAATCTGATCCACATAAAGTGAGCCAACCCAATTCAAACCCGTAGTGAACGAGGTTCCTGAGTTGTGATCCATTTTGACAGTTATGTGGATATCTAAAAACATTGACTCATAATTCTAATCATGACCTTGGACTTTTGCAAAAGAAATCAAATCATAACCAATGCATTTTTGGAAATTTTGCATAACTTCAAATTTAAGACATGTCTCCTTAATGATGACTAAGGTTGACTTGTTTCTTTAGCAATGTTAATAACTTTCCCTTTTAACCTTCATGTTACGTCTTTCTTCTAATATTCCAAGAGAAAATGGTACTATCCTAAAATTCCTTAATCAGAATAGATAGATTAATTCATCCATCAAAAGAGAAAGAAAAAAAAATCGATAATTCACTTGAGCATTCGAGAGAGGGATTTCAACATTTTTCTATCCATGAGAAATTTAATTAGTTTTCGAAAAATTATGGTCTTATTTGGGGAGCACTTCAATGCTTTGTGGTAAAACACTGAACTCACATTATAAGATACGATACATATTTTAATTTTAATAAATTTTATATTTGTTATTTATACATCACAATAAATGCATATTTATAAACTAATTAAAAAAATAAGTGAAAAACAAATGTATAAATGAAAAAAAAAATATTATTTTGAATTTTAAAAATAAAATGGTAATGATTTTAAAAACATCAGAAAAAGAGATAGAGTAAATGCTTGGTGAGATTGTTTATGTAAATTTTGCTTGTTTCGAGATGAGAGTTATGCCGCTTGACTTGGAATTAAAAGTCTTCCGTACGTATTTCTTGTTGGACTTATCTTATAAATAAATATGACCTTCTTTATTTTCTGAGATACCTTATGTGACTTAGAAATGTGAGCCACTTTACCATTCATAATACAAGTTTTCTTTTATCAGAATAATGAGGAATGGCGTTATATTTATTAAAATTAAAGGCTCCTTCACTTTTTTTTAAGCTTGCATTAAATTAGCTTCATCTTTCAAGCAAATTCCCATATATATAATTGGTGAATATTTCATGCAAACTTATTTTTCAAATTAACAACATAGTGATTTTTCTACTTTTCAATGTTCGTAGGTTCTATTATGAATATTTCTCATCTTTATTTGTTTAGAGTGAATAGGCATATTTTAATTATATTGCAGATAAATAATATGAAAGTAATTGTATTTAATAATATAATCCTTGATAGAACTTTTTTTTTAATTTGACATTATGATAGGACATAATTCTTGATAATATTTATTGATTGTTAAAAATGGAGAGTAAATTAATTTCCAAATATAACAATTAGTATTTTAATTTTTTGTTTTTTTAGTTGGATGATGATTTTAGTTACGAGAGTGGTCACTTTATTTTAAAAATTGTAAATGTTTTGTACTGATTTTTGTTTTTTTTAAGATATTACGTGTTTGGACAATATTCAAAAGAATTGATTATGACATGTTCATATGGTTTTCAAAATTAAATGCTAAAACTCTTGGTCTAAAAAGGTTGTTATATAATAAAAAAAACTTATTTTTATTTTTAATTTTGATTTTGATATATTTTAGTTCTAAAACTTTAAAAATGAATAGATATAATTTTTTTAATTGTTAAATGATGTTTTAGATTAATATTTGAATTAGAAGATATCAAACAAATAGTATAAAGAACTCAAACATTAACTTAAAATATTTATTGATTAAGAAAACAATATTAATTTATTGTTAAAGTTTAAAAACTATCAAGTAGTTCTTAATATCAAGTAGAACATTAACACAAAATATCAAGTAGTTCTTAGTAAAATAAAATAAAAGAATAGTGAAAATCTATCTTACATTTTAAAGTATTTGATTATTTAAATAGATCCCGAAAAGAGCTTGATGCCTAATTTTGGATTGGTTAAAAGCAACATTGATTCAATTAGTAGTTGGTGCTCTAGACACACTATTTGTGGAGGAATTTTTAGAGAGATGTGAGAGAATATATTGAAACTTTCTCCTTTTATTTTGGTATCAATAAATCATGTTATACTGAGCTGCTTGTGACGACTGTTTTGACTGTAGAGATTTCCTTGACTTGTAATTATAGACCTGTGTGGTTAAAACATAAATATATTTTTATTTCTAAAGTATTCTCTTGAGACTCAAGGAAAGATGAGTAAAAACATTAAAAGGTGCAAATATATAGATTTTAAGATTTTTTTATTTACCGTAAAGAAAATTATTGTGTGAATGCTCTTGTTAACTTTGGAATTAATAATACATTCAACTTTGTCTACTTTAATTTACTTTCGGTCCATGTTGGTTTTAAACTCTTTTTGTAATAAATATCAAACCTCAAACTTTCTTTGTGGTAGTGTGATTGTTTATTTGTGAGTATGTATTTGATTTGGTCACTCAAACCTATGATTATTGAATACGAGAGATAAACTTTATTGGAATGTCAAGAGGAATAATGATATCTAACATGTGAATTTATATAAATATATATCCTCATTTAACTAAATTCTTTTAATAAATAGTTTACCCATTATGGTATATATTTTCTAAAGTTATTTATTTATATGAATTTGTACAATGTAGGAGAAAGACTTGAGAAAGAGAACGAAGATGAGAGAAAAGAGAGATCAACAATGGAGAAAGGTGAGGCAATGTAGCTTTGGTGATGAGGAGAGACAGAAGAGAGTAAAGGAAAACAAGAGTCCTATTTTATCTCCTGTCGATGGTAAAATACAAATAAATGTATTATTATAATTCTTTGAACTAAGTCGACATATAGAAAACATTTTTTTTATTTAAGAATAATAGTTAAAAATTAGATCATTAGCAATCGTTTACTTTCAAAGATAATCGTTTTTTAAATGTAAAGTACGATAATCATATGAATTTTATATCTAAAATTAGTTTTAAATGATATAAAATAATCTAGTCTTTTTAAAATTAAGTATATTCCTTATAAAATTAATTTTATTTACCCCTCAACAGGAAGAAAAGAAAAATAGTTTGCATGTCTTTCCCGGAAAACTTAAAGAAGCACTGAATAAATTTGGTTTCCATCATTTTATCTATTTAGCTTAAGGACATACTCAGAAGAAAATAAGCTGTTAAAATATAATATATATATATATATATATATATATATATATATATATATATATGTATATATATTTAAATTAAACAAAAATATAAAGCAGATGAAAAGTATTTTTATTAAGTTATTTTAACATAGAAGACAATGCTTGACATTAGTATTCTTAAATTTTATACTTTAAAATATATGATCCAAAATACATATTTTAACATTTTATGTGATTTGTTTAAAGAATATATATATTATGATTTTGTGTATTGATATTATTTTAAAATTTGAATTTCAAAATAACAAGAAGTGTAAGGATGAAAAAGAAAAGCGTGCAATAAATATGAAGTAAACTGACTCAAAATAATAAATGAGATTTATTATAATTTCTTAAAAAACAAAAAATAAAATGCATGAAAAAATGAACAGTCGCTTCTATTTAAACGGAAAGAAAAGAAAAGCAGGGAAGAGTGGACGTTTGAACTTGGAAGGGTGATTTGTGGAGAAGAGAAAGGGTTAGGGTTTTGTTTTGGATTCTGTTTTTTGGTCACTTACTGTGAAGAAGAAACAAGAAAATGTTCAACGCTGATCCTTCATTGCCTAATGTTTCTACCCTCACCACTGAACAGATTCAAAAGGTGCAAACTTTTTTTTTTCTTTACTCACTTCTCTGTTTCATTACCGTTCTCATATTCCTTTGTTTTAACCGTCTAGATTATCTTTACTCTTATTTTTATGTTGGGGTTTCATAAAAATGTAATCTTTTGATGCTGTGCCTTTTTCCTGTTCAATCCATGCCTACTTATTGACACAAACTGTGTTTGGGGCTCTACTCATTGTTTTTCCTTGTGCCCTAAGTTATTGATCTGGTTTTCAGCTTTTGTTTATTTTTTTGCCATTTTTTGAACCGAATGAACGTCACAGCGTTAATTGTGTATTTCATCAATAGGAAATGGCGTTTCTATGTTATCTTGTTTCATGGAATTCATTCATGTCATGCCATGTATATTCCTCTTTGGTGACGTGGGGAACATGAATTCTTGCAAATAAACATAGGTTGTGTAGAGGTGTATTTGATACAACAATGTATTTTGGTGTGTGAATGTATATTTTGTTCAGATGATAGATGAATGCATGAGTTTGGGTAAAAATGCTCGGCTATTGAAGCCATGATCACTGAAATATTTATGGTAGTTATCTCATATATAGAAATTCTTATGCTTGGTGCAGTACTTGGAGGAGAATAAGGAGCTGATCTTGGCAATATTGGAATATCAAAACCTGGGAAAGTTTGCTGAACTAGCACAGTTAGTAGCCAAAACTATTTAATTTGCCTTTATTTCTTGTTTCTTTATGGTTGCTTCTTGGTAGTACCAAGAGATGTCGGTTGCACTTTTTTTCTTCCTTTATACTTTTTCCTCGTGCAAAAGATTTAGTCCTATATGGCGGTTGCGATGGAAACCTTCTACTTCACATAAACATATAATATTAGCTGTTCTACACCTGAAAGTGTATTTCATTTTCTACGACCACTATTTGCACTTGTAAACATTGTCTCATCTGACAAATTGCATAAGAATAGCATATAGTCTGGTGAAGTGAAACTCGGTCAAGATTTAAAGAGGGATAATGTGGAAAAAAATATGCAAAATATCTATTTTTACATCTGTATTACAGTAATTGTATAAACTGCTATTAAATGACCGCTTTAGCAGCGCTGCAGGGCTACTGAGTTGCAGAATTCCTTGGATCGGTGACTGCTGCTCTGTGCGTAATTATGGCCATTATGTGGTCATGGTTTGAGCGTGGTTTGAGCGAGTCTCCGGTCAATTGAACTGTCAGACTTAATATTATTCTAATTTTCATATATTTTATTTTTTATTTAAATACTAAATTTTCTCCACACATATACTTATATACAATATATTTTTTGTACACATATACTCTTTGCAATTTTCTAGTGACGATATCTGCTTGTGGTAAAGCTGATTATTAGCTTTCCGCCATATTCCATGTCCTGCAATTGATAGTATTCGTATAATAAAAACACATAATAGACTTTGGTTAGAGAATGGTTGATTATAGAATTACATGTTCAATTTCAAAAAGATATCATGCTTTGTTCCTGTTTTAAAGAAGTAACAAAAAAACTAAAGTAGCCCAAACCGTTGTTCATATTGAATTTATGTTAAACTGAGATTATTTGAGTGTATTAGATGGAATTCTTGTATATTGCATAATGGAAGGAATATGAAAAATACAAATCTCTTTAAAGGAATAAGTAAAATACAAATCTCATTATTTCAATTTCAGACCTATTTACCACCACTTTGACTGAGACTTATATAATATCCCAGATTATTCTTTTTACTTAATTGGTGGAATGTTAGGGGTGGTTTAAGATGATATTGTATTTGAATTTGTCTGTCTTACCCGGATATTATGACATAGATGTCAAGCCAAACTTCAGCATAACTTGACTTATCTGGCCAAACTTGCTGATGCTGGTTCTCAATCACCGACTCCATCTCAGGTTGTCACATCATCATATGATCGTAAGCTTCTTTTTTATAATTTTTCCTCACATGTTAAAACTGTGCAGGTCTCATCCCATGCCACTATGCAACAGGGGCAAGGCATGCGCCAACTCCAAGTTGCTATGTCTCAGCCACTACCAGATCACTCTAAGAACTTGCCCTTTGAGATAATGAGTGATCAGCAACAGTTGCAGCACCAGTTGCAGCAACAGTGGCAGCAACAGTGGCAGCAACCGCATGTGACAATGTCTCTACACGAACCAGATATCCTTGCTTCGAAGTTGCCTTTGCAGATGAATGAGCAAAACTATAAGACGCCACATTTCCTCTATCAGCAACAGCCTATCCCTGGAGCAATGGTAAACTTTCCTGGTACTAATAGTGGCATATATCAAGCTTCTCAAATCAGACTTGGTAATCTTCCAGATACTCCATCAAGCAACCAAACTGGCTCAGATTCTGTTCCTGGCTGGTCTTAGAGAAATTACTGTCAGGGAGCACAACGAACGCCAAAAGCATTTGTTGAGTCATACTGTCATCGAACAATTCATATAGAAACGGAAAATGCATCTTATATTTTGACGAGTTAACCGGTTTTTATTCACAATTTTGGCGTTTCTGTTCCCATAAAAAAATATAATATATATCTTTCAACAAATTTTTCGCTAAATTTGCGAAGATCTACATATCCCGACTATTATGCATATATCTACCGTGAAATCACCTCCAATTCATATGGGATTACAATACTCACCTTCGAACAAAAAACTAATAAACATTTGCCTCATTCAAAATGAGACAATAAGAGTTAAGAATTAATAGATAATTCTTTTAAAAAATTAGATGAAAGTACAACTATTTTCTTAAAAATTTGAAGTTTAAGTCTTTAGGAAAACTTGTTTTTAACTCTAAATTAAAAAAAAAATCTCTTCTATATGCTTGAAAAATCAATTATTTTTCATTCGTATTAGAGCGATGACTCGCACGCATATATAATCTTTCAGTTTGTTCTTGCATCCTATAAAATTTCCTTCATGCAAAAAAAATATATTAATGAATAACGGATGCAATGTCTAATAGTGAGTGTGCTTGTTGAATGCAACCAATTTGAAGCAGTTAAATTTTCCATAAAGGACGAAAGCATTACTCTATAGGAGCCAATGCCAAATATTCTCTGAAGTGCCTATGAGATCCTATTAAATTATGTTCTCTCTCCCAATAACATCCACTAATATTTGACATAATTTAACCTCAGGAGTTGATAATAATGATCCAGATAATGATGTGGTTAACATATTTTACAGAACTATCAATTTGTAAGTGTCTTCTTTCTTAATTCAACTTTTTAAAAGTAACATTGACAAAGAATAAGCCATCAAAATTGACTTTTAATTACATTTTCCACAACTTACCAATAAAAATTGTAATTTCTAAAATAAAATAAAATTTATACAACGATAAAATTGTCATTTTACTTTAATAAATTATTTGCCACCTATTGTTATCAAAATAATAAAAAATTTAGTTTCTAACAGAAATATCGCCTTTTGGCTCCTTTTAAATATTTAAATCTAATACAATAAAATTAAAGCCACTATTTTCCCAATATTGATCATACCTGAATATTAACTCTTTACAATCAAACATCAGAATGTTTTCTATTTCAATTTCCAAAAGCTACGCCTATTGTGAAACTAACACTCCATGAAGTTAGTATAAATAGTCTAACTCAACCAGATAAGATTAATCATTCTAATAATTATTTGCGTTCAGAATCATAATTCTGCAAACTAATAATTTTAGAAGACGTAACTGAGTGATTCTCAATAGCCAGTATTTTAACATAATTTAATTTTGAAGATGGAATGTTCGGATACCCCCCCTTAATGGTCAACTCAAATGATAAAGACGTAAACCGCAACCGCCACGTTTGTTGGGTGATGAACCCAAGCTGGAAGTTGTTAGACAGAGATATTGACCAAATAAATATGGAAATGACAGAAGGAGGTTGCAAACTAAGACGGTTAACTATGTTGATTAATCTTTCAAGCATTCACCAAAAAAAATGGAAGTTATGAGATGCAATGTATGCAAGAATATACCATAGCAAGAGGCCCACATTAACGAAAGCACACTGAATTGTAACAGCAGGGAGAATAATAAATTACTACAGAAACTGGAGATAGCACCGGCAACTTTAAATCATAATTAGGCCAGGGCAAAGATTACTCCGTCAATGCTTCAAAAAACATTCTCCCACAAACCCCATAAATATCTCTTCTATGTTTTCATCCGCATCCTGGTGAGACAGGATAATCTACACGCCCATCCATGTTCCCTGTCAATTCAACAGTTAATCAAATTATGAATTCATGCATAGCACTTTTATACTATTGCCAAAATATATACATTACATAGCTTACTACAGCAATTTAAGTCCGACATAATTCTTAAGTACTCCGTAAATAGGAATATAACAGTAAACTCGTATCCTGCAATGCAATGTTATATCTTCGCAATAGTAAAAATTGAAAATCAAACTACTTTTGTCTGACAAGGAAGCTTGAATGTAATGATAATGATACATTCTCCATTAGTAAGAACCAAACGCCCTCAAGGAATAATTCAAAATCCGTTCATTGGTTTTAAGAACAAAAATCCCGCACAAATACGTCTCTCTCCAATAGAGGCAGACAAATGCACATATATGCAATATAAATAATGACACTAAACTAATATTTATTACAAGGACTAGAAAGAGATTAATTACTTGGTAAATATGGGGACATCATAAAATACTTAAATGCATAAGTAACACTAGTCCCAGGTAAGGGGGTTAAAAGAGAGGAAACACACAGGAGTTTATTCCAACAAGTCAGAAATTAATGAAGCAGACAACACATTTAATACGTATATGGAAATTTAAAGGAAATGTAATTAACATATTTAACTACGGAAAAGAAGACTCACTATCTCCGAGAAGGGTACACAGCACCAGTTGCCCTGTCATACAACAACAGTCAGTACAAGAACCTTTTTCTCATCATAGACAAAGCACATCATGACATATTATGGTTCAACGGTCTATCTAGAGCCATACCTGGTCTGCTGTTTAGAAGTGAAGCTTGAGACTAGCCTCCCATTTGCTGAGCCAGAAATTTGGGCACTGCCCCCATTGCCAACAGACTGGACAACCCTACTTTCAGGGCCATCCATTTCCCGAGAATCCTTAGATTTACTCAAAATCTTGACATTAGACAGACCTCCAGCAACACTGAAGCTTGGACCATTAGATTGTTGATGCTGCATGACTGACAACTTTAGAGGATCATCCCCCAAATTAGAAGAGATGACGGCATATTCTTCAAGTGCTTTGTCACTTTTGATATTTTTCGAATCAATTGAAGGAACTTTTTTCATGCGATGAGACTGGGCCATTGGTGTAACTGCCACAGTGGACATATATGAAGAATACGGAGTTGATGCAGCTGCTGCTGCTGCAACTTTTGCAACTGCTGCAGTTGCAGCAACCATTTTCTGTGCACCTTCTCGGAGCTGAATATAGTCATCCTCAATCAAAAATAACTGAAAATATTAAAAGGAAGAATATCTGTCAGGCTTTGATGCAAATCCATCGTCAGTAAACAATACAAACGTGATATGAAGATAATTAAAAGAAATGCTAGACATGCAGAACTTTTGACAAGTTGATTTTGAGTTTTTGATGTATGAGTGGTCCAACAACAATCTTTCTAATCAACCTGAATTTCTTCAAAATTATGACTAATCATATCTTGTTGTAAGCATTAATTTGAAGTCTAGACACTCAAACTGTTATTAAAAACTTACTTCAGGATGGCTTCCCACAAAATCATCCAACTTCCCATACTTCCTTTTGTAATCATGCCAATGTAGAGGTGCAAGCATCTTGCCCAGCCTGTTAGGGAGCTATGTTTGAAACATTACACAAGTTACACCCAGTTAGTCAGGGAGAAATAAGGCATATTTTTGTTGTAACTGACAGTTGACATTTAAAGCTCACTAACCGTTGAACTAATTCGAATTCTACCACCAGCAGGAATAGTACGAACAATACAGGCTAATAATGACTTTTCATCAAGGAGAGCGGTCTCTGATGTCTTTGTAATTGTTGTTGAAGCTGTTGAACCAGATGATGTGAAAACTTCAGACAAGACAGAATCAGTAGAATTATTTTGAATCATTTCATCATGATTAACTGATTGGCTTTTGACAGGGGATGCATTTGTTGCAGAACTTGCTTGCTCAGCCAATAAAACTTGGTCATCAGGCCCTTCGTTAGATAAAGTCACAGAATTCTGCTCCTGGATAAGGGAAAAAAGGCTTACAATTTATCTTTTCAGCTGTAACAGTAACCAGATCAAAGACAAATTTGAATTGGCTTCTTAAGCACTTTCAGTTCAGCACTCTTTGATGCACTCTGCTCTTCGAGAAGGGAATATGTTAGCTTTCCTCTTATCCATAAGAGGGGCCAGATCAGAGACAGCTTTCAGATTGCTTTTTTCAAGTGCTGTATATTCAGCACTGTTCTTTCAAGCAAAAAAAAAAAACGAAGTGATTTGTAAACTACTCAAAAAAAAACTTATTACATGGTGAAAAGCTCCTGTACAAGTGTTTGTCTTCAAAATGAATCAGAATGTATCCACATTTGAATTTTAAATTAAAATCAATGTTTCGTATTCCATTGGGCTTTTCAGAAATGCTTTTGGAAACAACCGTGTACTTTCAGTTGGTACATACAACTAAAATATCTAGACTTCTTCAAACAATTACAATGGGACAAAATTAGTAGTCGAACTAACCTCACATTATTCCAAACCAAAAGGATCTGACATGCAACCAAATTTAAAACTTGGGACAAACCTTAATTTCACCATTTGGCTCAAAAGAGTTCAATCGCAAAGCATCAGAGAACTGTAAAGAAATTTGTTGCATGCTCTGATCCGGTGGGGAAGCAACAATTTGACCCTTATCAACTGACTGAAGAACCTTGGAAAAATTCAAAAAATTATCATCAGTATTTTAATAAAGTCTCAAGGGAAATAGCATAAAAAGTTAATACCAATCATTAACCTGGGTTTCAGTGGTAACTGAAGAAATAACAGTTTGTGCCCCCTCGCCTTGCTGAATGTGAGCATCCAGATAGTCTCTATGAAGAGTTTTCCCATTAACAGACATTTCATAACTAAACTTAGCATCTGATCGCATCAAATTCTGATCTGTCTGAGATGACGAAGGATGTTCCTTTACGGGTAATTGTGAACCCTCTGACACAGACTGAAGAAACAACTGTAAGTACACACAGTTAAAATACAGACAGAAATGCAGAGAGCATAAATGTAGGTATCTTCTGATACCTGTTGACTCTGCCACTGCTGCACAGGAGACATTGAGGGCACTGGATGAAAATGTCCAACATGTGATTGAGGAACATGTGATGCAACAGAATTGGGCACTCCTTGTTGGTGCATAACAAAAGGATGCAATGCAGTTACTTGGCCGTGTGGGAGGTATGATGGTTGGACAAGTAAAGACGATGGAGTAATAGGGACACCAGGAACATGTTCAGTCTGAACAAAAAAATAAAAAAGGGATAAGATATTCGTTGTCTAATCAAGTCATGGTGACTGTCACATCATATTCATATAAAAAGAACAGAAACTGTTTTCATCGAGATAACTCTCATTTCAATGAAGACAGACACTGGTACATCCATTTACATTCATTCTAAATAAGTCAATTAGATCTCAACTTTCTAGCATTGTGCACGCACTCAAGCACCACTACTTCATCAACATCTGTCTATATCTTCGGAAACTAAAGTACTGATATAAAGAATTAGATCAATCTAAGTTCTTCAAACCAAAACACTCAGTAATGGATTAACTTTCAGCCTAGAATATTTGTACCCATCGCATTATCCTATTCCTCAATTGTTATGTCCTTGTCTTGCCAAAAAAAAATCAATTCACACACCGTACAAAGAAAAACAAACCCTCCTTCTCTTTCTTGTAATCCAATACCATTCATACACACCATCAACATCTAATACTGATTTCAACAAATTAAACAAGGTCACTATTTTAACAAAGAAATACATGAACTTCGACCTAAATTTTAGCTAGCACGTTGCCAACAAAATATCAAAAAAACACATCGAATACACAAGTCCATAAAATATTCTGCATGAATTTTTTTTCCAGTAACAGTATAATTAAAATGTTCTCATTAAAAAAATGCCAAATTCTAACAAATAAAAATAAAAATAAATAAATAATAATAAATTAAAAAAAAACTTGCTTATATCTTATCTAATCAAACAACTCCAATGAATTAATCATGGACAAAATATTTCAAATTAATTAATCATGGACAAAAGATTACAAATGTTAAGAATTAAAGACATCCAACACAACCAATATATATTATACTACAATATGTTAAGGAGTCAAAAAACCAAAACAATAGAAATTCTATAACTAGATTAAAATTTGCAAAGCAGCATCTAAATTAGCAACCATGACATGATTAACAAGAACCTATTAGTGAAAACATAAAGGTTTCTAAAGAGCGTCCAAAGAAACCACTTATCAGTAAACATGATCAAAATGAATAATTACATTCAAAATCATTCCAGCAGCTCTAGCACAGCTCAAGAATATTACCAAACAAAAAGGGTAATAGTTGCACACATGAAATGCCGACATCAACATTGTTTTAATTGCAGGTTCAACAAACATCAGATATTTCCCAAAGTTCTTTCTATGAATTATAGCACCCAACCTGGATTGATGCATTGCCAGTTGATGAAAATGGTACACCATTATCAGTGCTTTCATTTGGAACGAGACCATTATTTCCACCTGAAGCATTGGTTCCATTTAAGTCAAATTGACTTCCATTTTCATGTTCAAACTGAGTAGCATTACTTTTAGAATTCAATTGGGATATTCTTGAATCATCATTGTAAGTTCCACTCCTCTCTCTTGCATCAGCCAGTTCAAGCTGTAGTTGTTGAATAGTATGCAAATGAACTCTTTCCATCTCTGCAAACTAAAGCCAAGCCAAATGTTTACATCCACTATTAAAGGGCGATACCCAATCACAACAATAAATCACTTGGCAAATATTAATAATTATTTGGGTCACAACTGAAAGGGATGCCACAAAACAAAATGATTTTGTGTTGTACGAAATTAAGCAAACTTAATCTGAGAAGGCAAAAAAGTTTGGCAGATCAACCTGTCTCTGAAAACCCATCCAAAGCTGATTGTATTGCTCTGTGCGCTCTCGCAATTCAGCTTGTAATGTTTGGTTTGTTGTTGATTGGAAAACATCCATCTCACGAACCCGAGCTATCCATGCTTGGGCCTCTCTTAACTGCTCATCTTTAAACATAATGGTCTCTTGAGCACCCCTATGCTGAAATAAAGAATCACCGTAATTCATTTAAGGCCAAATATATAGAAAAAAAAAACTCAAAAAACAAATTATAAAGCAAATAAAGACTCCATACTTGTTCCTGCAACTCAATAAGCTGCCTATCTTTTTCTTGAATATGTTCTTGTAGATCATGTATTTGTTTAATATGCTGAGCTCTTTCAGCTTCTGAGTGATCACGCTCCATTCTTAAAAATGATTAACTCTGTAATTAAAGAAGGCCAGAACAAAACCTAAAAATCCAATAATTCAGGCAATAGAAAAAACCTGAAAGTTGCAAGCTCTTTGTTTTGCTCACGGAGAAGGTCTTGTTTGGCCCACGCCTAACATGACAATTGAATAGATCAGCATGTATAACTTAATACAATGACCACCCAAATTAACATCCAGAAAAACATATATAAGAAAAGGAAAGTAGAAATTCAACAGACTGCTTCATTGTCTAATTTAATAGCATGCAGCTCTCTCTCTTTCTCTTCCATTTTCCTTTCAAGATCATGAATTGTACGCTCCCTTTCACAAAGTTGCTCCTGCAAAACCATTTAAACAAGTTTTAGAGTAGACAAATAATGTAAGTTAAAACAGATATTTCAAGTATACAATGCCCCGTTTAGATATTAGTAATAATTGATGAAAACAGCTGCTTCTGATGCACCAAACTATTACAACAATAGAAACTTACACAGCTGTTATCATAAAAGGGCGCAATTAAAAGTAATACCATGTAGTTCTAGTAAAAAAAAATGAGAAAATCCAATTTCTGTCACATGATGATATTTGCACCTGAAGCTTGGTGGTATTATTAACATTGTCCTTGAGCTGAGCATCAAAGCTGTTTCGCATGTCCATTATCTCAGTTCTAGCAATCATTTGTGCCTTTAGGTCGATCTCCATTTGCAATAGCTCTTGCCTTTGTCTAACAACATTATGAAGCTGCTGTTGCAAAATATCATTGTCTAGTGTTCCATCCACTGTTATTGAACAAAAGTCAACATCAAGAGGCTCTCTTCCTTGCTGCACCTTGAAAACAGGACAAAATCATCTTCAGGTTCTTAATTCCCTAAAACTAAAAAGCTATTCTTATACCATCACCTTACCTCATATATGGTTCTCTCGTCTGATTGCCCTAGTTTGGCATTGTCTAACTCCTGTACATCAGCAGATGTCATTGAACAAATAAAAGAAGTTTTAAGAGTACATCCATCGATACAAAGATAACCAATCAAAATTGAACACTCATAGGCCAAAAACCTAAGTGTGTTGATCAAACCAAGAGTCTATACCCAGTAATGCCGTAACTTTAAACATCAAGATAAAATGGGTACATTGAACGTAACATTGACTTGTTAGACAAAAAATTGGCGCTGGGTTTACCGTGTTGAGCACATTGCCGGAGCTCTTTTTTTTTTTACAGCTTTGACTAAACCGCCGTTCCTATAAAAGTAACTAGCCATATCGTAATTGAAAGAATCAAGTCTGTTCACCTCGGAAAAAAAATGTCACATTCACTTAGAGGTTTACTTTAACAACAAGACATTAGGGAAACCCAAGAACACCTAAGCTTAAAACACGATAGAGGAAACACATATCGCGTCAAACAACACTATTAAACCCTAATCCCAATTTGGTGAGATAAGAACTAACAAATGCTGTAAACCTAAACTAAAATTAGACAATGAAACGAATCCTCTCGTTCTCTAGATCGCTAACAAAGTAAAATACTAAATTTTCAAAATGCACATCCCCCATTACTCCCGAACCGCAGAATGACACAATACCAGTGTTTACACGCCAAACAAGTACCTCGTCGTCTGGGTTCCGGGCGGAATGGTGATGGTCGGCGACAGCCCGCCACTCTTTGCGGGACGGAGGCGGCATCTGGAGCGAGACACCCCGTACGGCGGCGGCAGTGGCGGCGGCGGCAACGGCGGCCGTAGCCTCCATGAAGCGAGAAGCGATGACGGTGGGCCCACGTCAGCAGGGAGTAGAGAGGGGGAGAGTCAGTGTAAGGGAAGGAAAAAGGTGGAATGAGATGAGGAGGAAATCCCTAACCCTAGAATTGAAAAAATTGTAATAACGGGAATTGGAAAGGAGAGAAGAAGGATAGAAGAGGATTGGGATTTCGGAAGGGTTTTGGGGTTGAATGAAGAGAGTGTGTGTGTGTGGTGAGTGAGAGAGTGGAGTAAGTGAGGAGATGATTGGCTGTGACAAATTTCGACCGGCACGGCGTGAACGCCATTTATAAGGCACATTCTCACTCCGTGGATGTCATCTCCCTCCGCGAACGCGTGGATCCTACCTTCCTACTCTCGTTTTTTGTTCGTTTCCTCCTTTTGGTTACGGGCCCTTCAATTCTATTACTTCCACTATAGCCCATTTCATGAATCTATTAAAAAAATGAGGGGGTTCTTCCTGCACCCCCAAATTTTATTATCATCCCCATTTTAACCCTACACATTATATATTATATATTAAATAATTAGGTGAAGATTATTTACTGTCATTTTCCATCCCATAAAATTATTTACTCCCCCAATGTCCACTCCTGAGTAACTTCTTTCCCTGTCAAAGATTGAAGTTTGTTTGAGGTGAACATGTTTTCGTGAGTAGTAGAAGAAAGTTAGATTTACAAAGTTATAGTTTCAAATAGAAGTATGATTTTCATCTTTAGTTTATAGTATATTTTTGTATGGAATTTTTAGATGTGGAGGTCACAACCATCGAATTTCATAATTCATTTTTTCTTTTCAAATTTGGGGAAGGATTTTGGAGTTTGGTGTGGGTGATGTTAACATATTTCATGGAAGTCCTGTTAAATTTTTTTTGAAATTCGATTAACATGAACCATTAGATTCTGAAATTTGGTTAACTTCATTACTTGTTGTAACAGATTTTTCAAGGTTTTAGTTGATTCTTTTTATATGTAATACATAACATAAGTTCAATTATAATTATTATTGTTATTATTATTATTGAACAAACGATGTATTCTTTGTTGTTGTGTTGTTATAAGTGGTTAGAATGTTGATAAATAAGATAGAAATATTATTCTTTAAGTTTTAAGAATTATATGAAATAAATCAGAGCTTTATGATAGATGTCTCTATTTTCAAAGTAAAATATGCAAGGGAAATTATACTAGTAGTTTTGCAACTCATGAGGTTTTCCTCACGTGATGTGTTAATTGAGTGAGTTCGATGGATTTCATTTTATCTTACTTTTGTTGTTGTGATTGTAAGATCTGATAAACATAATGGTCAATCTGGAAGGAAGACATATGTATTGTTAGGATGTGAAAGGGGTAGAAAGTACAAGAAATACAAATTTGATGTTCAACTTAGTATATCTGGCACATAAAAATTTTTTTTTCCTTTTAAATTGAAAGGCAAACATGTTACCAATGAGGAGCATTGATACTTTGAAGATAAAAGATTTTGATGCTGCAAGTGATAAAACTCGAAGAATCAAGTTATAATTGTTTTAAAAGCACTTTCGTAGTTTGCAAATGTATTAGGAAAGATTTCAACTTGTAAACACTTAGAAATCTCGTATCTTAAAGTTAGTTACGTATATAATCGATTATATGGTAGAATAATCTATTATCATGAGCTTTCTTGAAAAACCATTTTGCTTTGGAATAATCGATTATTATTTCCAAATAATCGATTATCATTGGTCCTGATGAGAACTGCACAAGTCCCTGGAATAATCGATTGTTCCTCAGAATAATCGATTATCACTTTTTGAAAAACTCTGTAACAAACTTAAATAATTTATTATCACTAACAATAATTGATTATCACTGGCAGTTGTAATCTGTCTTTTCACTTCAGACCAGTTGTCTATATATAGTTGTTTTTAAAACCCTTAGAGGGTTAACTCTGAGCTTTTTAAGAATACAGTGTAACTGAGGAAGTTCTAAAAAGCTGGTTCATTACATTGCCTGGTCTCGTGAATAGGAGAAGCTTGCGCTTTGTGGGTCAAAGGTCGGAGCGGTTCTCTTCGAGTTGGCAACGCTGCTGTTCTTCCAGTTCGTTGGTCGAAGGAAGATTCTGACTGCACTGTTCCGGTTCGTTGATCGAAGGAAAGTGTGGTTGCTTGCTTCCAGTTCGTTGGTCGAAGGAAGCACCCTTCCGGTTCGTTCGTCGAAGGAAGGTTTTATCTTTATGTTTTATTCACCCTATTGTAAATCTGTGAAATTGATTTTTAGTGAAAACGTTAATCACTTTTTATAGTGATTAACAACTGGACGTAGAATTTTTTTATTCGAACCAGGATAAAATTTCTGTGTTGAATTTTTCTACTCCCTACACTCTTTACATTTTTCGCACATCAACTGTTCGATAAATTTTCTCTAAGAAAACTAATTTTATAAAAACAGACCATATTAACTTAAGTTGTGACTGATAGGCTGTCGTTGAAGCTATCAAATTAATACTACTTTTCAAGGCAACTTCAGTATTGCCAAGTAGTATTCAAGAAGGTAGATAGGGCTAAAGTAACCCTGAGTCGTCTCCCAACGAACACGGAATTGCTTTTGAATATCTGACTCTTATGCTATGCAATGCTTATGAATAAAAATGATGTTTGGAGAATGTTTAAAGAACAAATAATAAACTTAAAAACAGTTATGATTAAATAGGCTAATTCCACTGCTTTTCCAAGATAGATTCATCATCGGTTATTCACGGATAATTGTTCAATTGATTATTGTTTAAGTTTCAAATTAATTAAAGTACATTCTTAATTAATTTGAGGGCGATCATGCATTTAACCAAAGTAAATTCTCAATCAAATGCAAAACCTTTCTAGATTATTCACAATAAATTCAACCAAAGTACATTCTCAATCAAATTCTATTGTGTTTAATCATGTCTATTCTTAAATCTCCTAACCAAGTTAAAAGTTAATCAATCAAAGTAAATTCTCAATTGATTATAGTTGAAATTATTACTACCAACCAAAGTACATTCTCAATTGATAGTAAAAACCATTTAATCATATGAAAGTTCCTAAATTAAATCAAAGTAGATTCTCAATTTAAACCTAGAAACCCTAAAACTCATATAATCAATATGCATGTAGATTCAAACATATTATGATGCAAAAATCTTTGCTTTTAACAAGATAGAGAGATGAAAGACATAGAGAGAACAACTTAAATCAATAACCAAAGTAAACAATTGCATTAACTGAACGTAACCTCAGAATCCGTCATGAAATTACAGCAGAATAGCCCTAGATGCTTAGCTCTCCATGAATGGAGTTGAATACAAGATGAAAGAAAAGTGAGAGGAGTATGAGAGAATGAATGTCTCAAGTGAAGTCCTCTGGGTCTCTTTAAATAGGGCTTGATTGGGCTTGGACTCTGAATAGTTTGTTGATAAGATATTTTCTGTTGATATATTATATCTTTCAAATATTCATTAGATTAAATCAGTTTTAAAGAATATTTGATAGATATTAACTTAATTATCTTATATCCTATATCTTCCAAATAACTAAAATATTTAGATAATGATAAAATTATTTGGAAGATATTTTCTGTTGATATTCCCAAATTAAATTCAACAACTGAATTTTATCTTTTAGATTTTCTGACTTTCCAAAATTGCACAAATGCCCTGAAATTTCTTCAATCTGCACTTTAGCCCGTTCTGAATTTTCCAAATAAAATCTGATTTTGGGCCTTGAATTGCCATTTGGACCAATAAAACTTATATTCTCAGCTGCACAAATAAACATTAGAACATCCAAGAATAATTTATGCGCTAAAACTCACTTTTTACGTCTCTTTATTTCCCAAACCCAACAATTCCAATCATCACAAATTCACTTAAAATCAACCATTTAAGCACAATTATCCCATCAAAAATTTGAATTTTAAAGCATAAATGTGGGCATAAATATGCACTCATCACACCCCCACACTTATCCTTTTGCACTCCTGGGCAAAATTGATTAATTCCAAGACTTTGTTCTGAGTCATTTTATTCCATATTTGCATTTGGATCAAAAGAATGAGTAGCACTAGACATAGATCAATCATCTAGACATTACTTTGTCATGGACATGCAAATGAAATCACTCTATTCTTCACACATAAGTGGACCTTTTTGAATTCCCAAGAAAATGAAATATGAAAGATAACACTCAAGTCAATATGTATTTATTCCTCTCCAACTCTCTCAAGTGTTTTTGGCTTGTGTTTACACTCAAAATACCCATGTAAGTAGACACCCTTGATATTAACAAGACTCTATCATTCACATACTTCAGAAAACATGCAATTATTGATCATGAGGGCTTTTTAAAGGTTGTATTGAGGCCAAGGTAAAGGTAGGAAATTTTCTTGGAATTTCTGAGCTTTTGAAATTGATATAGAAAGAGTAATGACACTTGATTTCAAAAACAACTCTATTTCTTGCTCTTTTAAGGAAGATTTTTTATCTTTTTTTTTTTTTTTTTTTTTTTTTTTTTTTTGAAAACTCTAACTTTTCATCTTCCTTTTTGCTTTTTTTAATAGTTATTTTGTGGGTGAGGTACTCACCCACACACTTATTCATCACTTTACTTCTAACAGAATTCATTACTCCTTCTTCTTTCCTAAGGTAAGGAACATAAGATTCTTCTTTTCTCATTTGACAATGACTGGAAACAAGAAAAATAAGCTTAAGGCTCAAAGAGGGTACCAATGGATTAATGTTAGGACAAGTTTATTTGGCCAAGTAGCTAAAACAAGAAATGCCTCAATCATATCAAATCATGCATATTCACCTCTGTTGCACAACATAGAATCAAGCTAACTATTAGAGTATCAACAAAACATGGGCAAATCACACAAAAAAAAATAGGTATGGCACATGGTGGTCCATCCTTAACATTAAGCCCAAAACTCACATGGTTTCAAATTTCTTTCACAAAAGATTTAATCAGGAAATTCTCAAGTCAACTCAATTAGCAAATCATAGAAGCAATCCACTCATATCAACATGACTCATTTTTTTTTCTCTTGAATTCATGATCATTCCAGTTACTGATTCAAACTCTCAAATCCAATGCAAATATTTATTTAAAACAAACAAAATAGACAAACAAAATAGGGAACAAAATTAATTGTTTCCCCACACCCCCACACTTAAACTATGCATTGTCCTCAATGTATGCCTTATATATAAAATGCAAAGAAAAAGTATGGGGGAACTTACCTCCTTCATGGTGGAAGGAATGCTAGTAGGACTTCATTGGAAAAGTCATCCTGGATAGGAATGTTATCTTTTCCTTTTTCAATCCTACTAAGATGGTCAACTACTACATTATGTGACCCACCTCTGTCTTGAATAAGAGTCAACTTGTCCTTCTGGTTCTTGACCATTGTGATTCCATATTTCTTGGGAACCACATGTATAAGGTCCACCCAAGTGCTGTCAGAATTTGAATATTTAAGACCTGTTTGTAGCAACTTGGTGTCCTTTTTCTTTACAACCCCCATCAGTTGAGGATTTAGTCTTCCTTGAGGTTGTCTCACTGGTTTAGCATCCTTCTCCAAAACGGGTGGCTGTACCACAGATGGCAACATCTTACTGCCTAAGGTATTCTCGGCCACCTTAACATCACACTCGGACGCCACAAAGGTATCATCTATTAATACCGCGTCCTCAATATCACCTGCTTTACAGTTTCCTTTTTCGTCCAAAATTAGGGACGACATATTTGAAAAAGAAAAATTGTTTACAACATCACTTGATAAATCAATACAAAACAAAGAATGATCTTTAATCTGGTGCTTCCCAGCTTCCAACACGTTGAACCGCACCTTCTCGTCTCCTATCTCCATTGTCAGTGATCCTGCATGCACATCTATCTTGGTTCGTGCTGTCATCATGAAAGGTCTTCCCAAGATAATAGTTGTTGGACTGATTCCCTCATCATCCTTCATGTCCAAGATATAGAAATCTGCAGGAAAAATTAACTTGTCTACTCGGACAAGAACGTCCTCAAGCACACCTGCAGGGTTAACTGTGCTACGGTTGGCCAGTTGAATGACCACACCAGTAGTCTTAAGAGGTCCCAAAGATAGAGAAGTAAACACTGATAAAGGCATTACATTTATGGAAGCCCCTAAATCTAGCATGGCATTGTCAAACTTTGAATTTCCAATAACACATGGAACAGAAAACATACCTGGATCCTTGCATTTTCGCGGTATTTCAATATGCTTCTTAATCAAACTTGACACATTTCTTCCCAAATTCACAACCTCATTATCCCTAAAACGCCTTCTATTTGTGCAAATTTCTTTCAAAAACTTGGCATATTTAGGAATTTGCTTAACAGCATCTAGCAAAGGAATATTGATCTCCACCTTTTTGAAAATATTTAAAATCTCTTGGTCTAATTCCTCCATTTTTTTGTTTCTCGGCTTCAACCGATTTGGATATGGAGGAGGTGGAGAATAAGAAGAAGAAGTTTTAGAAGAAGAGTTAGAAGATACTAACCTGGATTTATCAGTGGTAGTCTCAGGTGATGGTTCACTCGGTCCTCCATTGTCATCAATTTGCGCTCCTTCTTTCTCCTTATCTTCATCCTCTTGGGCTCCTTCAGGGCTTTCTACTTGCTTACCCGTTCTCAAAGTAATAGCACTTACATTTTGCGGGTTGATCACTGTTTGTGCAGGCAGTTTGTTTGATTCCTTAGCCTCTAATTTTTCCACCCTCTGAGTCAACTCTACAATTGATTTCTTGATTTCTGAATTTTGCTCAAGTATTGTTTTCATGAAATCTTGTAGTGACATTTCAGGTTGAGGTTGCTGCCTTTGTTGAGGTGGAACATAAGGTTGTTTATTCTGTTGATACCTATTGGAGGATGAGTCATGATAATTCTGGTATGGTCTATTTCCTCCAATCATGTTTGCAGCAAAAGCTTGAGATGAGTTTTCCACAGTGGTTTCCACCAAGCTAGGACATTCATCAGTATAATGGTTAGTTGAAATGCAAATTCCACACTTCTTAGCAATTTGTGGAGTTGAGGTTTTAAACAAACTTGCAATCTCGTCAAGTTTGCTTTCTAGCTTATTCAGTCTTTCATCTATCCTCTTTCCATCAACTGCACCATTATCAATTTCGTGCACTCCCTTCAACAAAGTCACTGAATTTTCTCTTGTGCCATACTGTTGATTGTCTACTGCCTTCCGTTCTATTAGATCTATACCATCTTCTGGTGACCTGTCTAAGAAAGATCCTCCGCTTGCAGCATCTGCCCATGACCTATCAGTAGGACTTAAGCCTTCATAAAAGCTTAGAATAAAATCTTCCATTTGGATTTGAGGGCATGAAGAACATAGTTTCTTGAATCTTTCCCAATATTCACTAAGATTCTCTCTATCTCTCTGTCTTATATCTTGAATTTCCCTGCGGATAGCTGATAATCTGGATGCAGGAAAATACTTCTCAAGAAAGAGTCTTTCAATAGTTTCCCAATTTGTAATCCGTGCAGAGAGATAATACCACCAATCTTGAGCTGCGCCTTGAAGAGTAAATGGAAAAGCTCTCATTTTAAGGCTCTCTATTGTGATCCTGGGAGATCTAAAATTTTCACACAACATGTGAAATTGTCTTAAGTGCTTGTGTGGATTCTCCCTTGATAACCCATTGAACTTTGGTAAGGCATTTAACAGGTCAGGTCTCAACTCCCACTCCTCATTAGGGTATTCAATGTTACTTCGGATAGCTGTATTGTGGGAGGTAGCTAATTGTCTGATGGTTCTTTGTGCCATATTGTTTGGGTTAGGATCAGGTAAAGGATTGGATGGTATGTTTGTGATTGGAGATAATGAAGGTGGAATAACTTCAGATGTAGGAAGTGTTCCCTCAGTAGAACACCCAAATTTCAATCTTCTCCGCAGCTTACGCAAATTCCTTTCAACTTCCGGGTTAATTTGATAAAATTCTCCCGGGTTAGCTCTGGTCATGCACTACGCAATCTGCTGGAAATTGTTCCTCTGTTACTTATCTTTTTCTTTTGTTCTTGCTTTAGATAAAGATTTCAAATAAGAGATAAGAGAGACTTGTTGGGTCCACTCCCAGGAAAGAGAGGTGCGTCACACTGGACAACTTAAGTACCAAGTCTTTCCTAGCCAGAGTGTATCCAAACTAGCCTCAAGTATTTCTCAAAAGAAATTCTTAATAAAAACAAGAACAAAGATTTTTTTCCTAAAATAAGAATGACTAAAGGCTACAAAATAACTCAAATTAAATTAAATGTATGTGCGTTAAATAAAACAAAATAAAGATGAAAAAAAAATAGAAAAATAAAAAAAATAAAAAGAAAAATCAAAATAAGAATCAAAATATTTAAAATACTAACCGTATTCCCCGGCAACGGCGCCAAATTTGATAGGCTGTCGTTGAAGCTATCAAATTAATACTACTTTTCAAGGCAACTTCAGTATTGCCAAGTAGTATTCAAGAAGGTAGATAGGGCTAAAGTAACCCTGAGTCGTCTCCCAACGAACACGGAATTGCTTTTGAATATCTGACTCTTATGCTATGCAATGCTTATGAATAAAAATGATGTTTGGAGAATGTTTAAAGAACAAATAATAAACTTAAAAACAGTTATGATTAAATAGGCTAATTCCACTGCTTTTCCAAGATAGATTCATCATCGGTTATTCACGGATAATTGTTCAATTGATTATTGTTTAAGTTTCAAATTAATTAAAGTACATTCTTAATTAATTTGAGGGCGATCATGCATTTAACCAAAGTAAATTCTCAATCAAATGCAAAACCTTTCTAGATTATTCACAATAAATTCAACCAAAGTACATTCTCAATCAAATTCTATTGTGTTTAATCATGTCTATTCTTAAATCTCCTAACCAAGTTAAAAGTTAATCAATCAAAGTAAATTCTCAATTGATTATAGTTGAAATTATTACTACCAACCAAAGTACATTCTCAATTGATAGTAAAAACCATTTAATCATATGAAAGTTCCTAAATTAAATCAAAGTAGATTCTCAATTTAAACCTAGAAACCCTAAAACTCATATAATCAATATGCATGTAGATTCAAACATATTATGATGCAAAAATCTTTGCTTTTAACAAGATAGAGAGATGAAAGACATAGAGAGAACAACTTAAATCAATAACCAAAGTAAACAATTGCATTAACTGAACGTAACCTCAGAATCCGTCATGAAATTACAGCAGAATAGCCCTAGATGCGTAGCTCTCCATGAATGGAGTTGAATACAAGATGAAAGAAAAGTGAGAGGAGTATGAGAGAATGAATGTCTCAAGTGAAGTCCTCTGGGTCTCTTTAAATAGGGCTTGATTGGGCTTGGACTCTGAATAGTTTGTTGATAAGATATTTTCTGTTGATATATTATATCTTTCAAATATTCATTAGATTAAATCAGTTTTAAAGAATATTTGATAGATATTAACTTAATTATCTTATATCCTATATCTTCCAAATAACTAAAATATTTAGATAATGATAAAATTATTTGGAAGATATTTTCTGTTGATATTCCCAAATTAAATTCAACAACTGAATTTTATCTTTTAGATTTTCTGACTTTCCAAAATTGCACAAATGCCCTGAAATTTCTTCAATCTGCACTTTAGCCCGTTCTGAATTTTCCAAATAAAATCTGATTTTGGGCCTTGAATTGCCATTTGGACCAATAAAACTTATATTCTCAGCTGCACAAATAAACATTAGAACATCCAAGAATAATTTATGCGCTAAAACTCACTTTTTACGTCTCTTTATTTCCCAAACCCAACAATTCCAATCATCACAAATTCACTTAAAATCAACCATTTAAGCACAATTATCCCATCAAAAATTTGAATTTTAAAGCATAAATGTGGGCATAAATATGCACTCATCAGTGACCGAACACGCTTTCCTCTTATTTTATTCTGTTGCGCGACTCTAAGATACCGGTTGTCTTGATACCGACAATTGGTATCAGAGTTTGCTTTGATATTCTTTCTAACTTTTGCGAAAATGGCCGGTCATCAAACTAAAGTGTATGTCGAAGGTGCTTCCATCAACATACCACCACTTTTTACTGGTGATAACTATGCATTTTGGAAAGTCAGAATGGAAATATTTATGGGGTCTATTGACAGAGGCATCTGGGAAGCTGTACAAAATGGTCCTTATATTCCAAAAAGTACTGTTGATGGTGTAGAAGTAGAAAAACAATACTTTAACTGTACTGTTGAGGAAAATAAAAGAGCCCAATTTGATATTAGGGCTCATAATATTATTTCATCTACTATTGTACTTGATGAATTCTATAAAATTTCAGTTTGTAAGACATCACAGGAAATGTGGGAGGTCCTCAGAGTCACACATGAAGGTACATATGACGTGAAACGCGCAAGAAACAACATGCTCACCCAAGAGTATGAGATGTTCATAATGCAGCCTGGAGAAACCATTTCAGATGTTCAAAAGCGCTTCACTCACATTGTGAACCACTTGACAGGATTGGGTAAGACTTTTGACACTGATGAATTGAATGTAAAAATATTGAAATCATTGGACAAGACGTGGCAACCAAAGGTGACTGCCATCTCGGAGTCTCAATGGCGATTCTCTTTGGAAAGCTTCGTGAGCACGAGCTGGAGTTGAAAAGACTAACTATAGAAGAGGATTAAGGCAAAAGAAAGACGCTTGCCTTCAAATCTGAAACTTCTAAGGAAAAAAGTTCAAGAAAAATTGAAGATGATGATTCGATGATGAAGAGAACATGAACCCCATGATAAAAAAGTTTGCAAAATTAATGAGAGCAAAAGGAAAAGATAAGTACCGTGAAGAAAGAAAAGAAAATCAAGGTTCTCCATCAAGCATAAAGTGTTATGGATGCGGAGAAAGAGGACACGTGAAGACTGATTGTCCTAAGAACAAGAAAAGTGAAGAAAAGAAAGAAAGAAGATTTTCCAAGAAAAAGAAAGCCTATATAGCATGGGAGGAAAATGCTTCTAGTTCTTCAAGCGCTAGTGAATCAGATGAGGAAGCAAATATATGTTTAATGGCAGACTCAGAAGATGCTGGAAGCCAAGTAAGTGACTCTAGTTTTGAGTCAAGTGATGAATTTGATTTACAAAAGGCATTTCTTGAATTATTAAATGAATATGAAAAACTAGATGCTGCTCATAAAATTCTAAAACATGATTTTAAGGATTTGCAAATTAAATATGAGAAAGCTTTAGATGAAGAATGTCAGAGCGGCTGCAGCGGAATGGTTAGCGTGGGATAACAAACCAAGAGGGTTTTTAATACGAACGTGTGCCTTTTAATTTCTACTCAATTTTAACTTACCAAGCAAATAATAAAGAGTAAGGTTGAGAGAAATTTGCACAGATGATTTTATCCTGGTTCAGATCTTACCAATCATACGCCAAGTCGCTTATCTCAAAACAAGATAAACAGTTTACTACTCACAAAACAATTACAAATTACAATCACAAAGAAACAATTTGTGAAAGTTTAGAAACCACCTCTTTTGATACCACAAGAGATGAACCTGCACCTCCTTTTAGTCTTCACAAAGGATGAACACCTCCTCCGAATACTTCACGAAGGATGAACTTCCTCTTCCGAACACCTCCTTAGACACACCAAGGATGAACTGACTATTTTCTTTGTCACCGTAGCAGCACTTCACCAGCTCCACAGACACGAGTTTCACAAGCCGAACAAGAACACACAAGTCTCAATGATTTCTGAGTACTAGACCACAAGGGAAGAGTTGTTGTTGATGGAAAATGAGAGCCTATTTATAGACTCACGCAAATACTCTTTCGTTCTTCGTTTCTAGCCATTTCACGATTTTAATCGATTAATACAAGTGTTAATCGATTAAAATGAGTACAATGGCTAGTTTTCAAAAGTCAAAAAACTCGAACGGTCACCTTTAATCGATTATTTTAAGGATTAATCGATTAATTAATCGATTAAAATAGGTATTAATCGATTATTTTCGTGCCAATTGAGTTTTCAGCACCTGCAACGTTTTAATCGATTAATACTTGATTTAATCGATTAAAACCGTGTGTTTTTTATTCTAAACAGCAAATACAAAGTATGAAAGTACAAGAATCATAACCTACTACAAATCTAAGTCCTAAACATTAAACTACAATTATTACAAAAGCTTTTAATAGCAAAACAAGTCTTCAAAGGATCTTCTTGAATCTTGATATATCTTGACTTGATTTGGACATCATCAAAACTTCATCTTCATGACTTTTCTAACAAAGAAGTTGTATTAAGAAATAAAGTTAGTAATCTAGAAACTAAACTGTTTGAGTCTAGTGCAAATGAACAACCTGTTTAATGTTTATCTTGTAAGAGTCATATGTTTGATATTGACATTCTTGAAAATCTACTTGCAAAGGTTTCCAAGTCTAACTCAAATGCTAAAACTACTTTTAAAAGAAGCAATAATGATAGTAAGAACATGCATCATCACAAAATGTCTAAAGTTAAGAGAACTCGTAGAGTTTGGGTTGAAAAAGGGACTTTTGTGAAAAATAAAGTGCATGATGTGTGTTGTTTTTATTGCATGAAGCATGGTCATACGTCAAACAAATGCAACATCAAACATTTTGGAATTCCAAATGGGAAATATGCATGGGTTAAAGTTATGAAATGATGCTTGATTGTATGAACTAACCCCAAGGACCCATAATAAGATTGAGGACCTAAATTCTTGCTCAACTTATTTTGTAGGAACCTACTAAGTCAAAGAAGTCACTGTGGTATCTTGACAGTGGTTGTTCAAGACACATGACTGGTGACAAGAAAAGGTTCATCTCATTTGAGAAAAAGAAGCAATGATTTGTAACATATGGGGATAACAACAAAGGTAGAATCATTGGAACCGGAGATATTAGAGGAGGAAACACCTTGACAATAAAAGACGTTTTATATGTTGAAGGTCTCAAACACAATCTCCTAAGTATAAGCCAATTATGTGACAAGGGTCTCAAGGTAACTTTTGAAAGCGATAAATGCACTGTATACTTTAAGAATTCGTCTAATATTGCTTTGCAAGGTGTTAGGCATAATAACACTTATTTGATTGATATTGAAAGTGCATCTAGTCATAGTATAACATATTTAGTTGCTAAAGAGGAAAATCCTTGGTTATGGCATAAAAGGGCTGCACACATATATATGCAACATTTGAACAAATTGATCTCAAAAGATCTTGTTATTGGTTTGCCTAAATTGAAGTTTGAAAAAGATAAATTATGTTCTGCATGTCAAAAGGGAAAACAAACCAAATCATCTTTTTCATCCAAAAGCATGATTTCAACATCCAATCCTTTAAAACTTTTGCATATGGACTTGTTTGGTCCATCTAGAATTAAAAGTTTTGGTGGAAACTACTATGCTCTTGTGATTGTTGATGATTACACTAGATTTACTTGGACATTCTTTTTAACCTTGAAAAGTGAAGCTTTTAAAGCATTCAAATATTTTCCAAAACGTGTTCAAATTGAAAAGGACTTGAAAATCAAAACATTGAGAAGTGATCACGGTGGTGAATTTGAAAATGAATCATTTGAAAAATTTTGTGAAGAACATGGAATTGCTCATAATTTTTCTGCACCTAGAACTCCCCAACAAAATGGTGTTGTTGAAAGGAAAAATAGGTCATTAGAAGAATTAGCTAGGACTCTTTTGAACGAATATAATGTGCCAAAATATTTCTGGGCTGATGTAGTTAGTACTGCTTGTTATGTGCTAAATAGGATGCTTATTAGGCCTATTCTTAAATTAACCCCCTATGAATTGGTAAATGGTAGAAAACCGAATGTGTCTCACTTAAAAATATTTGGATGCAAATGTTTTGTTTTGAATAATGGTAAGAATAATCTAGGTAAATTTGATGCTAAATCTAATGAAGCAATCTTTGTAGGTTACTCTTTAACTAGCAAAGCATATAGAGTGTTCAATAGAAGAACCTTAATAATTGAAGAATCAATACATGTTGTCTTTGATGAAATTGTGGACCTTGAGGTGAACCCTCTTGAGTCAAATAAACCGATTGCAGGCGATGAGGATTATTTGAGGGAAGCTCTTGAAGAGATGTACCTAAATGAAAACTATTCATGAGTCGTCGCTATTAATTTAGTGGAGGTTTATTTTCCATTTTGCGGAGGTTTTTACCCTCCGCAAATTAATTTTCAGGGGTTTTTCAAACCCCCGCAATTAGAGTCGTCGCTATTAATTTGCGAGGGTTTTCAATGACCCCTGGTATCTAATTTATATTGCAGAGGTCTTTTTGTTGAGGGTTTTAACCTCTTTTATTAGTGACTATTATTTTGTAGAGGTTTGAAACCTCTTTTATTTTCAACTATTTTATTGTAAAGATTATCCCCATTTTTTTCAAATTTTTTTGGATTAATACCATATTCAATTTGACAATTATAATTTAAATGTTTTAAGTCGCCTCATTTGTATTATTTAGGTTGTGAGTTTTCAACTTTATTTTGCTTCTCTTATATGAAAATATCACCATTAAGATGCTTATATTTTTGTCAACAATATTTATTTGTAACAAAATTCAAATACTATAATGAAGACAAAAAAGCATGACAAACTTCTTTTACCAAAGTCTTGAATTATATATCATTAAAACATTCAATTCTCAAAAACACCATAGTATATAAAAGTAAGTTAAATCGAATCGTAATTACAACTAAATTCATAATTACTCAAAATCCATAGGCTAAATATAGTTTCATCTTAAAGGACATCATAAACTCCTTAAATGTTGCTAGCACCAGATGATCCTATTGTATCCAAAGGAGACTCGGGCTCATTTGCATCACCACTTTCCTGAAATGATAAAACAAAAATATTAATAGTAAAGAATGCTTATAATTAAAGTATATCAGGCACAATGCTTCAACTATATTTAGTAACTTACTTGAGGTTGACGATCAAAGAATGAGATCAATTCATCAGGAATCTTTCCTTCCTTCATTATCATGTATGCTTTAAATGCTAATTCTAAATTGTTGTACTTTTGTTGCCACTGATTAGAAGATGATGATGATGGGACAGTGGTAGATGAAGCAAGACTTAAATCTGAAAATCAAAGTCTTGTATTCCTAAATGCATTAGTAGGAGCTGCTCCCAAACCCATACATCGTACTCTCCCAGAATGCTCTGGACCTAAAACTTTACCAACAACATCATTAGGAGAAACCTCTGATTCATTGGTAGTACTTTGAGTCAAACCCACTTCAATTTGTTCCTATAGGCATATAACAATTTATAAAAGTCTAAATATTGAAAAAAAACATATTTAAAAATATAATAATATAATAGAACTAACCGCTATATCTTTTGCCACGTCATTTATAAATGATCAATCCTTTCTTTTATGAGTTTCAATGTATAGTTTTCCACGACTAGGCAGTTGTCCAATTTCCATAAACTAAATAAAAAAAGAAGTTAAAATAAATAGTAAACATTAAAAAATAGTAAAAACTGTCATGTTTACTAATATCCCTACCATCTCATGCCTTTTTCTTGAGAAAGGTTTAGAACCACCTGTATGAGGAGTTAGTTGCTTTGGAGTAATAGGTTTAGAGGGTAAAAAGGACAGATCCTTTTTCAAGAGGGAGGGTCTGATGGAAGACCACCAAGGAATCACATTGGACCTCTTACTAGAGCCATGACAAGGAAGATTCAAGAAGAAGAAGGATCAATTAACACTTTACTTCTATGGAAGGTTACTTATGAAAATCCTTCTTCTCTTGTCTAAACTAATATTTGTTGTGTAGGATACAATAAAAGCAAGAGCCATGGTCAACTAATCAAATTTGGGAAAAACACTTCAAGGGATCAGCACCAAGGTCGCTCCAGAGCCCTCAGCCAGGGGGGCTCCAGCTCAGATGCACCAAATGAACTTCCTGGCTCACATGCGCTCCAGCCCCCGCAGACAGGGGGGCTCCAGCCCAGCGGAGCAGCCTGAAGCACGTTTTGGCAACACTGTCCATGTGACCCAGCATGCTTCACGTGATCCAGCTGACTTGGCCTTCAAGCTCGTTTTGTATTTTGAATTTTGGAGGGAATTTAGCTTAGAATTGAGGCCTTTCTTCACCTATAAATAAGAGGGCCTCCCCTTTGTATTTCCTCACTTTTGAGCTTAGTGAAATGCTGCAGAAATTGTTTTCCAGCCCTATTGCTCTAGAGTCACTCTTTCTCTTCACTTTCTCTACCCTTTCCTCTAGCTTCCTTCCATAGTAGGAAGGCCTTCTGAGCTGAGAGGTCTCTACACACACTCCTTCCATTAAAAACACACCAAAACACCATTCATCTACTTCCATTCCGCTGCACTTTCATGGCTTGCTGTTTGGAGTTGCAACCTGCAAGTTCCAAGCTTGGCAAGCTTCCATCATGTTTCTTGGAGCGTCTCAGCACACCAATAATTCTTTTCTGGTTTAATGTCTCCGTAGGTCCCTATTTTCGTCCAGAATCTCAAATAGGTCCTCTCTTTTTTCGTTGTCTCAATTGGGTCCTTGTTTTTGTAAAATTGAAGCAAGTAGAGGTCTGCCGTCAAATTGGACAAACAGCCGTTTAAGTTTGGGTTACGTGGCAGTGTATTCATTAATCACACGTGGCATTAAAAAAGAGTTTTGTATTAAAAATTTGGATTGCGTAGAGGTGAAATCAGATTTAGGGAAGGGCAAAGTGGGAAAAATTAAAAATATTAAGTGCAGCCATGCAATTAAGAAATCCAAATGAGATTGGGAAAAAAATTGGGGATCCGTATTATTAGGGTTCGTGGGAGAAAAAAAAACGTTGATCTAAACTCTGCTCAATGCTCTTCTGCTTCTCAACTTCTCTTACCTTATTTCATTCATCCATGTCTACTTTGAAACTTCAAGTTTCTAATACTATATTTCTGTGTTGTTTGTTATCAAAATTTGATGAATATATACGGGGACGAGACAATACACAATTAATTAATTAATTTCATATGCATTACTTATATCATATCATGTCAATGAAAAAAATACACACTTGGGTTGTTTGAACTTGCATCATTATTTCCTTGACACCATACATAATAAACATTGGTCTCTGATAAAGATTACAAGATAAGCATATATATTACGTAATTTAGTTAATGTATTAAAGTTCTCAACGTTTTTGTTTGGCATCGAAATCAAGTTTCTATTTGGTAGGAGGTTCGGAAGAAGAAGCTGCAGACTTCATCGAAAAGGTTGAAGACGATGGCGAAGAAGAGGAAGAAAGAATGGCATCATTATCAGTTGCAGTGTGACGAGGAAGCAGTTGGAAGGGAGTTGAAGAGGATTGTAATGATGGTGGATGATTTGGGAGGTAACCTAATTCCCTTGAGAGATGAACTTTTTCTGGGAAATTGAGCTTGGCTTTGCTTCCTTTAAAATATTTAGTATGCGTACAGTAGTATAAACACAATTATGATCACAAAAGTATGCAGACCAAACAACATGTCATCATATGTATTATTCATCAAAAAACATTCACATACCAACACATGTATCAATCACAAATACACATTTTTGTTGTGTCATAACAACATTTATGTGTTGTTACAATCAATGTGTTGTCATCATCAAAAACCAAATACATCAGGGATTGTGTTTAGCACTCATATTGCTCCCCCTATCAACATTGTGCTTATTTTTTTAGCATATGTTGTTTATATCATGTCTTCATTTACGATTTTTATCTTTACACACAAATATTGATTTTCAGCTGTGTTCACTAACCGCATGCAAAAGATAAAAATAAAAAAATATATAAAACATAATGAACAAAAAGACACACAAAAATTAGAATCCAAATTTTGAACCAAATAAGATTATATATCGCTTAAATGTGTATTTTTTAAACGTAAAAAAAGGGAGATTGTTAAGACAAAATCTTCTATGCGCTTAAATGCTCATATGTTTTGAAGTTTAACCAAATATCAAAAAGTGGACTTTAGAAACAAAAGACATATTCACAGAATTTTCTTCATCTGAAGCCATTCCTAAAAGGACGTACTACCTACTTCAAGCAAAGTACTGAAAAAGTATGCATGTTCTGACAAGTTGACTTATCCAACGACTGTTGTACACAAAGAAAGAGAAAACACAAGAATAAAGACAAATGCTAAGTCTAGCGGAAATTTGTTCAATGAGCCTTTAAATAGAAGAAATTTGAAAGAGAAATCAAGAGGATAACCAAGAGAATAGAAAAAGAAAAGCTCACAATGAGATATTTATACTGAGAAGCGTATAGAAGAGAAGAAAAAAGAGAGCTCTATAAAAAGATCATATCTTAGCAGAAAAAGAGAAGAAGAGAAAATAGAAAATAAGAAAAGAAATACTCTCAAGCTCCATTGTTATATTGCTTACTGATTGTAAGAAGGAGAGAAAGAGAAAGGAAAGAAACATTTGTGAATGTTTAGACTGCTTTGTATTGTATTCAAATCCTTTATACGATAGTAATAGTTTAAACGACTTGTAAGCAATCTTTGAATGCAGTTCTGGAGAGAATTAAAACACTTGCAACTAAACTCATTTTGAGTTGAGGAAATCTAGGTGTGGTAGTCTAGTACCAGGAGTGGTGTGAATACGCAAAGAAAATCTAAACGCGGTAGTCTAGCACCAGGAGTGGTACGAATTATTGTTGAAATTGTTGATAGGGGGAGCACTAGTTTAGCTGAACCCACAATCTCAAAGATATATGTGTTTTTGATGATGACAACACATAATTAATAACACATGAGTATTCTATGTTACATGTTTTGTGCTTACATGTTATATGCTTTTGCTTACTGTGATAAATCTGTATAAGCATATTTGTGAACATAATTGTGTTGTTCATTGCATATCACTATGTTTAATATGTGATTTTATATGTGTATGCATCTCATAAGTCTTTGGAAATGGAAAACCACAAGCACTTTGGTTGAACTTTAATGTGTAGCAAAACAACAGTTTTAAGCCGATTACATTATTGGATGAATCGATTAAAACTCGTGTGTTTGAACAAAATTTTATCAAGTGTGCTGTGAGTTATTTTGAAGAGAAAAGTTTTAAAAAATGTGCTAAGTGATTTTTATTAATCGACTGCATGCAATTTGTATTCGACTAAGTTGGTTGTTATTTTGAAAATTGGTTGAATGCTTGACATAATTGTTTTAACGGTCATATTTTTAAATATATTGACCAAGCATTTGTTGTGAGTCGATTGTATTAAATGTGCATTCAATTAATGAGCTTGACTGATGTTAGTCTGTTATAACTGCAAGATGTATTCGACTACATTAGTAGCTAAATCGATTAAAGTGCGTCTGATGATTGTATTACTATAAATTGATGCTGATTTGAATTTTGTAAGAACTTTTGTGCATTTGACACTTTCATATCTTTTACAGAACGTTATATGATCTTATAGAGAAAGGAAAAGCTCCAAGAACCAAGATTGACCGTGGTGATCAAAGACTTGAGGTTTCTTGAGAATCAAGGCTTGTTGATTTGAACGTCTGATCAATCTACACAACTGGGTGTATTCTGCGCGATCAGGATTTGCAATCTTTGAAGATTTGCTTGGATTCCCTACGGTGTTTGCAGGAAGAAGAACGATGTTCTTGACTTTAAGGGTGCCTCAAAGAGATAGACAACAGAAGAAGGTGTTCTTGTTGCTGGTCTTGTTTGTTTGTTGCCTATATTTAGATTAGAGGGTTAGAGAGGTGTTTTACACTTTTAACGTGAGGTCTTTGTAAAAACTTTGATCTTTATAGTGCATTTGCTTCCCGTTGTTGGAAGGACACTAGATGTAGACAAGTTGGCCGAACTAGTATAAAAATCAGCGTTTGAATTCTCTTATCCCTACACTCTTTTAATAATTCGATTAAGCTGTCAGTATATTTGATTAAGTTTACTACTGCATTGCATATCTTTTAACTTACGATTCAATAAAAGTGTAAAAGCATCTTATTTTGTGAAATAGATTTTGAAAGCTTATATTTTTACACTTCACCAATTCACCCCCCTTTTGGTGTGAGAAACTAAGTCATTCTATTTTAACAATTATCATAGGAAATCTAGGCGCGATAGTCTAGTATCATGAGTGAAGCAAATACTTAAAGGAAATCTAGGCACGGTAGTCTAGTACTAGGAGTGGTGCGAATACTCAAACTAGGAGTGGTGAGAATACTCAGTTTTAATCTTGTGAAGATTATAGTGCAACCCTCTACAGAGGAGACTAGACGTAGCTTAGTTAGAATGAACCAGTATAAAAATAACTGTGCATTTATCTCTTTTCTTACCTAAACGTTTCTCTTATAAAAACCTACACTTGTGTTTTATTTCCAAATACATGAACTCTTCAAGCTAAACGATTACTCTTTAACTAAGGAAGTTCTAATAAAACTCTATAATGTGAATTTTGAATAGCACGTTAAAAGCAGCTATTGTTTACAACTTATAGTAAGTCATACATCTAAGATTTTATAATACACATTCATAGCTTGACTACGTGCTATATCAGAAGGGTTGCGAAAAGAATTTTTCCATTAACATTACTCAACCCCCCCCCCCCCCCCACTCTAGTTTTTTTTTAGTTACTTCACCTAGGTGATCATAGTAGTGATATCTTCAACTTCATCCGATCAATATTCTATAATGAGTAACTTAGTTTCTACTCTTGTTGTTAAGTTGAGTTTGTTTCATGCATGCAAGAATATTCTCTATTGCATGTATATTCCTAGAGTTCTTGGGTGTTCCTTGTTGAGTAATGGTCCTAATGGTCTACTTTGATCAAAATTCTATGGTCTGTAGGTATAGATAGAGTTATCTGAGCTGAGAGGGGGGTAGTTTGTTTTTGAGAGCTGTTTGAGTTTTCCAACCAAGTAAGGGAAGCTAATAATTGCTTTAATTTTGTGTTAAGGAGTATGAATGTTTGTTTCATAAGTGTTGAGATTAATGTTTTGTTAAATATGTTATCAATTGATATGATTGTTGAGTGATGTTTGTGTCTTGATGAGTGAATATTGTCTATTGATGAATATTTCTATGTATGATTGTGAATTATTACTTGCTTGAACCTTTAATGTCGTTGTTTTGAAGTTTAATTAGGTATAAAACTATTATAAAATTTAAAGTAGTGAAAAGGGAGTGTTGTAGGCTAGTTAAAGTTAAAAAAAAGGGTTGTGATAGGCGAATTTTTGAAGGAATGGTGGGATGGGAAAACTTGATGCTTAGGGTCTATTTTTGGACTATTTAAGACTTGTTTAACTAATTAGTTTACTAAAATCTGGTTGATAGTATGTCAAATCTGATGTATGTGTTTTTGGGTAGTTGGGTTAATTTAATGGATCAAGAAACTAACCAAATGAGCCAATTTGTATCAAATCTAAAGGGTAAACATGTTTTCAATTCAATTACAGTGTCAAAGATACAAGTTGGATCAATTGAATAGGTCTTGTGGGCATACAATCAAATTTTGAAGTTACTATACTTTTAGTGTGATGCTCAGCGATAGCCAATAATGCTTAAGTGCTAGAAAGTCGCGAGCTTTGGTGCTCAACGATACCAAGGTGATGATCAGGCATCAGTTTTGCATGAAGAATAACGCTCAATGATAAGGATGTGCTGCTTAGCGCCATGTTTTTTTTTTCATTCTACATGCCTTGCAATTCTTTTACTTCTTTAGTTTCTTTTAATGTTTGTTTTGACACTTAAGCTTACTATAAAGGATCTAAATATACTTTCAATGTATGTTTGTTTAAAATGCTATGTAAAGTTTATGATAATTTATGCATGTATTGTGAATGAAAAGGATGAAACTGTATTCAATTTAAATATATGGTGAAAGGAATTCCATGGGGAAGATCCTTATGTTGTGTTTGTGTAATGTATTGTTATAGGAGCTTTGAAATGGCGAATGTTTCTGACACTCCAATATCCATCCAACCTTAAGTAAAGAGGGGTGATTATGTCGTGAGAAGTAAGAGAAGATCCTTAGCTTAGGGTTAGTTTGACTACAGTGTTTGACGGGTTAACCTTGTGTGGTAATTTGGGTGATATGTTGTTTTACTACACATGTGCAAGTCCCACAATTATTCGATACCAATATATGTATCTGAACGGTCAAGTCTAGAGTCTAGATGTATGTATATAAATTTGTACTTGATTTTTTATGGACTTGATATTGAAATTTTTATGTTTCTAATTTGATTGAATGACATGTTTGATTCTTTTAAAATTATCTTACCTTTTTGCTTGTGTTTGTTTATTTGTCAATTCTTTCTTTTTAGTAATGATCACCTGATTGTTCTGAGTAGAGAAAGATATCATAGTGGAGCATGTGCTTGGTGATGAAAGAGTTTATGCTTAAATAAAGTATTTGGATTTATTGTTGATGTTTTACATCATTATTAGTAGTATAAAAAATCTTGTATATAAAATTTGAATTATGATTATATTTTTGGATAATTATAATCATATTATATATATTTTTTAGTTAACTATTTTATTATTTATTAAAGATGTAATTTTTACTAATAATATTAAAACTATAATTATTGGGATGCCACAGGTTTTATATTTTCTTAATTTAATTTCAAAAAATTATTACATAAGATATTAAGATTTACAATTTTCACATATTAACATAAATTATGGTAAGAGACTACTCTTGAAAATCCCAATGAGAACTTATTCTTTTATTCTTTTATTCTCTAACTTTTTTTTTTCGATTTATCTTTTCATCTTTCTCTTTTCACATTTTTTTAATGACTATATATGAAAGAACTTATGACTAAGAACAAAATTTTAATTTCTTTTATTAGTCCACGTCCTTGTAATAAATTTTTATTTTATTTTATTATAATTTTTCATAATAATTAATAATATTTTATAAAATTATATTTAGATTCATCATAATATTTTATTAGTCACGTAAATGAATTAATTAGTCCAGTCTAAAATTTTGGACCTCTATTTAAATATTGAGAAGACCAGTAATTAAATATCTGAAAATAGATTTTGTTGTGATGATATAGTCATTAGAAAATATATATTTGACAAGATATCAAGTTAGACTTGTTAAAACGAAGTAAAAAGAGTTGAACTTATTAAAATATTAATCTCGTTAAAATAAATTTTGACTTTCACGTGCATCAATTAAATAGGAGGGATTACAAACATGTATCATTGCTTATCAATTTTTAACCAGTATTTATTTTTAAAAAAATATTCATTTCAATATTTCAATTTAAATTCTGGACGATACTTATATAAGTTATTATTATTTTCTGCCTTCCCGTTGGATTAATTAATTGAAAAATAAAAAATAAAATGATTTTTATAATAGAAAATATTGTATTTAAAAAATAAAACGGAGTTTATGTTAAATTTAGTGATTACACATTTTCATGATAAGCATATTCTGTGTATTTTGATTTCATTTGTAGTACGTCATGCTTACGTTTCCATGTTGCTTTATTCCACAGATACCAAAACCGCGTTTGTTTGTTCAAACGCGTTTTCCCTTCAGTCCCTATACATAATTAATTAATTAATTAATTCATTAGCGTAACTAGGTTATGCACAGTGTTTGATCAATTTCTTTTATCAGAAAAAATAAATAAATTAATATATTTATACTAAAAAAATAAATAATTGTGAGGCTCTAACCCTAAGTTATAATGATATGCCTAAGTTTTCTGAGTTTTTTCTAGTACTAGTAGTACTGTGTCACAGACCACATTGCTGACTAACAACCACTCCATCTACTAAAATTAAAATTTGTATTAATTGATTCTTTATTTCGTTAATTTTTTGTCAATGCAAAACATATAACGTATGCAAGAGTATACTCTTCTTCAGCCTCATTCTTCATCATGTTTATATTTTGCACACCAACACAGACTATTTCCAGCGGAAAAAAAAAAAAGAGAGAGTAAGACTTTCAATTTTAAGTGATTAATTAGAACGAAACAATGAAACATTAATAAATTGTTTTTATCAACGATAATCAAAAGCATGAAAAAGTAAAGTACAATACAATAGAAATAATCTCTTTTTCTTTTCGTTGATAAAATATTATCGAATGAGAATAAATTTAAAATGTTAGATATTTTATGGACGAGGAGATTATGACAAAAAAGGAAAACACACAGTGACGATGTTATTATTAATATGCTGAATTTAAAAGTTTAATTGAAAAATGTGAATAACTAAATTTAAGAAATAACATTTAGGAGAATTAAAGAACATTTAAAAGTATAAATTTAATATAGAAGTTTACGGGGTTGGTGAGAATACAATAACTCTTAAGAACTAGGATGAAAATAAGTTATGGTAAGATTTATGAGGTAGGTTACTTTTTTTTAATGTACGTGTACTAAAAGAAGGTGACAAGTTAACTAAATTAAATTTGCCTAGAGAAAACACACTTATTTTACTTTTTTATTTTATTAATATCTATGATGAAATATTTAAATAATACCTAAGTATTTACGATAAGTTATAAACTGTTTTCACAGGTTCTTATTTTTTTAATAAGCCAGTTAAACGCAACTTTTATGACTAAGTTATGCTCTCTCAAAATATTACAGATTGAAGTTAAACTGTGATTAAATTGTTTCAAAAGTGGTCCAAAATGAATACAATAATCTATTTAAAATTTATATCATTTTGTAGTGAGACTTTTTTTATATATCGACAATTGCTCGTTATATATGCCTGAACTTATAGTACTTAAAGTTAACTGGTTCAATCTTTTAAATAAGTGAACAAAAAAAATTTAATATAGCAAATGACAAAAAATAACTAGTCTAAAATTCATTTTATCGTCTAAAATTATTTTATTGTCTAAAATTAATTTTAAAAATAAGTTCTTAAAAAAGGTTAACAAAAATTCAATTCTGTTTTATTATTTTAATTATTTTTTATTTCAACAGAGGGGATACGATAACAGTGCTTGTACCACTTTTACTTCATCTTGTACGATACTTTTCATTAATGAAACAATTAAGTTTATGTTTCGATAAATTTGTTTGTTATAATTTTGGAAGAGAAACTAAAAGAAAAATCACTAAGTTTTAATCTGACATAATAAATCAAGGTGTATAATATAAGAACTTGAGGTACACGAGAAGAAAACAAAATACATCGTTAAACAAAATCTTTTTCTATTAAAATAAATAAATATTTGGTTTACTTGTAAAACAATTTAGAAAAGGTCCAATTATAGGCTAGCGTAATTTCCAGAGACATTTTAGTCAACTCCAAACATGGAGAATATTTTGTGTTTCAGAAAAAAAAAAAAAACTTTCGGTCAAACATGCAGACCATAGAAATTAGATATAGAATAAGTAAGCACACGGAAACCATTTGCAAAATAGAATTACGTGCATGCACACAACATGTTCATACTTTTAAAATTACAACATATTCTTAAAATTAAACAAAAAAAAGCAGATTTTTTTTTTATAGAAATTCTATAGCATTAAAACTAATTTTGAAAACTTGAATTTGTAGCATTACCGTTAATGGTACTTGGTACTGGTACGTTACTAGAAACATTTATAAAAAACTTCAGTTGACAATTTCTCCAAAACGGTAGATATGTTTCCTAAAACACTTAGCAAATTTGGATTTGACGATCAAAAAGAGATCATTGCATACAATCCAAGTGTCTTCTCCCACTTCAATATTACAATAAATGTAGTTCAACAACAACAAACCCCGATTTGAATGTTCCTCTATAATCATTTATTTGTCCTAATAAAAAATAGTGACCAAAACAAAGCAATAATTGAACAAAAATGTTTTCATCCTAAGCACATAGCGTCAATGTTTTGGTGTTGCTATAAGAAAATGTTTGCATGTTTCAACACGAATAATAAACAGAACATGTTTTATCTCATTGAAAAGTCCTCGTATATTCGCCCGTTCTCCAAGGCTATTGACACTGTCTCGTTCGGTTCGGTTTATTTGACAAAAAAAAAAAACCATAGTTATTGTTTGCCAGCTTACACAGGTATGTGGACATTGCACACAACAAAATACAAACATTCAAAACGGTTTAAACTGTTGCGTCTGTACATTTTCTTTTACCCACGGTCACTTTTCTCCTTTTAAATCAACTCCCCTTTAAAAGTATTCTTTTTTTTTTCAATAAATTAACAAAACGTTTTTAGGAAAAAAATTCACTTATTTAAAACATATAATTTTTCAAATAATAACTTATAATATAGGTTGACTTTTTTAAAATTCTTATTTTTATTCTACTTTCTATTATTATTTGAAGTAAAAAAGTATTGATTGAAAGCAAAATTGTAGTAGAAAAAACCGAAAACATCAATGAATACGTTCTTTTAAAAGCTAAAACATTAAGTAATTTGAAATTGATAGTGTTAACTAATAATAGACCGTAAATTGTTCAAACTTTTATCGTTTCAAATTAAGAATGAGAATAAATAAAAGGAAAGTAAAGTAAAATGCATTTAAAAGAAATGAATTTTGTTACTGTTGAAGAAAACCTCGATTAAAGTTTTGAAGTTAAAGTCCATGTAAAATGAAAAAATTAATTTAAAAAAGATTAAAAAAGTAAGAATAAAAGATAATCTTCGGACATGTGTTATTAAGAGAAAGTGTTGAGAGTGGGAAAAGAAAAGATGAGACGAAGGTGTCGGAAAGATCCAACTAACGAAGGAAGCAATTTACTTTCGTACATAAATGAATACAGTTGGACTGTGTCGTATTAATCTTAAATTAATCCTTTCTCTCTCTCTCACCTTACAAATTTAACACTTTCCCTTTCCCTTTCTTTCTTTCTTTCCTCCTTCTTCTACTTTTACTCCTTCACCTTCTCTCTCTATACAGTGTCAATTTTCTCCGGCAACTTTGTTTCACTCTCTCTCTTGTTGACTTCGCCGATCACCGTCGCTACGCGGCCATGGGGCATTGTTGCAGCAAAAACATCGCCGTCAACAACGAGACGGTGCCCCCCGATCACCGCCCCAAGACTCCGCATTATGCTCCGCCGTCTCCTCCACCGGCTTCAGGGAGCTCGCTATCCGCCGCGACGCCGGGGAGGAACACACCGGCGCACTCGTTTTCCACCAGCCCCTTCCCGAGTCCTCTCCCACCCGGGGTGGCGCCGTCGCCAGCAAAGACTCCGGGGAGGAAGTTCCGGTGGCCGCTTCCGCCGCCATCTCCGGCGAAGCCGATCATGGCGGCGCTGCTGCGGCGGCAGGGAAAGGCGAGGCCTAAGGAAGGACCTATACCGGAGGAGCAAGGGGAGGGTGGCGGTGAGGGAGAGAGGTCGCTGGATAAGAGTTTCGGTTATGGAAAGAATTTTGGGGCGAAGTTCGAGTTGGGGAAGGAAGTGGGTCGAGGGCATTTCGGTCACACTTGTTGGGCCAAAGGGAAGAAGGGAGAGCTTAAGGGACAATCCGTTGCTGTAAAAATCATATCCAAAGCTAAGGTGAGGGGGTTTGTTGTGTTTTTTGTGATTTTTCTTTTTAATGATTGTGAAGATCGTATGATGCTTGTCTTTGTTTACTTGGAGTTGGAGATGGTGTACGTTGACCCTTGGTCAATTCAGGATCAGTTTCTGACTCTTTGCATCACTGTTTTGGAACTGGAGTTTCATGTAGTGTGTGATTAGTATTGACTGTTTGCACTTATTTTTTTTGGTTTTGGAAACTCAATTTGGGAGTCAGGTCTACTTCTTGGAAAGTAGTGACACGGGACTGATTTTGCATCATTAGTTTGAATTTTCCACCCTCTTGTAAAATATATTTTGTGTGAATTTACTGATAGTGTTATGGAATTGGAGCCTACTGAGGTGGTGGTTGATGGGCACAGGAATTCACAATGGTTTTGTTGATGGTGATCAAGGTTGCTGATTTCTGGTGTGTGGTATTGAAATAACTTTTGTTATTGTTATTTTCTAAGCTATTGCTGGGATCATAAAGGAAAATGCCATGGAGACTTTTGGGAGAATTTATGAGATTTTAAAATAGGGAATGGAAATTCGTCTCTTAAGCGAGTGATTGGTTGCGCTCAAGCACGTGTTTCAATTACTTGGACCTGAGGCAGAGCGAAGCTACGGCTCCAAACTTCTACAGTATTTCATCCAATTGATGTGATTTTAACATTTAAAGTGAATATCTGATGCCGAAACAAACATAGGTAAATTGTGGTGAAAAGGGATTGCAAATGATGTTGGTTGTAACTGGGAATTCACCTCTGTATTTCTTGTCGCTTTCTTGGGAGCATTACTCAGACTCTTGTGGAAAAGTGGCATAAATGGTTGTACGTTATGAGACAAGTAAGCGAAAGATGAATTTGCACCTCTGTAGTGTGGACAAGTTGTTAAGTTTTTCTGTATGTGTGGACTTTGACTCATCTATAGATGTTTTACATTTGTTCTATCGGTGGCCGTTAGGCTGTGGTCCAAACGGTAGAGGTTTTGAAATCACACGGATAGGGCAGCTGATATGCACAAGACCTTGTTGCCAAAGTTACTTACGTGATTGTTGAAAACTATTTTATTCTCCCCAGTTAGATCATCTGTAAATATATCGGTGCTTAATTGTAGATTAAAGGATCCTTATAGTGAGCCTGGTTATTTACTTTTTCTTCCTCCATTATGAGCCAAATTGGACGGTAGCAAATATGCTTAAAAGGAAAGGAAGGTGAAGAAGAAAATCAAGATCCTCGACAAAGGGCACAAACAGAAGCTTATTAACTAGGGATGGATGTTATAAGAATTTTTCCTTTAGTCCAAGCCCTATGAGAATCAGTTGATTTAAAAGTTTTCTTTGAGTTGCTTGGGGCCTCTTGTAGCTGATTTTTGTAGGAAAAGGACCGGAAAAAGCTGTCTCCTTTGTTCTGCACCTTTTAATTATCCTTCCAAACAATCAAATTGGAGTTTGAGAGAAATATTAATTGGTGTGGGAGAATCATGTATTGTGATGTTATGGTCATAGATTCCATAGTTTGTTTTATGCCATCCATCAACACGAATTAAGACTCAATTTCCAAGCTTTTTCTAATCTTTCCTTATCATTTATGCTTGATGACGTTGGTTACTGTAATTAACTGATTTTTACATAGCAGATGACTTCAGCGATAGCAATTGAAGATGTGCGGAGGGAGGTGAAAATGTTGAAGGCCTTATCAGGACATAAGAACTTGGTCAAGTTTTATGACGCATTTGAGGATGTCAACAACGTCTACATTGTTATGGAGTACGTGCAGAAAAAAATTGTTAACATTCCTCTCTGTCCTACTAGGACTTTATTCCTATTCCGTTCACTGCTTGATTTATGTGCATACATTTTTTAAGTTATTGGTTATAAAAGAATTAATCTCATTGCTCATAATATGAGCAGATTTTATGGCTGGTTTCTACAGGTATATACCTTAAACTGTTGAATTAGACATTTATTCTGACGCAATGAGTTTTTTTTCTTTTGTTGTTGTTGTTGTTGTCAGGTTGTGTGAGGGTGGAGAATTACTTGACAGAATTCTAGATAGGTAAAATTGAAAGGCTGTTTGCCATTTTTACCATTTTTACCATTTGTTGATATATTTTTTTTCTGTCCAAACTTTCCTTACAGCAGTTTGGTTTTTGAAAAACATGATTATAATTGGATTGTTTTTCTATTAATTATTTGTTATAGAGGTGGGAGATACCCAGAGGATGATGCCAAAGCTATTCTTGTACAAATTCTAGATGTAGTTGCATTTTGTCATCTTCAGGGAGTTGTTCACCGTGATCTAAAACCAGAGGTATGACATTATGAAGCTTGAACTACCCATAGTTATTTGATTGTGCTTTCAATAGCTATTTTATGTTTTTATAGCCACCTCTCTAATTTTTTTTGCTTTGCAGAATTTTCTATTTGTCTCAAAAGACGAGGATGCTGTGATGAAAGTTATTGATTTTGGGCTCTCTGATTTTGTCAGGCCAGGTAACATGACTAAATCAACCTACTATAGTCAGTCTCAAGTAGTATTCAAGTTGCTCAATTTCTCGTATGCAGTTTCATCCCAATCTTGGTTTTGTATATAGCTGGCATGGTCAAATTAACTGATTTAATTTGCCGGCGGATAACCATGTAGTCAAGTATCAAATGGTTCTGTTCAATATATGGTCAGCACTTTGTGAGATATTGACACTACAATGAAGGAATAGCGAGATTTTAAAATACCAAAATCCATTTGTCATTGATTTGGAATAAACATCTAAATTAAATTTCAGCACTTGTAATGAAGAACTCAGCAGGCCTGATATTTTTTAGTAACATTTGACGTGCTTGATACAATTTCAGTTTGTAGTTCCTTGAGAGTAATGATTTTAAATGACATTTTCTTGATGTAGAAATTTTGTACAATATATAGCTTTCTCTCTGTAAGTTTTATTGAGGAAATAAAATTTAGATCATCTAATCAGAGGTATTAGTAGTATTGAGCAAGGAGGATCTTTATTCATCACCATTTCTGTTCCTCTGAGGTCTTTAATTGGATTTGTTCTCCAAATTTGTGATCGTATTCTTTACAAAGCTAGTTTTTCTCTCAAGTTCAGCAATTTTGATGACTGACCACAACTGTTTTTCATTACCTTAAAACTGTTACTGGTTTTGATATAATTCATCGGGAAAATTGATGTTGAATAATTAATTTGTGTTTGAGACTGATATTTCAGAACTAGCTTAAACAGAGCTGATTGTTGAGTGGTGTAAGAGTAAAATTACTTTTACATATAAAATCAAATTACCAAATGCACAGTATTATTATAGTTTTTAAAGACACGTAGATATGAGTTAAGTTCAGTAACTATACCCTCTTGATCTTCTTTTTGGAGCTGTTTATTGTAACAACTAACTGTTAGTTTGGTCCTTCCAAAATAATTATTTATCTTATGTTGGGTAATTTATGAACAATTATAGGAGAAACCAAACACTTTTCGATTTTGTTAAACCGTGCAAACTCCCACAAAAGGCCATTTCTTCATGTGGTAAGCATGTACATGTGTTTAGGGCTTTAGAACTTCTGATTTTTGTATTATTATGTGGCTGCATAGGTTGAACTCCTCTCCTTAGCCTCTTATTTAAATGGAGAGCAAGGAACTTAATATTTTGATCACTGAATTTGTAAGTAAGCAATATCTTGTTATACACATTGGGATGATCAAATTTTTGGTCGTGGTTGAAGAAAGGCAGCTATTAAACAAACCTCTACTTTGAATATGTAATTGGATATAGTCTTTCATAATTTCATATTACTCTGCTGCTTTGGGAGCTCCTACTTGGTGCATGCACGTAAAAAACCTATGAACTGCTCTGACCCGGGCATTGAGTATGTGCATTCTGTTTTTTACTTTAATGTGTAGCATAGATATCAGAGCTTTTCAGGAATGAAAACATGTCTTTAAAAACAGAAGGATGAAAATGTGGGATGTCTTTAAACTTATATCATCTCAAATTGCATTGTCAATTTTCACTCCCAATATTTATTATGGTCCCATATTCAGTCACATTTTCGACCTTCCCATTTGTTTCTCTTACAAAGCACATTCTTAACTCCATTTAAAATCATTATTGTTTTTTCCCTTCCATTTTATATTATCGCAGATTTTAGTGATTCTAGTTTGGGAAAGAGGCAAGGGCAATAGATTAGTCATGGAAACATATTAAGAATAGAATGATTCTTTCCAACCTGTGGTCTGCACAGAAATTTCCTTGTTCAAACTCTGCTATAATTGTACAAGTTTGTCTGCCTAATGTTTTTCACTAATTTCCTGGTCTAAACGAATCTCAGAACATGCTTTAATTCTTGGTTTAAAATTACCTCCAGTGTTCAAATTAAACAGTTATCATATTGCCTTAGAATCGTAGTAGTATCCTCTAATGGATTTTTTGACTACATTCACTGACTTTTAATAAATATGCAGAGCAACGCCTCAACGATATTGTTGGCAGTGCTTACTATGTTGCACCTGAAGTGCTCCATAGATCTTACAGTGTTGAAGGAGACTTGTGGAGTATTGGGGTTATATCGTACATATTGTTATGTGGAAGTAGACCATTTTGGGCACGCACTGAATCAGGAATTTTCCGGTCTGTGCTACGGGCGAATCCTAACTTTGATGATTCACCTTGGCCATCAATATCACCAGAAGCTAAAGACTTTGTGAAGAGACTTCTGAACAAAGACCACAGAAAAAGGATGACTGCTGCTCAAGCTTTAGGTATGCTTCATTTGAATTTTTTGCCAGACCTTGTTTTACTAAATAAGATGTTGCTTGTGTTGAAATTTTTCTAAATGTTATTCTTTGAATCTTGCTAATAGAGAGTTTCCTATATATTTTGCAGCTCACCCATGGTTGAGAAATGAAAAGAATCCCATTCCTTTAGATATCTCGATTTACAAGTTAGTAAAGTCATATGTGCGTGCCTCACCTTTGAGACGTGCAGCATTGAAGGTAGTCACCTGTTATGCTGCCATTAAAACAAATGCATATTATGTCCTCCCCTCCTTTGGTGCGGGTAGAGGCCAATAGGACAAGAATAATGTTGTCTGTTTTACTTCTACTTATATTAATACAGGCCCTCGCGAGAGCATTGACGGAAGATGAGCTATTCTACCTCAGAGCACAGTTCAACCTCTTGGAGCCTAAAGATGGCTGCGTTTCGCTTGAGAATTTTAGAGTTGTAAGTTCATGGGTTTTTGCACTTTTATTCCTTTTTTTTTTTTACTTTAAGGTATGTTAGCATATTAAATAATGAATGATATACAGTGCTATTATATCTGTTAACTGTATATAGTGTAAATATGTTATACTCTAGTGTTTGCTACATTAAATTAATCAGCCTTAGGTTAGTCTGTTATAGTTTAAACTTTGTTGTTGGTTTCGTTTGCTGTTGTTTCCAAATATCTTAACTGAAGTATAAAAAAAATACAGGCTCTCATGAAAAATGCAACTGATGCCATGAAAGAATCAAGGGCCCCTGACATTTTAAATCTGGTGAGTATTCTTTGATTTGCAATTCAGAAGTATCTTCCTGCTCGCTTCCTTCTGACATTTTAGTAGCCGCTTTGATCGCAGTCTATCATGTACTGATCATTAAAGAAAATAGGGACAGGAAGGAATGTATAATTGAATAACTTTTACAGAGCAAAATCAAGCGTATCGTCTGATCAGTGCCACCATTATTCATAATAATATCTATTTTATTTATCACGAAAGTGCACTGTTTTATTTGCGTTCAATGCAAAATCTGAAATGCTTATTTCTTGAAACAAGATGGAGGCACTCTCCTATAAAAAAATGGATTTCGAAGAGTTTTGCGCTGCTGCTATCAGTGTATACCAGCTGGAAGTTCATCCAGAATGGGATAGAATTGCCACAACGGCTTTTGAATACTTTGAGGAGACAGGAAACCGAGTCATTTCTGTTGAGGAGTTGGCTCAGGTTCGTAAATTCTTGTGTTTTTTTCTGTCTTTTAACCTGTTTAATAACCCACTAACCTTTTGATAATGTTTTCAGGAGATGAACTTGGGTCCTTCAGCTTATTCTTTAATGGGTGATTGGATCAGAAAATCTGATGGAAAACTCAGCTTGGTCGGATATACAAAGTTTTTGCATGGTGTCACAATGCGTAGTTCAAATACAAGACACCGACAGCTAGTATAACGAAAAGGGAGATTCGATTATTATTATTGTTATTATATTATTATTATTGTTATTATTATTATTATTATTATGGTAATATTTGTTGAAATTAGTTTGTGTCTTTTTTCTTTCTATAATTTGAATCGAAAGGAAAATGGTACGAAGGGTCTAAGCAATTTTTTGGGGGATTTTGGGGAGTGGATAATGGAAAAAACAGAGCTAACATTGTTTAGTTTGTCATGTGATTTGCGGTGCAAAGCAAAAATCTCCTATTTTACTTGTGAGCCAAAAGGCCACACTTGCTTTCTTGTAAGATATCGTGTGAATATTAAAGACGGATCTATTTGGATGAACTTCCTCGTATGGTAGTAATGTCGCACTTTGTTTTTGAAGATTGAGGTAGAGAAATACGACGGTGAACTTGGGTCAATTTCTTACATGTATTGTGAAAACAGTATTTGGTTTCAAACGATGTACATATCTGGTTTTAGTATTGCTAAAATCACGACGTAAATGGATTAGAAAATAATTGTGCAGCTATTAGGATTTTGGGACTTGTTTCACACATAGGGTGAGGAACAGAGAATATGAACATAAAAACAAAAAATGAGTTAGAATTTGGAAACCCCCTAAAGATAGAGACGAATTGGAAGTTAACGCCTACCGAACTAAAGTTTATCCAGATTGCAAAGTGTGACTGGGTCTGGTTTGTGATAACTAACAATAATGTTACGTCATAATTGATTAAGAAAGAATAATATAAAATAGAAATAGGATGCAGAAGATGCCAAGTTGATGAGTGAGAAAGTTGGGTTTCCCATGGATTACCCAGTCTGAACAAGTAAAAAGCTGTTAATTGCAGAAAGGCACTAACCCAGATTGGAATTGGCCAACAAAGATGGACGCAGACTGCTTGAATAAATGTTCACGAGACATGCCAGACAGCAACTAATTTGGGTAGGTCTATATGGTGCCAATCATAAATGAAAATAATATATTCCTTTTATAATAGAATATATAAATACAGGGAAATTATAAAATCGTAAAAATAGCGTTGTTCAGGAACATTACCTCTAAGGAGTTTCGGATGATGTATGACCTCACGTACTTTATCCAAATCCTTCATCGTTAGTTTAATACAAACCACTTGACATAGTTGTGTATTTTAACGAGATGACTAATCCAAAGTCTGCGCTAAAATTACAAAGTTACTAAAATTTTAACTGCTAGATTTATTTTCAAATTTCAATCATTTCGTGTATATCAGAAAAACCTAATCTACATTTTAAAACGCTCCTTTTGTTTACAAAGACGGAACTTTGATCAAATATTCCTTTATTCCATATCTCATTGTCATCAAATTCTCCAATTCAAGAATGACACAAAATTTTGCAACACATATTTAACGCGTGAGTTAATTGTTCATGTATGAACATTTGGAAAAATAGAATTGACGACAAGATATAAGTAACTTAATCCGAACCGATTAAAAAAGTATTCATGTAACAAGTGTAAACATTTTATTTGCAAGTATGAACGAGGCAAAAGAGGAGAAAATTTCCACGAAACACAAATCTGGCTGGCTTACGCTCTTTGAAATAAAGACATTTAATTTAAAAAATTAGCCAACCAAGTGTGATGACTTTTGAAAGCAATCGGTGAATACCCACAACCTCAAAACCCGATTATTATTTTAAAAACGTGATGATGAATTTAGAAGATGAATCGATTGTTCAAAGTCAAGATCGCCCTCATTCATAGGAAAATAAATATGATCATTGCGATTGTTGACCCCATGCTTAAGAATAGAATTTGCAGGTACACAGCACTTTGCTTTGTGATGGCACAACAACAAGACTTTATATAATTATGTTCTCTGACAAAACTCTCATGCAGAGCTACCAAAATCCTTGTTCTCTTCAAATTTTCTCATCAAGTAATGGCAAGTGTGCACGCCAAATCTCTTTAAACTAAAACCGCTCACCAAACTTAGTTTACAGTTCCTAATCACAAACCATACATATTAAAACCCCACAATATACTCGATTACTACACAGAAAAAAAGAAACCTCAATTATTATATCTTTAAAAGCAAGACCTCAATTTTTTCTGTTCATGGGGCCCTCTCACCCATGTCCTCTTTCAGCCACAATTATCACATAAATAAACCAGATCTCAGATTTTCTTAGTTAATAAAAAGAGTTAAGGAAGGAATATGAAAAAAAGAAAAAGTCTTCGCAAACTCATCTTTGTTCCATATTCCCACCGTGTCTTTCACGCTTCCCACGTCCAACAAACGAACAGCTATGTGCTTTCTTTTATCTCTTTTTTTTCTAAATGAAAAAAAAATGATGATTAAGGGCATCTGTATGTATATCTGCGTCAATTTACTTCGTTCACATTCCAAGTAAGATTGAGAGAAGAAAAAGAGAGAATGAAATACACTCATCGATCACATCATATATATCAAATCAGCGTATGTATATGTGATTGTCATTTAATTTTACACAGATATTAAACAAATGTACCAAAAACAAAAAAAATCATGCAAATTGAGATCCAAATTGTTCGTCGTTGTCACATCATTAAACCAACACCACATTCTGGTGTTGCGGAGAATCAGAAAACAATAACAAAAGCAAAAATAAACAAGACATGTACATGATGATTTTAATTAACGTTGGTAGAGTAATATTAATCGATTGACAGAATCAAACTTTGAAGCACCAAGCAGGGTGGTGGTGGTGGTGGTGGTGGTGGAGGCATTTCTCCCTGTCGATGATGCCTTGGACGGTGCGGAAGTGCTCGACGTGGCACGGGATGGTGATGGGGCCTTTCTGCTGGAACCCGTATTCGTCTTCGGCTTCCTTCAGCAACTTCATGAACAGTGGGTGGTTCATGTACATGACAGGGATAACAAACCTCTGTTGCTCCTCCCCTTGCCCTACCAACACCGCCAAACACCCTTTTGGAACGTCCTTCAGGTCCTTCTTCTCCTGTTGGTGGTGGGGAAAGTGGAGGTGAGGAATGTGCAAGTGAAAGCTCATGTGGTAATGATGGTGGTGGTGGTGTTTTGGAGAGTTGTGATGATGATCGCTGAGAATCCCCATATGGAGAAAGAAAAGAACGAAGCTAAAAGACAAAGATCAAGACCAAAACCAAAACCAAAACCAAAACCAGAAAAGCTGGAGTCTTTAGCTAGAAGTTGATGAGGTTATAAGAAAACGAGTGAGAAAGGCCAGGGATCAGAAGAGGATATGGCGAGGTTGAAGAGGGTGAGGGAAGAGTCGGTGAGAGATCTTGGGATGTTGCTCATGATAAGAATACCCACATAACAAAAAAAAAATGAGAATGAAGAGGATTTGGAAAAGAAGAGGAAGAGGTGTATATATATGTGTGAGGGTTTGAGGATTTGAATGTGAATGTGAATGTGTGTTGTGGTGGGGCAAATGATTGTAGGGTTTGCTTACTGTGTACACAAAGATTTGTTTTGTAGTATAAATCTAGAGAGAGAGCCCAAAGCTTAGGAGAGTAATATATCTTTTTCTGGTTTGGATGATAGGGACAGTGAAGGTGACTAAATTTGATTGGATGCTCATGTGGCTAGTTAGGGCAAGGTAAGGATATATTCTGTGTGATTAAAGTTAAAGAAAATTGCTTGTTTCTTTTTTAAATTTGATTTGAGTCACAGCTGGAAATTCCAAGGGCTGGCATGCTGAATGTTGTCATATGCGTGGCTGAAAAGAAACACGCACAAGATTTGTAATTTCAATTGTTGTTGTTAGCGTTGTCGTTGTTACTGTGATTATGATAATAGTAATATGATCCGATTGACTTGGTTTATAGCGAAGACTTTGCATTGCATAGAATGAAGAATGAAGAATGAAGGAATGAAGAAGGAATGAAGAAAGCAGAGTGAGGCACACGTCACCCTTATTCGCGATGCAAGAGACCCTTCCAACGTCTTCTTCTTAATCCCGTTTCCGTTCGGTTCTTTTCCGTTTTCTATTTTTTTATCTCCCCCCAATCTTTCTTGACTTTTTCTTTTTTTAATTAATCAAACTCTCTCTCTCTCTCTCTCTCTCTCTCTCTCTCTAAATTTCCAATATATTATATACTCTTTGTTACTTTTCAAGAAATAAACAATTCTGTAAAGTGGTTATCCACATCCCTTATATTTTAAATTGAAGCTAAACGGTTAAAATATGGTGAATGCGTATATATAATATTATTTTTTTAAGTATTTCTTTTTTAAGTAATTGAAATCAAATTCAGAAATGGAATAAAAGAGAGAAGATTATGCTTACGGGGAAAGATAAAAAGGATGATAGAGTGTGATATACTTCATGCATATTTTGTTTTACTGATTTTAAGAGGTAAAATAGTGTATATGAATCTCCAAAGGGGAAAAGAAGGAATATTGTGGTGACCCCAAAAGGATATAGAATAGAATATTGAAAAGGTCTAATTGATTGAATGGAAACAGCTAAATCCGACTTTTTAAAATTACATATTTTTTATTTTTAATATAAAATTAAATTTACGTTAAATTTTTTCTATTTTTATGATATATATACATTATATAAAAAATTACTAAAGATAGATTTGTTTACTTGTTCAATTTTTTTTAAGGTTGACGTACATAAAAATTTGGTCCGGCTTACAAGTATGATTTTTTTGTTTTTTGTATGATAATTTAACGCTAAAATAAATATAAAAATATGTATATTAAACTCTATAAGAAACAAAATGTTACCTGTTTTACATTGTATAATCACATTTTAGAGCTTAATTTAATATGTTATATATAAAGGCTTATTTAATTAACATCAATTTATCTTTCAATAACTTAAAATATTAAACACTAACTTTATATTAGACTTTTTATGTAAACTAACATTAAAAAGGATGGTTAAAATATTTTAATAGAAACACATGTTTATTTAAATGGATATATTGCATCTAAAAGACTTTTAAATAGCATAGAATCTCTTTTTAATACTACAGAAGTTTTAATGAAAACCTTGATTTAAGTTTCTTCTTCTATTTTTTATTCTAGCTTGAACCTCAACCATATAACTCTGTATGGAACAATTTGACCTATTTTCACTCCAATATATAGAAAAAAGTACTAGTTAAGTGGGATGATTATGAATAATAAAACCATCTTTTTGTGAATGTAATGTAATTATATACGCATCTATTTGGAGATTGTTGATTAACAATTACTTGTCATCGATTCATGTATTAGTTATATGCTTAACGTTTTAAAAATAATGTTTTTAAATAAGTTAATATGATGAGAATATTTGCATTTAATACACATAATAATAATAATAATAATAATAATAATAATAATAATAATAATAATAATAATAATAATAATAATAATAATAATAATAATAATAGTAATAATAATAGTAGTAGTGGAGTATATGTTACGTATATACTTTCTGTCCATATTTTTAAGCAATAATTAATATAACAAACTGAAATTTGACTCTTAAACTGATTTACTTTGAAAGGAACAATTTCAGTCGTTTGATGAGAAAGAAAAAGGACTTAGGTATATGATTAGATTAACTAATATTGAGTTCAAAATAGTGAGTAATTTGATGCCAGCGTTTACAAAATAAAATAAAGTAGCTTACACGTTGGGTAATTGCTATAAATTGCAGAAAAGAGCCATATTATATATAGATTTGTTAGTATGCATCTACCCCAAAATCAGAATGTCTACTTTTTGTTAGAAAAACAAAATCCTTTTACTTTATTTAAACCAGCATACATTAAAATAACTATATAATTTATTTTATTTCTTTTATAACTTTCCTTTTGAAAGACTAAGATTAATTATACAAGAATGAAAGTGGAAACGATAATTCCATTCTTTTGAAGACAACCCTTTTCAAGAAACAAAACAATTGTATATGAGTTCTTCTTTTTTCTTTTAGTGGATGTCAAAATTCATCATAATTATTTGAAATAATTTTTTAGTGAAAATTCAAATATCGGTTTACCATAATGTTAAGTGAATAATTTTATACTAACATCCACTCATTAAAATCATTTATGCTAATTTTATTAACTTTTATAACTATAAAAGGAATATTCAATAAGAGAATACCTTTGAACACACTTTATTATTGGATAAAACATTTATTAAATACAAAAACACTTCGAAAAGAGACTTAAAAAAAGAAGTAAGACCAGCTCGATAATGGTTTTTAATAAATTTAAGTCGATGTTAGAAGGTGTTTAAAAGATTTAGAACATATATTACGCTAACATCTTATTTGACTAAAATTCGTTAAAAATTAGAAATTAAGATAGAAACTATTAAATAAAAAAGTGAAATTTGTCAAAATTTACTATTTCAAATAAATATTAATTAACTATTAAGAGTGTATTTAAAATTATTAAAGTGCATGGTTAGTATTTATGGCTTTAGTAATACAGTTTATGGTGTATGGGTTTAAATGAATATAATGTTATTTATGTAATATTTTTTTACTAAGTTATCAAATATTAAATTTTTCATTCTTATTTTTTAATATAGAAATAGAAATTTTCACGCCAATAAATTTTTATTAAGATAACAACTGCACACCTTTTAAAGTTAAATACTTCCTTTGTATTTGTAATGAAGTATAAAAAAAATTACATTGGGATTTGAGTTGTGACGGAACACAATCGCCATAATACGAGGCAACCGACGTTTAACTACGCGTCAATCATATAAAACAGCGAAATGAGCTCCAAAATGTTTGGCATGAAAACGTTTAACGGAATTCTTCGTTTCCGTGAAAAAAAAATACAATTTTCACATTAGTTTTATATTTTATGTGAAAAACTGAAAGAAAAAAACATTTAAATGAAAGTGAAAAAAAAAATCATTATTTTCTATTATTTTTCCTTAATCAAAATAAAATATTTCTCATTAATTTTTTACCTTTTCATTTTATTTTTCTGAATCCAATCAAACTTTAAAAAGTTTCTTGATAATTGCTATACATATGTCTCGAAGGAATTCTCATACACTTATTTTTATTTAACTGGATGACTTTTTTTTTCTATATATTTTCAATTAAAACTGAAAAGAAAAATCTGTACCTTCCAGTCCTAAGTCGGTGAAAATAGGATTGGGCATATTCAAATCAATCTTTACAAAATAATTTTAATTTAAATAATCATATTTAAGAGACCAATTATTTGGAGCATTTATCCTTTTAAAATACGGTTGAATATACAAGGGCCAGAAAGAGGGGAGGGGACACTCAAATGCTTTGAAAGAAGTTACTCTAATATTAGGAGACACTTTTTCTAAGACAAAAATTTAAATAAAATAATATAACGTTAATAGCAATGAATAATTACATAAGTTACATCAGATAGGTAGATTTCTGTTGATAAAATAAAGCTCATGAAAGGAGAAGAAAAAGTAAGAAAAAAGAATAAGAGAGAATTGAGATTAATTTTCTATGTATTTTTAGTAAGAGGATATTTTTATTTATAGATATAAAATGCAATCTAAAGGATACAATTCAAAAGTTATGTTAAATTTTATAAAGATTAATGGTAGCAAATTAATTAATCATAAATTAATCAATCATAGTAGCAAATTAATATTAATGGTGTTAGTGTAGTACTAACAAAAAGGATCTGATTGTATAAATATTTTCAAAATATGAACAAATTGATATGCATAAAAAAAAGACCGATTTTAGATTTTCTTAAAAAATGTAAACCAATGGAATGATTTAACTTAAATTATTAAATAAAATTATAAAAATATAAATAAAATTCATCTGGTATAGGGTTAACTCAATATCCATGAAGGTAAACACTCTTTATCCTTCAAAGTAAACATTGTCCTAAAAAAAATTGGTTTTAGTATTAACTACTTTAATCCTGAAAGAAAAAAACCTCAAAAAATTATTTTTAGTATTAATTATTTTAGACATAAAGAAAAATCTCAAAAAATTCGAAAAATAAATTTTAAATAAAATTATGTTAAAAAAAGTACTTGTCAAGAATTCAAAACTCTAACTACCATCGCTCGGTTTCGGTCATGCCTCCACTCGGTTCCGCCTTCCACTACTCGGTTCCTCATTCCACCGCTCGACTATTTGTTCTCTATCCTAACTATCATCACTTCTTTGTCTAACTGCTTATTGTTTTCTGTTATTCTCTTTTTCTCTGTATATATAGGCATTAGCTCATATCATTTTGAATTAATTTCTTACACACATTGAAAATATATTTTCGTTTCTCTTCTCAAGGCGCTTTCTTTGTTCTCTCTCGATCTCAATTTGTGAGTTTACTTTCTTTTTGTCATAATGTATGGAAGAGTGCAACATCTTCATCTACAATTTTTCTCGTGATGGTATAAGAGCTCTTCGATTGGAGAGCTCTGTTGCGCCACTCTGACCCTTTCTGTTTTTTTTTCTCTTCTTCTTTTTCTCTTTCTTCTTTATTTCTTTTTTGGTCTTCTTGTTGCCTTCTTTGTTCATTCTTTCACAGGCTTCCTGCACAATGACAAATGTTCATGACCAATACTCCAATTTCCTCTACCTGCATCCTAGTGAAAACCCTGTTGTCTCTCTCGTTTCCCCTCTCCTTCAATATACCAACTATCATGCTTGAAGCAAATCCATGTTCACTGCCCTAAGCGCCAAGAACAAGGTATAGTTTGTTGATGGAACCGCTATACAACCGCCAACGGAAGCCAACACTTACGATGCATGGAAGAGATGCAATGATATGGTGGTATCTTGGTTGGTTCATTTTGTTTCTCAGACATTCGCCATAGCATTCTTTGGATGGACAGTGCCTAAGCCATTTGGGAATATCTGAAGTCAAGATTCTTCCAAGGGGACCTCCTCTGTATTTCAGAATTACAAAATCAAGCAGCGTCTTTAAAACAAGGAAACAACACCGTGATTGAGATTTTCACAAAGCTTCGCGTCATATGGGATGAGCTTGAAAATTTTCGTCCTGAACCAATCTGCTCATGTATGGTTAGATGCTCCTGCAAATTGGTTCCTATCATTGTACAAAGAAAACATGAGGATCGAGTTTTACAATTTCTCTGTGGTTTAAGCGAACAGTACGGTAATATCCAATCCCACGTTCTGTTAATGGACCCTATGCCTCCTATTTTGAAATTTTTTTCATGTTGTGTAGTAGGAAAGGCAAGTCATGAATAATACTTTTCTCAGTAACTTAGAAATAAAAAAACGTTGTTGTTAGTACCTCTGTTTGCTCCTATTGTGGCAAGAATGACCACACAGACTCTGTTTGCTTCAAGAAACATGGTTTCTGATCAACAAGAATTCAATTGGAAGAAAGATTTGCTCCCATTGTGGAAAGACCGGTCACACTATCGACGTCTGCTACAGGAAACATGGCTTTCCTCCTGGCCATAAATTTTTTCAAAATCCAAAAACTCTTATGACTGAGCGGTCCGACAATCAACACACCAAGACTGATGATCCAGGGGAGGATGTTAATTAAGAAGTTCGTTTGACACAACACCAATACAAAGCCCTCATGGCTCTTATCAAACAACCGAACAGTACAAAAGCTGCATCAGTGAGCCAAAATAGTTCCATGATCTCTAACTCAGGTAAAACCACTTTTATTCTTAATTTATGCGAAGGCTAAGGTATTATCTCCTGGATTTTGGATTTTCGCGCAACAGATCATGTTGTCTCCTCTCCTACCAACTTATATTCTTATAAAAAGATTACTCCTGTCACAATTAACCTACCGAACGACATGAAAACTACTGCCACTCATAAAGGAATTGTTAAAATCAGTGACCAAATTTTTCTACAAGATGTTCTTTTATTCCAAATTTCTGTTATAACCTCATTTCTATATCCAAATTGGTTGCCCATAATCATCTATGCATTGTATTCACTAACTCAACTTGTTTCATTCAAGATCCGACCACCAACAACAAGATTGGTTCAGTTGAGATACATGGAGGACTATACATCTTTCGTGGCCTTATCCAAAGATTTTCTCACTTGACTGAACGACATTATATACCCCGATCGACTTGTAACAATATTTGGCACAATCGTCTAGGACATTTATCTGATAGTAGATTAGAAATTTTAAGGCAAAAACATAGCTACATAGACAAAAGAACTGATAATTGTAGTGCTTGTCATACTGCTAAACAGAAAAGGCTTCCCTTTCCTAATAGTACATCTCATACTTTAAATGCTTTTGATCTTATTCATATTGATATTTGGGGACTTTATTCTGATCCTTCACTGCACTCTCATAGATATTTTCTAACCATAGTGGATGATCATACTAGATACACATGGATTCATTTAATGAAAAATAAATCTGAAACTCGCCAATATATTGTTCATTTCATTGCATATGTTAAAAATCAATTCAATGTTAGCATCAAGACCGTTTGGTCTGATAATGGCCGCGAGTTTGCTATGACAGATTTGTTCCACTCTAAAGGCATTATACATCAAACATCTTGCATCGAAACCCCTCAACAAAATGGTATAGTTGAGCAGAAACATCAACATCTTTTAAATGTTACCAGAGCTTTACTTTTTCATTCTAAAATTCCTCGTAACTTCTGGTCTTATGCTCTTAACTATGCAACTCTCCTCATTAACATTATGCCTACCCCTTTTCTCAATAATAGCTCACCACATGACATGTTATATCAAACAAATTTTGATTTTTCTAGATTAAAGGTTTTTGGTTGTCTGTTATGTTAGCACCCTTCAAGCCAATAGGAAGAAACTTGATCCACGTTCCCAACCTAGTCTTTTTCTTGGTATGCATCCTACTACAAAAGGTTACATTACTTATGATCTCGCCACACATGATATTAAAATTTCTTGAAATGTTATTTTTGTTGAATATGAATTTCCTGATATTATTCATGATGGTGCTACTGATATTCCTTTTTCTCTACCTTTACACTATACCCAACCTGTTTATGAGGATGATAACATTAACCCTATTATTCCAGCTCCTAATATGCCCATAATTGATAAGCATGATAGGAATAATCCAGAAAATGAATCACACACCCCTAGACGGACCACGAATAGAATTAGAAAAGCTCCTGTTTACCTAAAAGATTTCCAAATATCTTCCTACAGCACCACTAAAACTAAATACCCTATTGATAGTGTTTTGACTTTTGACAAATTATCTCCTACCTATAAATCTTTCATTTTTTCCCTAGATAGTCTTGTTGATCCCTAGGATTACATAGAAGCCATGCAACACGCTCATTAGCGACAAGCTATGCAGGAAGAACTCACTGCCCTCGCTCAGAACAAGACTTGGACTCTCACCACTCTCCCTCCTCACAAGAAAGCCATCTGCTGTAAGTGGGTCTATAAAACCAAGCACAAAGCCGACGACGCAATTGAAAGATTCAAGGCTCATCTCGTTGCCAAAGGGTATACACAATTAAAAAGTATTGATTACTTTGATACCTTCTCACTAGTTGTTAAACTTACTACCGTCCGGTTAATCCTATCATTGGCTGCTGCAAAGAATTAACATCTAAGACAACTAGATGTCAACAATGCCTTTTTGCACGACGATTTAAATGAAGAAGTCTACATGCAACCACCACCAAGTATCACTCTTTCCGCTCCAAATCAAGTGTGTCTCCTACACAAATCTCTTTATGGCTTGAAACAAGCCAACATACAATGGTATGACAAGATGTCCTATTTTCTTCTTTCTCATAAATTTATTCAAACATCTGGTGACCACTCTTTATGTACTCATCACAATGGTGACACAATCTTATTAATCTATGTTGATGATATTGTCCTTACTGGATATAACATGCATGTAATTGATAATATTACTACTCTACTAAATGAGAATTTAAAAATCAAAATATGGGTAACTTGTCTTACTTCTTAGGTTTCGAGGTTGCTCGTAACTCTGCAGGAATTCATCTATCACAACGCAAGTATGCTCTCGATCTTCTCAACGAAACTGGGATGCTTGTTGCTGCCCCTGTTAGCAAGCCCATGAATTTCTCCACAAAAATATCCTCTGAAGGATAGTCACTTGACGACCCTATTGTCTTTCGCCGCCTGATCGGGCGCCTTATTTGCCTCACCAACACCCGTCCGGACATCACCTATGACGTTCACCGTCTTAGCCAGTATGTTGCCCCACCAACTCAAGCTCACTACCAAGCTACCTTCCGCATTCTTCGGTACATCAAAAGTACACCTAGTCAAGGCATATTTCTCAAAGCTACCAGCACCGTTACCTTAAAGGCTTATAGTGATTTTGATTGGGCCGGATGTTCTGACTCACGAAAATCCACCACTGGCAATATTGTTTACCTCGGCGACTCACCAATTTCTTGGAAGTCTAAGAAGCAATCCACTATCTCTCGTAGTTCCCCTAAAGTCGAATATCGTGCCCTTGCACAAACCGTTTGCGAAATTCAATGGCTTAACAACCTCATGAACGACCTTCACCTTGCTTTCTCCCACCCTGCCACCATCTTCTGCGATAACCAATCGGCCGTCAAGATTGCTATTAATCAAGTTTTTCACGAATGGACAAAACATATTGAGATCGACAGCCACCTAATCCGCGAGAAAGTCCAGCAAGGAATCGTTAAACTGCTTCCTGTTTATTCCACTCTCCAACTTGCTGATATTCTCACAAAGTCGCTTCCTCCTTCTCCATTCCACCACTTTAATTCCAAGCTTGGCACCATAGACATTTATGCCGAGCTTGAGGGGGGTTGTCAGAATCCAAAACCCTAACTACCACCCCTCAGTTTCGGTCATGCCTACCATCGCTCGGTCTCGATCATGCCTCCACTCGGTTCTTCCTTCCACCGATCGGTTCCAGCCTTCCACCACTCGGTTTCGTACTCCACCGCTCGGTTCCGCCTTCCACTACTCGGTTCCTCATTCCACTGCTCGACTATCTGTTCTCCATCCTAACTACCTTCTCTTCTTTGTCTAACTACTTATTGTTTTCTGTTATTATCTTTTTCTCTGTATATATAGGCATTATCTCATATCATTTTGAAATAATTTCTTACATACATTGGAAATATATTTTCGTTTCTCTTCTCAAGGCACTTTCTTTGTTCTTTCTCTATCTCAATTTGTGAGTTTACTTTCTCTTTTGTCATAATGTCTGAAAGTGTGCAGCATCTTCATCTGCAATTTTTCTCGTGAGTACTAAATCTATTTTAGATCCTTAAGCCGTATCATTTAAAAAAAAAAACTTAGGTATATACGAAGTTTAATTTTCATTTTGTTGGTACTAAATACTCATACCTTAATTCACTACTCACACTTTATATACATACTTTATGTACATGTACTTAATAATAAAAAAATAGCATAACATAAAAACAATAAAATATAACCCTTGAACATCTTTCACTTATAAAATATAACTAAACGAAATTGTAAACATAGTTATCCTTTAACACAACTAACTTAAATGATAATACCTTCTAGATACACAAAGACAAAATTAAAGTTGGATGGATTTGGAAAATTATTCCTCTATAATATACAAAATGAAAAAAAAATGTTTTAGATAACAATAAGGAAAACTAAATTGAGATCCAATATGTTTTAGATGACAATAATGTTTTATATAAAAAATGAATAAAAGTATGAACATGAGAAAATATGAAAACTAAATTCTCTTAAACTATTATATATAATATTACTTATTGATTTGAACTAGAATTATATATTTGTATATATAAGTGTAAAGTGAGATCCAATACTATAAACAAAGTAGTGTTTTTATAGGGAACTTGGTAAGATTCTAATAATAATTAGAATGCTTTAGATAATTGGAATGAAATATCCTAATATCCAAGTCAATAAGAAAGTTTTAGTATTTATATGAATATAAGAGAATTGTATGTTTTCTTATACAATACCATGTGTATTTATATGGTTTTTGGATTCTACGAGGTTTGTTATAAAAAATGATAATATTAACAAATATAACAACTTATCACATAGGTAATAATTAGCGAAAAAATAATAATAATGTGAAACCTTATCAAATAGACCAAACATTCTACAAATAAATGATATTAAGAAATATCATGATGTAATTAAATTATCAAAATTTGGTCATATATAGATAATATATGAATACTTGCATAAAAACATATATCTCATAATATCTTTCAAACAATAAAGTTGAATATGCCTTATTAACCACATCACTTAGCGTATTTGTTGGGTCTAGTATGTACATATGACTGGAGAACTTATGTTCTTATCACTCACAATAATCTTTTATTACTTATGAATTGAGACCAAAGATAAGTCAATATATTTCTTTTTCTTTCCACCCATTAAAATGTCTTTTAAAAACAAAATCATGATTGAATAAAGTTTCAAAACGAATATAAAAGATAATTGACTCTAATAATATTAAAATATTATAGATAAATATATATCTAATACTCATATCAATAAGTAAGTATTATTTATCTTGTCTATTTGTTGGAATTATTTATAAATACTCTTAGATAGTAATCTCTTTTATCATCTAATTGTAGATATAACAATTATTAAAATAATATAAAAATATTAATAGGAGATAGAGTTGCATAGAATAATAATTAACAGTCAAAAGAATTAAAAAAGAAATATAAAGATAAATGATGGTTTTGAAAGGACAATAACAGTTGAAACATAAATCATGAGCTATGAACACTTTTTTGGTGGAAAAAGTTGGTTAGAAAAGAAGTTTTTGATATGTTTGAAGAAATAAGATGGGTTGTGAAGTGTCATGTCGAAAAATGTGGCACCCCCGAAAACACGATGAAGCAAAAGAAGAGAGGTCCTTGAATTTCGGAGAGAAGAATGATGATGATGATGATGATGGGACCCCTTAAAGCTTCTTGTAAACCCAAAGTCCAACTCATAAGCGCAAGTGATGCCTCGTTTTCTTGCATAATTATTGTCTCAGCAAACATTCACAATTCTTTTCTTCCCTCATGTCATCTCCAACATAAGCTACTTTCAATCAAAGATTTTAATTTTTAAGTAAGTTTTTATTAAAAATTTGAGTATTTATTTTTTTCTATATTTTAATTAAATATTTATTATTTGATTTTGTCGTGATTTTAATTGATTTAACGTAGGTCGTAGGACAAAAATTTATATAATTAAATTTTATGTTTATGATATATTTATGTATTTTCAATTGAATTTATAATAATGTTTTTTAAAGATTTTATATTGTAATTAAGTCTTTATATTTAATTAGGATCATTTAATAGTTTGATTTTATAATTAGGGTGACGTAATTCTAAAAATTTACTTAGTTTTACAAAAGAATGTTGTGTTGTGTTTCTATGTAGTTGATTTTGGTTTTTGTTTTAATATTATAATATATTTTTAAAAACAAGGTTTTTATAAAGATAATTGAGATTTTAGGAATTTATTTTTATTGTTGTTTAAATTTTGTACATCCTAATTGAGAAGGTTACTTTAATTAATCGAGTAAACTATATTTGATTGATTAACTCAAGAAAAAATTTTGTTGTTGGATTTGTCCTTCCAGACAGAACAAATATAACAAAAATAGGATTATGAGGATGACTTTGGATTACTACACTAAATAAGATTAAAGTATCATTAAATCACAGGTAGGTCTTTCAAAATATTAAAGTCCAATAAAAACACTATAAATAAGGCATGTAAGTAAAACATTTAAAACTTTAAAACTATTTGTATTTATTACATTAATTGAGACCAAATACTTACTTAAGCATCGAAATGTCTTTTACATATATCTGATCAGACAATGCCTATTAGAACAATCGATGAAGACATAAAGACTAGAAGAGTTATGGAATTAAATGCATATTCGGCTTTACAAGAACATTTTGGTGTCCATCGTGGAACTTGGTTGACGTTTAATCTCATGGTGACCATAGGGAATATGACGAGCAATGAAGTAGGTTTGGGGAAGTAGGAGAACAGGTGGATCATCAGACCATGATTTGAGAACTCAAAAGTGTAGTGGGCTTAAGAGCATATTCAAACTTAGAAGAACAAATTTGTAATATTATTATTTCAAAAGAACTGGTTGGACACTCTTTACTCCTTGATTTCTAGGTCTTTCAATCATTATTGTCTCCAACTTGTCCGTTGTCTAGTGTGTTTTGTTCATCCTACATTGTTGAGAAGGTACCTATAGAAGGTACTTTGATACTTAAGTCAGTAGGTGTCTTATTGAAAGGGTATTAAATGCACTAATCGATGTAAAAAATCGCATTGCTTATACCTCCTATTTATAATACTTGCAATGAGATATTGCTTACCATCAATCTAATTATGGCCCAATCATATCTTAATACGATTATTTAGCTAATTTGTGTTAAGCTTCTCTTAGATTGGTTAATCGCATCATATGTCAATTGATCGACCACATTCGAGATCGATAATCGTCATGACTAATCGACATTCATTATTTAGAAAGCATTTTCGATAAGTTGGAAAGTGGTTTTTATACAGTTGGTATTCTCTAGTTCCTTTCCTCTACTAATAGTTCTTGATCAATCATGATGATCATTCTAACCGATTGACGTCTAAGCTGGTCCAATGTTCTTGGATGTCTTGACCAATAAGTCCAAACTGTACACTACCCACCAAGCCCAAGTATTATCGAAGTCTAAATGCAAAAGGGTTCATATTCTTGGGTATAGCTCAATTATTGCTTATTGTGACCGTTCGTCCATGTCATCTATGTTTTTGAGTCATTTGAAAAGTGACTATTGAAGCTCGTAAAGTTGGGACGCCTTGGGAAGCATGTTGTTAGCCCTGACGTCGGATGTAAAGCATCAGATCTTTTTAACTATTTGATGTGTTTAGATCTAATGATTCAGGTCATCTAATTTTTGACCTTTCATTTCTATAAATAGAGGTGGGGTTGGACAATTAACCTCATCTTTTTTCTCTCGTTGTTCTGCATTTGTCGATCATTCTTTCTAAAGGTAATAGTTTCAATAGTTCACATTTCTTTGTTTGAGGAGTCTTCAAATTGGGAGGGCTGAGGGTATGTTGATGGTGCTACCTTATCATTATTTTCGTTTGGGTCTTCATCTAGCAGTCACGGATCAACAGAACGGAGTGTGCTATCGATCAACAAGAATGCCACGAATGTAAATAATAGTGTCAACAATAAAGGCAAAGCTCCCAAGGTGTGATTGTAAAGAGTGAGGTCGATGTGTCTAGGGAATGAATTGAATCTGTCGGTGATTATGGGATATGAGTAGGTTCCCCACAAGATTCGTGAATAATATGTCACTCAATTTCGAGGGATGACGATCTGCCTGATTTGGCTAAGTGGACGGAAGTGTTAGGCGATAACATGGATGATTACATCATGAACCTTCAGGTGTGCAAATGAAATGAACATGTGTGCCATGATCGAGGGAGTTGATAAGTGTGATAATTACTTATTAGTCATATTTATTAGAATCCCTTATTTGTCTTTTTGTCATTTATTTTATGTTGAATTTTAGGAATAGATGCAAGACTTGTATATAGTTTTCACATATAGAGATAATTATCTTCTTTTGGTTTATTTTATAGGAAAATGGAGGATTGAAGAAGATTAAAGAGATGATGCCATAAGCAACTCGCCCAGTGAAATACCAACACTCGCGTAGTGAAATCTTGGCAGCACTAGCCCAGCCAAGAAGCCAAGATACTTGGTTCTAGACATAAACCAAGGCTTTTGGTCATTCTAGATATCTTTGAAACCTAAACATGGATAAAACAACTAAGAGGCTAGGTTCTAAACATATAGACCAAGGCTTTTGGTCATTCTTAACATATTTTCTTAATGCAAATTTTGTATTTGAATACATAAGGGATTAGTATTTTCACATAGAGGTTTAGAACTTGTCTCTAAGGGATTAGGGCTTGTATACTTGTGATGTGAATGCTTGAATATATTAGAGATATATTGTGTGGATGAGTTCATAAAGTTTGGGTCATGAAGTCCAACCCTGATGAGTCTTTACTCATAAAGCTTGTATACTTGTGATGTGAATGCTTGAATATATTAGAGATATATTGTGTGGATGAGTTCATAAAGTTTGGGTCATGAAGTCCAACCCCGATGAGTCTTTACTCGTATCATTTTATAACTTTTATATTCAGTAACGTTATATGATTGCAACTTATTTGAATCAATCAATGTTTATAGTCATTGCCTAAATTAGTATGTCATCATAATTATCTAAACAAACACAAATCCCTTGAGAAACGATACTTGGACTTATAATATATATTACTTGAACAATTTGGTATGCTTGCCAAATAGTTAACAAAGTTCAAAGCTTTTTACTGTTTTGTGTATGCTTGCTTCTTCACCGGCCTATTCATCAGGATTCCCTTTGACAACTTCCATACGTGGGTACTGTAAGAATTGAAGGTTGCATTGACCCAACTTCACCCAAACACCTAGGTCGCTATTCAGGCCTTCCTGATTTTGTGTAAGGCGTTAGACCTAACCCCAACGCCTGCCTTGTTCCTTCACCATTTTTGTACTTGTCCTCGTGAGAAAAAAGATTGGTTGTCCTTGATATGTGAGTCAGATAAGTGGCTCTTCCAGTTGTTTTCTGCTTCTTACAAAATTCTTCAAGGTTGCCATAAAGGGGGTCGGTTGGTGATACTCTTTCAATGGCGATGATTGATCGAAGTTCCCTCTCTTTTGGAAGTCTCCCGCTCGATTGACCTCATGGTGCACGTCTTTGATGATGGTTGTGGAGGTGTCGACGTTAGAAGTGATGATGATTTTGGTAAGTAGATTTCTTGAACAAAAATGTCCTCTATTGTTATAATTCTCACAATATATGTGATGATGATTTTGGTAAGTAAATTTTCTTCATTCAACTCTCCTTCAATCTGATGTTTAACTTTTCTAAAATTTATAGTGTTTTAGATGTCATAGGGGCCAATAACTCAAAGACAACAAACTTTTATGTGAAGATGCTAGATAAGCATATCGCACAACCTAGTGGCTTTGCGATGACATAATCTTCACAAGACGTCGCCCGGACTAACCCTGCTACCGTTGTCTGAACGATTGAAAAAGTTGTTGACTTGAAGGGGACTGGTCCTTCCACCTTTAATGTTTCACCCCTGAAGGTGGTTTCCTCGTCCAAATTAGAACAACGAAATAAGGACAAGAATAAGAAGGAAAAGAAAATAAGACATGATTATCATAAGGGTTTCTATAATGGGCAATTAATGTTTCTCTATGAGATGTCAAACAATAATTCCAAAATCGAAATTATTCCTTCGATTCATACTGCTCCCATCGAGACCGTTATCGTCATAACAATGTCATCAATTTCTTTTATTCATAATTAAGAAAATTCAAGTCTTATAAATTCAATATAATTAGTTATTATGTTAAAAAAAATAAAAATAAAATAAATTTTAAATAAAAAACGCTTAAAATTATTTTAAAGATTGATTTATATTCTACATTTTTATTATATTATATTAAGATTGAAACCAAAAGCATGCATACATAATCAAATTACCGTCAAATGAATATATCATATTTTGCTAATAAGAAATAGTATATGAATGGTTTGATATCTAAAGTTTTAAACTCATTATTTATATGTAAAATATAAATTAAAAGTATGACATATAATCAAATATGTATTTAATTGATAATTCAATGCAACTTCTAGACATATATTCTCAATATTATTTACTTTTATCTTCATTGGAGTCAAAAGTATTTTTAATAAATTTTAATGGAGAGCATTTAAAAGAAGGACATGAATAGTAAATTATTATGTATTTTATTAATTAATTAATGTTGGAGAAAAGTGTAAAATTTACAGTGAAATTAAGTAAGAAAGAGTAATATACAAAGAGAAAACAAATATAAACTTATTTTAAAATTTTAGATTCATGATATTTTATATGATTTTATTCATAGTTAATTGGTGTCGAATTTTTATGATATCTTTACTTGAAAAAAATTTCAATACTTGATATTACATTTAATGACTAACTCAGGAAGTTTTCAGATAAATATTTTCTGTTGTAATAAAGAATCATAGAAGTAAAATGCGTTAATTTTAGGTGATGTGTAATATGGAAATTTAGTGTCTGACCGAGTACATTAAATCAACGCGTGGGTTGCTCTATTTCCTATAATTTTACACAATCCTTCATCTGTTTAAACGAGTAAAGTGGAAAAGCTCATGTAAACATCTACAACAACCAACCAAAATAAAGACGTTTATGTTGGTCAATATGTGAATAAAGCACCATAATATTTCTTTTAATGTATTTTTCTAGATCATTCTGATAAGGTGCACGCACAACCTTACTTTAAGAGAATATTATTTCAAGGTGTGAATTTTTTTTCTTTTTAAGAAAAATAGTATTACATGTTATCTTACCATAATCTACAATCTTGAGTACAGTTAACAAAATCTTAGTCGGTAACTTTGAAAATATTTGCAAGTTGAAATGAAATTTTTTATTATTTAGAAAAAAGAAAATTTAAGATCTTATAAATATACTAAATATAAATAATTATGAAATAAGTATGAAATAATACTTACCTACATAATAACAATATAGTTAATAATAATATAATAATACGTCATCATAAATAATAATCATAAATCAAACTATTAATACTACTTATAATAAGTGAATATTGTTCTAAAATACATGTAAGTTTAAATTATTTTAAAATGAATAAATTTAATAAATTTTATTAAATACTGATTTTTAATATATTTATTGGACGGAATAAACACAACACTCAATTAAAACTTGGAGATTCCCATAATTTTAAATTCAATTTCGAATAATATTTTGATTTTTTTTAACAAGTGGAAAACAACTAAAGTTTGAATAGAACAAACTAAAGTATTCGAGAAGCTGCAATGCCCTCACTAATTTCGTACTTTTAAAGTTTTTGTTTTACTTTTTATTTGGAGATTTAATGTAATTAATAATAAAAAATTATTTGAAGTTTTTTTTCTTTGAAGGTATGAAACAATTAATATTAAATTTTTTTTATCATTTTATTTTAAGACTAAAGAAAGGGTTTTACCTTTACGTTAAGTCATTACTCATAAAAATTAGGGAGTTTCACCCTACATCTTCAAGAATTTCATTATTCTGTCCCTCCAACATATTCTGAAATACCTATAATGTACTCCATTAAAATGTAATTAATTTTTAATAAATGCAGAAGAATTTTTTGCCTTCTCTTATCTTTTTCGTTTTCTCCATCTTTCTCCATAGATCCACATATCATGTTGTGCTTGTTTGAGATCAACTTCTTCTTCTTATTGGAGATCACCTTCTGGTTGTTAGGTGTTGTTGCATCTGTTCATCTTCTTCTTCGTTGATCTTCGTTCCTTTATTAAGATTTGAATGTAGACGGTTGGTACGAGAGAAAGGAGAGGGATTTGTATATACAAATTATGAAAACAGTGAATCAGATTTGAAAACGTGAGACGACACAAATCGAATTTTGAAAATCTATACGGCCTTCATCAGATTTCGACATCCGATGTACATGTTTTCGGATTTTGATATCCGATCGAATTTCGATATCTGAGAGGGTATGCATCAGATTACCAAATCCAATTAAGACCTGGAGCTTTCAAATAGGTCCAAGGACCTGATTGATGCGAGAAACTTCAAACAAAATCCCTTTTCCAACTCCAATGTCAACCACGAAAACAACAACACCACAACAACACCTCCACCACACTTCTTCAACGAAAAATCTCTCTCAAATTTCTCTTAAATTTTTCAATACAATGAGAATGGAAAACCAAGAGGTGAAGGGGTGCAAGGACAAGTAATTATAAAACTTGGTTAGGTTATTCAATAAATTTGTCAACCACTTCATTTAATTTTCACCAAATCTCATTAATCAAAGGATAAATATGGAACTTGGAGGTGTAGGTTGAAACCCGCCGAGGTGTAGAGTGAAACTCCTAAAAACTATCACTTTCTGAATTCATTAATCTACATTTTGTCACCATCGATATTTTCAACTTCTCACTTTTTTTATTATTCTTAAAAAATTCTCTTGAGTAGAAAGGTACAACAACTTATTATTTACTGTCTTCTGTAACCCAACATCCAACAACTGTTTCTCTCTTGATCAAACTCAGTCAGTCACTCATCACCACTACAAAACCATACCTGATGAAAATTGACTTCAAATCCATCTACATCCTCATATCCCTGAACCTCTCAACAATCCTAACTCTTAGATCATCTAGATAATCACTTCAACAACTCATACTGTAAACACTCCCTTTTTATCTGTTTCGAGACCTTTCTTCCCATTTCCTCAATCATCATGCTCTTAATTATCTAACCTTACCTTGTCCTACCAAACTGACATTCTAATGTACTTTTTCCTTCAACAGTTGAAACCTTTTATCTCATCCCATGGTCAAACCTTTCTTCTATGCGAACTATTAATCTTGAATTATCATTCTAAACTTCACTCTGAATCATCCACTTACGGAGAAAACTTGACCATCTCTTCCAATTATTCACTTAACTTAAGATCTTTACAATACTTCGTTTCTCCTCAAAGACTTCCTGTTCTCTCAACTTGGAAATTTCGCTTTCTACTAAACTCTCCTTAAATCTGCTCAATGTCCTACACAACTACTTCTCATACTCTTCTTCTTCTCCTTCCTTTCTAGATATTGATTCCCCTTGGTCCACTTCAGAATTCTTATTCCTTTCTTAACTCAAGTGTCAAACCATCCACCACCTTTCTTATTCATATCTCAGACATCATTAATACACCAATCCATGTTGTCAATCTCACTCAATGCTACTTCGTTGCTCACCAACACTTTCCTTTCTTCTGACCTCCAACGTTAATGATACACTAAACAAAACTGATTTCTTAAACCTTGCTACACCAATACTTACCCAATCCTCCTCTTATTCTAGCCTTTGAACTCAACTCTTCTTGTGAAACATATGATATATGATTTTCTTAACTTTGTTCTTGAAAACTTTTTCACCCAAAAACATTACTTTTAAACTCCAATATCTCCACCCATCCCTTAAAACCTAAACTCTGGTCTTCTAACTCCTTATCTTCGAGGCAAGAATTTGTCTCAAAGGCTTAAACCAATTCTAATGAAGGTATACATGTCAATTGTCCTTGAATTTGCATTTCTCTACCACTATAGAGCACAATACACTACCACAAAGGCAAGAACAAGACAAAGATTACTAAAGATGACAACATTGGAACCACAACTCTATCTTTCCCCAAACCTTCAGAATTAGGAAAGGAAAATTATCTATGGTAAAAGTCATGAGTGTGCACCCTCATTACTCCTATCAAGACGTTTTTTGTTCTCAAAACTTCTAGTTAGCAACATAATCTTACCATCTAAATTTGGAGGAAATGGTAAACCATACCATTTAGGCTCAACTCTTCACAAGGAAGACACGAGAAACCCACAACTCACAGGTCATTCTAAGGACGAACTGCTCTGATACCATTAATGTGACATCCCATTTTAATAGTATAAACTACCAAAATGAACGTTACATAGATGCTAAAAGAACAACTAGGTAAAAAAAACCTTCTTCAAAGAAAAGATCTACTTTTGTAGATCTATCTACAACTCATCTGCTTCTACCTCACCTCTAGCTGGAGCAACTGAAAAGGTGAATCTCTAAGCTCAGACCATTAGGTGATCATTGCAAAAGAGAAACAACATACAAAGATAGGCAACAGAAAAGCAAGGGTAAGCTAGATACCAAAGAAATCATATAACATTTATAACATAACATACATAAATCATTTATATCACATACATATTCCAAACATCTTAACCTATAAAGACCTTAGACTTGACTATCCAGATCAGTATGAATATGTATCTATGATAGTTTGTGCACTTGTTGTGGTGAAACAACTAGCCTACCCCAAGCTACCACACAAGGTTAGTCCATTATCACTCACCTTAGGCCAAGGAAAAGCCCCTAGGCAAGGACCTCCTGCTATTCTTACGACATGCCTTATCCCTCTCTATTTGAGAATAAGTGATCATTAGAATGTCAGGATGAACTCCAAGACTGAGCTTCCCATAGTCATACTTACAACCTTTGAAACAACCATTGAGAAATTCCTCCTTGGAATTCTCTTCCACACCATTTGAAACCATACTTTGAAACCATACTTCCACTTTGAATCTCAACACATGACTTTGATACACATATAAACTCATACATAATCATGCATCATTCCCAAATGAATCCAAAACATCACACATATCAATCTAGAATAAAGAAAGAATGAGTAAACCAAAACTTGAATTAGTCGCTCAACGACTACACTCGTTGGGCGACCACATAAACAGTGCCCCAGACCCCCAACCACTCACTAAGCGACCCAATTCGTTGTGCGAATAAAACTTACAGTGGTTCCAGACCCCAACCTCTCGCTTAGCGACCCAACTCGCTCAACGCACCAAATCGGTTCTCTCAGCTAAAGCCCATTCGCTCAGCGCACCAAGTCTGTTCACTCAGCGATACTGCATAATTCTGCAGCACAAAAACTGCAGAATTTGCGCATCTCAACCACTCCTGACCACTTTTATGCACCTTTCCCAACTTCTAACACTCCTAGATTGTATTATACCATCAATTAAACTTAGACAACTTCATACAAACCATCCTCAACTCATTTTTTAGTGACTGCTACAAGGTTCTACTCCATAACTTACCAAAATCTCACTTTATAGAGCCAACTTGGATTCTACTAGTTTTAGCTGGTTTTTAAACAAGTTAGGGACTCTAAAAAGTCCCAAAAGACTCAATAACATCAACCATAATGACCAATTACTCACAAAACCCTCAATTCAATTTTTCACTACTTCACTTCCTAAAAACAAGTCCTAGACTAATGTAAACTATGTTTATACAACATCATACCCTTTTATAACATATTTCCTCCCATTTTGACACTTAATTATGATCCAAAATAGCTCCTAACCAAGACCAACAATAGCAAAATAATACACCAACCATTTCTCACCATTTTCCTATCAAAATCTCAAATTTGAACTAATTAACCTACAAACTAGATTACCCTTTTTCTTCCAACAATACAATCCATATCAAACACTTCCTCAACATAATTTCCACATATCAAACACGCATACACACAGATTTAAACAGTTGTACAACATACATAATCACACAAATCCTCAATATTATACCCAATTAGCTCAATTCTCAGTAACATCAAACAACATTTTCTTTCAAACAATTTAATACTCATATACTATCAAACTTACACCACATACTTCAAATTAAAGTAATTATCTAGCTTCCCTTACCTCTAAACCAACTATCAAACTTCAAAATGCTCCACCGATTACTTGAATCACAAGGAATACTTATACGAACCTACGAAAGACCAAATTGGAAATAGACAGAATTCTTAGAACTCTAGATGAATCAAAAACATGTAGGAAATGCATGATTACACATGCAACAGAACAATATTACTCTAAATCAGATTTAGGAACGAAAGGGGGAAAAAGGAATCGAAACTTACTTGGTCTATTGAAGAAATTGATCGGGTAGAAACGTAGACCTCGTTGCCGTGGTCGATTAGGTACGTCCTGCTCGTCAAATAGATGAATCAAGAGTTAGAACTCTTAGAGAGAAGGTAGAAAACTCTAGAAAGGTGGTTTCTAGAGAGATGATACGTTTTAAAATAATGAAACTCATTTATAACAAAACTATTTATAATAAAACCGTTTAATATTAAAATAATCGAATCTCGTTATTTTTAGACTACCATGATTTCTAAAAATCTCATTTTCTGGGATTTTACCTTTTAAAAACCATCATCATTTATCAAATTTAAGAAAATAATTTTAATCTCTAAACACTAAAGAATTAAAATAAATTTTATTTTAGTTCTCTAAATCTATTATTTAGGGACTAATTTTATTTAATATGAGAAGCTATCTTTCTTAAATTCTCAGGGGGAAAATCAGATTTATTCTAAATTTCAGGCACTAAAGATATGGTTAAACTTAATTTTTAATTAGTGTATACATTTAAAATCTTTATACTTAAAGAATATCAAAAGCATGCTAAAACACTTAAAGAATATCAAAATTATGCTAAAAAAAATTAAAAGGATCAATTAGGCCTGACCTAATTTAGCAATGGCCATTTCTTTCTGTTTGGCACCCTCATTCTTTACGGGAAGGTGGTTAAATGACCAAATTATCCCTGTGCTTTACCTCATTGACATCTCCGTCACCGTGTTAACATGGATAGATTGAAAAAATAGTGTGTTTTCAATTATACAGTCTGAACATCATTATTTCATGAAAGAAAAAATAGAATTTTAGATTATATATTTCAAAAGTTAAAAACTGACTTTTGAGCAGTGTAATTCAATTTTTTTTTCTATATAAAAAAGTAACTTTTAGATATAGAATTCAAAAATAAAAAAAAGTTTCAAATTACATAGTTAAAAGATATAAAATATAAAAAATAACTTATAAATAGTATAATTAAAAAATCACATAAAAAGTGACTTTCAGATATACTGAAGTTAAAAATAAGTTTCAGATTATAACTCAAAAAAAATATTTTTAAAAAATATTTTCAAATTAAACATTTTAAAAAGCATATTTAAAGATAAAATGATAATTTTTGTATTTATAAAAATACAGAAGAAAAATATGGAAATGCAAAAATATGTCCTTTATCAATTTTAACACTAATTCATAATTACTTCAGCAGTATAGCCCGGTGATGTGGTTCGGCACATCATCTTTTTTAAAAGAGAAAAGCCCATAATGTACTGAAGCCACCTTTTTTTTTTTTGTTGAAAGGTGAATTTGAAATAATTTAATTTGAGAGTAGAACTATAAAAAAAAAATTAAGATTTAAGAAAACAAAGGAGTTCACCCAAAAAAAAAATACAAAGATAAAGTTTCGAAATTACAAAATAACAATTAAGTCTCTCAACAGTATATTTTAAGAATTTCGTTTTTTATAACTTTTTAGCTACCATATTTAATAATGACTTACAGTATTTAAAATAATAATGAGTTTGGTATGCAACATTTAAAAGAATATCTATTGTTAAAGATTAACAATACATGTATGCATTTGTACTGTGATTTTGTATTAAATATTTTATGCATTCTGTAATATCCCAAAAATATAGCGTAAAACCATATCATAGAATACTCACAATTAACAATATTACAGTTTAGTTCTGAGAAAAAAGAATATGTTTATGGTCGAACGGTCTTACAAAAATACTACAAAATTTAAACTTTACAAAACGAAAGACTAAACCGAACGGTTATTCAAGCTAACTACAACCGAACGGTGTACAAAAAGATATATACACAAACTGAACGGTCATACAGTACTATGTACAAACCGAACGACCTTAAACTAAGAAGATGGGGGCTCCTCGCTCAGCACTTGCTCCAGGGAGTCTTCATCGCCTTCTGCTCACATCCAAAGGATGATCATTGTAGTGAAGAGAACAACCGAACGGACAGGGAAGGACAAGACAGAAAAGTAGGGTAAGCTAGAGTAATTTAATTAATCCATTATTTAACAAAGATAAAAACCAGCAAAGAAAACAACATATCAACCATACAACCATCATGTACATGTTTCAGGCAATAACCGAGCACACAACAAGCAAAGACCAACCACGTAAACTTGACCATCCGGATTGTATGAATTTTGTAGCTAGACGTTTTTGCACCCAGGTGGTGTAGTAGCTGGGATGCCCTCAACAGTTGTCACCCGAGGTAAGTCCGTTATGTTGTCGCCCATGTCACCTATGGACTAGGACCTCCTGCCATTCTCACACATGAGTTACTCCTCTCTACTTGAGAATGAGTAATCATAGAACATCAGGATAAACGACACTTAGCATGACCACATTCATACTTTACCATTCCAAACCATTCCTGAGCATTCCGCTTTGGAATTCTCTTCCACATTACTTTAAAGCATTTTCATACACATATTATATTTTCACTCATAAGACTAAACGACCCTGTGAATGTTGGATACCTAACATATATACTGCTTTAACCTATGAACATAACCAAACGTTAAACCCCTGAACCCTTTTTAACTTACATCGAACACTATTGGCTTACACCAAACGCTACTGGCTAAGACCGAACACTGTCACCTTAAACCGAACCCTTACAATTTATACCGAACGCTACGCACAAGATTGAGTTCTCTTCAGAAGTCCGAGTGTCAGTACAAATTGAGCACTCTTTAAGAAACCGAACGATCATGAACTAGAGAGTCTCTAAAGAGACTGGCCTAGTTATGACTGAGAGCAGAACAAGGCCGAATGATCAATTACTAACCATTTTAGCGTTTGGCATAATTCTGTAGAACTTTTGCAGAATTATGAACAACACCCAACATGACCATTTCTAAACACTTTGGCTAACTTCTAATCCTCAAAACTTGAATCATATATCAATTCACACCTAATCAGATATACTTAAACTTCAAAAACACAAATCTAGCCTCAACTTCTCAATTTCACTCATTCATTTTCTCCAACCAAAGAACAAACCGAACACTATTTCAACAGAAACCAAACAGTTCACAGGTCTCGGTCATACACACAAATCAGCAACACAATCATTCAATCATACATGCATACATTCAAAAAACTAATTCCAATACAGAAAACATAATTAAATTACTTGCTTCCCTCACCTAGAATCAAAGAGACCACTTTTACACGTTTCAACCCAAGAACTTCTACAACAACTACAATTTCTGGTCGGTGCAGCGAAACCAACCAAAGAAACCAAAAGATAAAAGACTCAGGAACAAATGCAAGAACACATGCAAGTCGATCAATGCTTGCATGCACAGAAAACGCAGAGAATTCACAGGAAGAAGGTTCGGACCTTACCAGCTTCAAGAGAGGATTTTGATCGGTGCAAAGTGAAGCCCTTGACACCAGGAGTGCTCAGGCACCAATTGATTGTTGATCGGAAGAAGAAAGAAGAAGAAAATTTAGAGAGAAGGTGGAGAAATATAAGGAAGAAAGTAGAGAGAAGAGGAGAAAATGTGCATAAGCTTAGTGGAGAAGAAGGTTGCAGCAGGGAAGTGATACGATTTTTCAAAACCCTAGTTTAAATACTGCTGTCAAAAACCGTTCAGTCATTCTCTTGCTTATACTTGGCTTCCACTCTCTGCATGTTTTCTCGGTCTTCACACATTCTTGTATTTATTTCTGCTATATTTTTATTAAGATGTTAAAAATGACCTTTTTTAAATTTTTAAAATTTTTGTAAGTACTTACATACAATGGAAATAATATAAATGTAAACTAATTTGAGTTTTACATTAATTTAGCTTTAATTAATGTAATTTAGATAAAAAAATTTCGAAGTATTTAGAGAGAGAGAAAGTGAAAGAATCTCTCCACACAATTTAATATTTATTTATATTTAAGTTGAATTTTCTTTTTTACAAAAGTTAATTAATAGAGTTTCTATAAATTATTTTAGGAACATAAATTTTTCTTTTAAATTTTCTTCTTTGATAATAATATTTTGTGCAAGAAAAACTTATGAAACAAGCTTATTTGATGCATAAGCTATTTATTTTTCAAATTTATTCCATATTTAATTTTTTTTATAGAAAAATCATCAAAATAAAAAGATGGGATTAAATTTGTTTTCTGTATTCAAACTATTCATTAAAATTGTACTTTTTAAAATATGATAAGATTAAATTTGTATTTCGTTTCTACTTTAAAAGATGTACTAATTAAATAATAATATATTAGTACAAATTTTTTTATTGACACATAAACACATGTGTCATTTTTTTATTGGATTTAGAATAAAAAATAATAAATAAATAATAACTCAAGAACACTGTATCAAAATATTATTAAAAAAAATTGTGACAAATTTTTTTCTTTATAAAATAATGTAAAATGTCCTTGACATTAGTATTCTCAGTAGAACTCTTTTTTTAGTGGTGGTGGAGGCAGCCTTTACAATGGTAATGGTGAATCTTCTCCAAAATCAAATATTTTCTCCTCTTTCCCTTCCATTCCCACTTGTGCCATCAACCTCTCTGCCACCCTTTCACGTATCAGTTGCCTTTCCTTCCTCCACCCTTACTCATTGCTTTTCCTCCCTAACTGCTCTTACTGCCCATCTCAATGCCACCTTCTCAAACCTCCCTTCTTGTAGATATATCCACCACCACAAAGCTTCACCTCTGCTCCCACCTCTAGCTTTGTCACCACTAGAAAAAAGTTACAATGAGGACACACTTTTACAACCAAGAAAGGATGCTCTAATGTATATGCTCACACTATTTTATATATTTAATCAACAGATAATATGTTCAAATAAAAGTTGTTATTAAATTCCATACAGGGTACAAGGAAAAAACCGTTTGGTGGGAAGATTTATCAATTTATTTATTTTCTTTCTAAATATACATTATTGAGTTTAATTCGGAAAACTATTTCTAAATAAAACAGCTCAAATAATTCAATGTATTTGTCGAGTTAACGTGGAAGCATGAAAAGAATGAATGAAAAAATAACAGCACAATAAAACTATGGTACACGAGTCCATATACTAAGTAAAGAAATGAAGAAGAAGCAAGAACATTTAACCAAAAAAAATAAATCCAATAGAATTAGAGAATGAGAAGAAAAAACACAATTTTCCGTTCGAAATAAACTTTACGTGTAGCTTGTGTGGTGGGCAATGCAGTGGAAAAACGAAGAGCATAAAGATGGTGCATTTGAGAGATGATGAAACAATATTTTTGGTCTCACATCATCACGTGGGTGGTCCCTCTAAACGAAGAACGACACTTCCTTGGAGTTGTGGTAGTTGTCGTGGGCTCCAAATGCAACAATCTCCTCCGGCGTCCAAGGCATCGGAAATTGGCTTAATGACAAGAATGCCCTCACCGATGGTGGCGCAACAAAAGGCGCTAAGAAAGGCCACAAGGGAAACGATGCCATACACTTCCTGGTGGGGGCTCCACAACACGCTGAACCCCAACGATATGATCTGCAATGGTACAGCCACTAGTATTATCGATGCCAACACGTAAATCCTCACCCTCAGGCCTTTGTTGATGACGAGAGACAAAACCCTCCAACAAGAGAATAAGAACCATGTGCAGTAGGTTATACCAAAAACTGCAAAGGCCACACTGGTAAGGAAGGGGTGGGTGCAAAGCACGGTGTCGAAGCCGTATCCGTCATTGAAAATCACCGAGGTTTCCACAGGGACACGGTTCTCCAAGGGAGAGAAGGAAATGAGCAAAGCTTGGAGCGTGGCGATGGGGAGACAAATGAGGAGCACGAAGGTGATGGCCCAAGCATCGTTCGGGGTTTTCTTTTTTATAGAGGCATTGAGGAGGAACAAGAGGGTGACGAGGAAGGCGGGTTCGAAGAATCCTAGGGAAAGTACGATGTGGACTTTGCAGAGGTTGGCTTGTTGGGATATAGTAAAAGTGGGTAGAAAAGTGTAGATGTATTTTCGGCGAAAAAAAGGTAAGCGGAGAAGTTCAGTGATGGACCACAGGAATATGAACAAGACAAGGAGGAAGCGAACGGTCCAAAGGGAGTTGAAGTTCTGTAAATGCGTGAGGGATTTTGATTTTAAACGAAGGTGGAAGATGAAGCTTATGGATAACACCGAGAGGATTATAAGCCCAGAGATGAATGTTACGGTCACAAGGTCGAAAATTGAGTTGAGGAGTGGCAGTGCATGCGAGAGCAACATGGATCGCTTTGTTTTTTATTTTTGTTTATTTTCTTGTATGTATGATATATGTATTTGTGCTTACATATATATACATATATACCTACATAAGTATCTACTTTTCCATAGATGGTGGTTGGTTGATGTATATATGTGTGTTTGTTGTTTCTTCCAGATTGATATAGTGTGTATATCACCCCACGAAATAATGTTGTTTCAGGTGGAAAAATGGGTGTGAGAGGAGATGGTGATGAGATTTGGGTGACGCTGGCTCTGGTGGCGGCGGCGGCACTGGAGGAGGAGAGAGGGTGAGGTTAAGCATGGGAGTTTGGAGATGGATGGTTTAGGGTAAAAAGGCATGTAGGTATGTTGGTTTTGGTTGGAAGGGAGATGTATATATGAGTATGGGTGTTGTTCTCTATCTCTCTCTCTCTCTCTCTCTCTCTCTCTGTCTCTCTCTCTCTCTCTCCCCTCTCTTCCAACCCTGGGGAGGTAGAGAACAACTACAAAAGATTAAGGTTTTGAAACAGGAGGAAGGTTGCAGATAGACAGAGGAAGAGCTAACCTTTTTTTTCTTTTTTGGGTACAAGGAGGAGAGGCTGGTTTTTTGCTGTAATGAAAAGGATCCTTTAATTTCGGTTTCCATGGTTGGTTGTCATTTATGAACACCACCACCACCCTCTTTTTTTGGTTCTCACATTCACAAATATATCTCCTTTTATAGATTTTTACACCTTTTCATCTCCTCATTGCTATCATACTATCTATCATGCTCATTATCATCTATTTTATCTTCTGCCTCTTTTTTACCTAAACACTCTCCACACTCTATTTTCAAATTTTCAAAACCTTTTTCACAATTAATAATATTAATTTGGATCATTGAAAATGAGTTTAGCATTTGCTTATCACATCACATGTAACACTTTTAAGAAAATTAAATATGCACGAAAAAAGTTATCATCAAAATAATTTTTACATGCTTGTTATCCAAATCGGTTAAAACAAAATAAGAGCATTGTTATAAATAGATATATAATTTTATTAATCTTATTTAGTGATCCATCATAGTTTAGTTTATTTATATTGTTATACTATATTATTTTCAAGATATTATAATATGGTTTGCAAGTAATTGTTTTATTTTTATAAAATTGTAAAAGTATTATATTTTTTAACAAATAAGATTATGTCTGCATATATAACGAATTTCAACATTTTCTTGTACTCAATTACGCATTATATAAATGCTTAGAATTTAAAAAACATAAAGTTAGGAGTTGATATTTACAAATTACAAATGTCATGTTACGGATGAAACAAGATTTCATATTTATGTTGGAATTTGTCTACCGGATGATGTTTTGTGTTAGACTTATGACGTTCAATACAAGAAAGTTAAGCAAAAATTTCAAAATGTCATACAATTGGCTTATTTTCCTCTAATGTGATGACGAACATTAAAAAACCAGAGCACTCATAATATATGTGCGATGCTAGTGGTAGTTAGTTTTAAAAAATAGAAAAGGAACAACATTTGAGTCGAATGACGTGTAGAAGATGAACATACAATTTGAAGAAAATTTAAACCAAATATGATAGTCTTTAAAGCATATGAGAATTTGAATCTCTAACTTATCTTCTACAACAAACTTGAGCAATACCTTATGGATCATATGTTCGTATGGTCAATTTCGAATGGTCAATCATCAATTGATCTAATTCTAAGATCAATAATCTTTTATGTCGAGTTTTTCTATATCAAGCTCTTTTGGACAAATTTTTTTTGACTGATCACTCTATGTCAAGCTCTTTTGGATCAACCACTTCGAGTTAAGTTTTTCTGATCTACCACCCTTAAGTGACCACTCTGGATCAACCATTGGTCGCTCATCTTTTAACTGACCTCCTGAAAGTATCACCAGTGGTCGGAAAACCTTAGCCAACTATCCTGAATGATTTGACCGATCAGTTACAGAAGGTCATTAATAATAATGGTGATCATGAATTAACTTGTTAATTGTTGGTTAAGGTATGATTGAACCATGATTAAGTCGACAAAAGGATAAAAGCCCATAACAACTATTATATAAAAATGTCTAAGGTATGATGTTCACATACATGCAAATAACATGCATAACTCCATTAATGATTAATCGATTGGTTATTTATTGACTTTAGTATCGACGTACCTTCTACATGTATCATCCAAGCGGGTCTTAACGAACAGAAGACTAAAAGAACAAGAAAGAGAAGCTAAACACAACAAGCAATCACGGACCTGACACAACTCGTTCGATCCATGACACAACTTGTCTAATCAACACCCGAAACACCTTATATGTACTTGATGTTGTTTGAGTCAACACTAAAAGAGTTGTACATTTAGATTCTTCAATGGAGCATAATCACAATGATGTACCAAATCAGTCTAAGTTATGTCAAATATGTTCCCTATATCTAAAGGCAATTGTACGATTAAGTTAAGAGAGAACTAACCATCCATGGTATCCTTTTGTAACACTGAACACGAGTGGTGCTTGAGGAAGCTTAAAATGTTGTTTCTCTATTTCTTGCATCCAATATAGAAGTTCATCTAGTGTGTGAGACATTGAATACATTTCTTTGTATGGCCAAAACATTTTGTCAAACACAACTTCAGCATGGACGAAGGTATTAAGAATGTTTATTTATTTTTTATTGAATTAACTTTAATAATATTGTTTTGACTTTTGTTTACTGTTTAGGATGTTGTGCGTCATGAGAAAAATAGATTGTAACTATTAATAGGAGGCAATATAGATGATGCATCTAAAAATGATCCTATAACTCATTTTTTAAGGTTGAGGCAAAACACTTTGCAGGTCAATTAGGAGAACAAAGTTTTTGGTGTAGATAATTTTTTTATTCCATTATATATTTCCCTACTAGATGCATTAGAGATCATAAAGGGAATTTTCTTCTTAAACATTTCTTTGATGTATGGACAATGCAAGCTATGCTTTTTATTTAATTATGTTTCGTCATATAAAGATATTTTTCCATTATTGATATTCTTATAAAATTTAGGTTGCTAATATTACTGTTTTAAGATATGTATCAACAATTTATGAAAAAAAATAAAAACTCAATTCATATGATAGTACATATTTATTTATAATAAAACTATTTTATAAACAGTGTCGCATAATATTTATAATATTTTAAATAACTATTTGTAAGCTTATTAGTTTGCTTATTGAGAACAAAGCTTCTTCTTTTATTACATATTCTTTATCACAATTTATCATCATTCTATTTTACTTGCCAAACTGTTTATGTGAAGCGCTTATATTTTAATAACTTACGTTGAGATATTTTAGATAGACATAGAAGCAACGTAAAAAAATTGGTTATGGAACTGACATGTAAAATCACTCGTAAAAAAAATACATTAATGACTTAAATTAATAACGGGTCCCAAGTCACTGTTGTAAAAAAATTGTTATGGTAAATTTATAAATAAAACTGTTTTTTTTTTAATCAATAGACAAAAATAGAAAAAGAAACAACTAGAATAGGTAGATTTTCATGAATTTTCATCCTAATGAATTTTTCTTTTTTTATATCAACACTTTGACAAGTTAAAAGAATCTCCTTTAGACATCTTAACATCTTTTAACTAATAACACACCTATTTTGTTTGGTTTAGTTAAAGTGTATTATTTGCTTTTGACTTATACATCTTTCCATTACTATAACATTTTAGTTTCAAGTCTTTTCATCTACAATACAAATCTAAATTTATTTGAGCATTTTCATTATCTTTTGTTTTTCCACTAAAATTCATCACGGTATTAAAAATATTGTTAAAAAGAAATTTTTTTTCAATATGCATGAAATCAATATTATGTCTTAACAAATTATCCTTCCAATAGGATATATTCCAAAAGATGATTATTTTCGTCTAATTGTCACTCACCATATTCATTTATTCTTTGTACACTATTTTCAGTTACTTTAGGATAACCTTTCACTCTATTGCAAACTTCTATTGGTGTCAGGTTAGGTGGCACCCTATCTATGTCCACTTCCCCTTTTTGAAAACATTCCTATTCCTCCTAAACATATGGTCATTTGGTAAAATCCTCCGGTGGAAGTCAAAGCACGGATTTTTCCCATAATATAATCTAAAAGCCTTTGTATATATGCTCCATGTAGTATGGGCATGCTAGTTTATAATGAGTACTCCAACCAAACAACATATCATAAGTAGGAAAATCTTTAATTGTCCACATCAGCATGACTTATGTTATTTGTAATAAGTTATTTGCTCCATGTAGTATGGGCATGCTAGTTTATAATGAGTACTCCAACCAAACAACATATCATAAGTAGGAAAATCATTAATTGTCCACATCAGCATGACTTATGTTATTTGTAATAAGTTATTTGCTCCATGTAGTATGGGCATGCTAGTTTATAATGAGTACTCCAACCAAACAACATATCATAAGTAGGAAAATCATTAATTGTCCACATCATCATGACTTATGTCATTAAATGTTATTTGTAAAAACATTTAATTTTGGATAGTACTCCAACCAAACAACATATCATAAGTAGGAAAATCATTAATTGTCCACATCAGCATGACCCTCATTATAAACTTTTTGTCCCCATGAAATATCATATGTTAGGACACTAGTCTACAACTTTTTCAAGTCATACAACTTTTTCAAAGTCATACACTTTTCAAGTCATAAACATGTAAGGTTTAGACATGCAGATTTCGGGAGGAAGATTATATAGGATCATAATTATTGGCCAACATGAATATGATATATTTGATGCTTACACATATGGGTTAAAACCATCAGAACATAAATTGAGTCATACATTGTGTGGCTCGATGGAAAAATCATGATATACTCTTCAAAGTGCTTTCAAGCCTTTCATTACATGGATGACATAAAACACCATTTGTCGACCTATTCTCATATTGCCATGTCATTTCTCTTGCAATTTGTGTTGAGACATACATTCTTTGTAGTCTTAGAATTATTGGCAAATAGAACATCAATTTTACAGGAACTTGTTTTTTAGTACTTATTCTCGTATTACGTATTGATATCTTGGTTTTCGAAAAAATTTGCATTCAAACAACGTTTCATCATTCTTACCATATTCATTATCATAGAAGAGCATGAAACCATCCACACACCAATCAATCCTCTAGGACTATAATCCTAACTTTGACATTAACCTTTTTGCATCATAGTAAGTTTTAGGCAAACTCAAGTTGATGCGTGTTACATCCACAAGCATTTTTGCAATAAAATCTAAGCATTGGTTAGGAACATTCCAATTGTACTTGCAAGCTAATAACCTGCCACACATTGATAATTTGGAGTCTGATGCTCCTTCATACAACAGTGTATTTTCACCGAACAATAGGTTATAAAATCTTTTAGTTTCGTCATTTAAAGCCTTTTCCATGTTATCTGAATTTAATACTTAGCACGGCTCATGTTGCATAAGAGCATCATGCACCATGTCTTGTATCGACATAATTTGGTCATTTGGTTCACCTTTCGTCTCCACACCCCTCCAAGTTACATCATTATCTAAATCATCTTCTACCATTCTTTCATCATGGTCCGTCCAAATCAAATAATTAGGCTTGAAATCATGTTTGTAGAGGTGAACCTTCATAACTCTCTCCTCCAAAATCTTTATACAATCACACTTAATACATGGATATCGAACTCCTCATCATTGTGAGAATAATCTTGTTCACTAGCTTTGGTTATAAGTTCTTCAACTCCCAATATGAAATACTCTTTCAAAGCACATCTTCCTCTATGACACTTATCATACATCCATGCACGATTTGATGGAGCATGATCCATGTTCAATACATATACCAATTAAATAAAAGTTACTAGACGGTTGTATATTACGACAATTATTGTATGAAAAGTCTTTTCTAAACAAAAACCTAAAATAATGTAGGTCCTCTTTTCTCTATCTTACTATGTTTTTCTATCATATCATCATTGTCTAAAGTCGTGTTGTAACCTTTAAATTTAAATTGATTTTTTCCAACCATCTATATTATTTCAAAGCTCTTATTTTAGCTTTAACTTTAAAGTAGTTCTTAAGTCATAACAAAAATATAACTAAATGTCAACATAGTAAAACAAACTAAATCAACTTAAAGGGTGGTTGTATACATTAATTTTTGTGCAACAAAATTTTAAATTGAAATAGCTCAAGCATAACAATGTTACAAAATTACAATACCCACTACCTTAAACTTATGTGGCACTAAAGCACTAAAACAACTTACAAATTACAAAATTATAATATTCAAAAACTCACTCCCCTTTAAGCATAACATTGGTGTAAAAATCTATCATTACAAGAAAAATGAAAATTATTTATTGATATTTACATATGGATTTTAATTCGTATGTAACACAGGTATTACATACAGATTTTACATACGAATTTTATCTACCGGTATTTCTGTATGCAAAATCCATATGTAATGTTGGCACGTTTAGGCGTGAACTTTACCTAAGAATATAATAAGTATGTAAGCATTTAAAATACGTATGTAATCTAAAAAAAATTACCTACCAATCTTATATATGGATTTTCAAAATTAATTATTAAAAAATAAAAGTAAAAATGAAATATAGATATTGACTTGAAAACTTTTTTTCTCACGCTCCATCACCCAAAGAAATATAAACCCTAAAAGTCTTTCATTCTTCCTTCTTCTCCATCACCAAAGAAATAAAAACCCTCAAAACTTTTCATTCTTCATTCTTCCTTCTTCTTGAGATGCTTCATTGTCTTCATCTTCACTTGTTACTTCTCTTTTCATAGGGAAATACAACTTTTCATAAGCTTATCTCTTCTCCATTTTCAATCACTCTCAAAATTCTCCAAACATAACTCGGTAAACCCTTTCCCTTTTCTTTCATTTTTTGTGTTCAAGTATTGCTCAAGTTTTTTTCTACGTCAGCTACACCATCAAGTTCAAAATACATACCTTAATATGTTCTAATAACAAATAAACCAACTATGGTACTGTAATAGTAGTATTACCAATACGAGTTGGCAGTGGTACCAATGAGGGGCATTAATGTCTTGAAGATATTATGGTTTTGATGATGCTACAAGATGAAGAACGTGAAGACTTTTGTTGTATTTATTTAGAAGCATTTTGTAGAATTAATTGTATAGGAATTACTTTGTTGATGTAAGAACTCTTGGAAGTTTTCCTGTTTAGAGAGTCTTTGCGCAGATAATCGATTATTTGGTATAATAATCGATTATCACGAGCGTATTTGAAAAAGAGTTGCTCGCGCAAATAATCGATTATTTCTTAGAATAATCAATTATCACTGTCTAATTTAATATTGCCCAAGTTGCGCAAATAATCGATTATTACTCAGGATAATTGATTATCACTTTTTGAAAACCCCATAAAGGAAACAAATAATCGATTATCACTTATGATAATAGATTATATTTGGCAGTTGGGAGTTGTCTTTTCATTTTCTGAACCTTGGGTTATAAATAGTGTTTTCCATAGCTCTTAGGAAGTAACTTTTCATTTTGAGACTATTAGAGCTTTGTTCCTAAGGGAACTCTTTGAGAGTGAAAAGGAATCTATGTCATTTGAGAATACAGTTTATCTGAGGAAGTTCTCAAGTGATAGTGTTGCTCTTGTCAAGTCTTGTGAATAGGAAAAGCTCGCACTTAGTGTGTCTAAGGTCGGAGCGATTCTCTTCAAGTTGGCTGAGCAGGTTCTTCCATTCATTTGTCGAGGAAAGGTTCTTCCATTCGTTGGTCGAAGGAAGGTGTTTTCTATTCTTTGCTCATTTCATTATCTTGTAATCTATACAACAATATTTTTAGTGAAAAAGGTTAATCATTATTCATAGTAATTAACAAGTGGACGTAAAATCTTTTGATTCGAACCAAGATAAAATTTCTATGTTGATTTTCTTGAACCTTACACTCTCTGCAGTTTTAGCATATCAACTGTTTGATAAAAGTTCTCTAAGAAAATCAAATTTTTAAAATGACCATTATATCTTGTTTATTGACCGCTACACGCTTTCCACTCTTATAATTGCTTTATATTTCGCTGCGCGACTCGCTGATACCTACAGGCAGTTCTCTTCCTCCAACTAATAAAAATAGCCAATGTTAGACCTAAAGCCCTAAATTCATAAGTAATAACTACTCACCTAATCTTTTTTTATCAAGTAATCATAACTTATGTTATTTGCAATCAACAAAACATCATCTAATATAAACAAAAAGTGAAAGAAATAAAAAACGACCAATTGGGGACTGGGTAACATGCAATAAAACTAGAATTTTACATATGCAGGGGGGATTAAAGTCGTGAAATGGATGGAAATCTACCATATTGGATCATAACACAAAATGCAAAGAATTAAAATGAAAAGGCTATTAAAAGTATGAATTTTAGTTTGAAATCAAATTTTTTACTTAAGATAAGGTGTCATATACAATTTTTATAAATTGAAAATATAGTGATTTAGTACTTTTAATGTGTATGATGGTCATGTGTAGTACCAAAAGTGATTTAGGTGTGCTTTTCAAAGGCGAACAAAAATCAGGTGCGAAAACTTTTTCTTAATGGAATTGACTTCATATTACAAAGAAACGAACCATCTAACAATTAAAATTACACTTTGAAAGACAAAACACAATCAACAAAACAGACCTTAATATGAATATGAATCTTCCAAAAACCTAACACCATTAGTTCCCTCAAAATATCCTACCAATACACAAAAGTCTTCCATATATAACGTCAACCACACCATACATTGATATGTGCCAATATGAGAAAACAACAGAAAGATTAGGGTTTTCAGAATTTACGAATTTTGGTATTTACAAAGGAACCAGCATTACTTACCAAATGCATAAACAACGAACCAAGTCCATATAACAATGAACAGTGATTGACCACAACAACGAACTTATGATTCTTTGTGAGTCAACACGAGATGAATTCATTACAGGGTGAACAAAGAAGGTTAGGGTTTCCACGAACAAGATTAAAGACTCATCAGAGATTGAGTGACGATGAACGAGGCAACCTGAACGCGAGAGTGGGAGACTACGACAATGCAAGAGAGGGAAGAATCAATGAGTACAGTGAGAACATAAGGAAGTGCAGTGCTTGAAATGTTCATGAGCTAAGTAAAAAAATTACTTTTATTTTTAATTATTAATTAATTCAAAATTTGGATATACCCCTAGTAAAATTCCCATGCTAAGGTGTCAACATTACATACGGATTTTACATACGAAAATTTTGTATGTAACTCAATTTTCAAAATCTGTATGTAAAATTATTTGCATATAATAATCTGTATGTAAATCACATTTTTCTTGTAGTGAAGTATGACAGGTCTAGAATTTTCTCTATAGTTTGATGCTTGTTAAATAGATTTTGAAAACTTTTCACTATTAGTACTAGACATTATTTGCAGGGGTTAGACAGTCTACACACAGTGTTGAACATTTAAGGATTTCTGAAAGCGTTTAAAAACACAGCAAAAGATAGCAAAGATGAAAACTCGTTTTTATACCGAACTTGAGCTACGTCCATTTCTCCTTTAAACACTTTTAAAGGGTTTCACTAACTTTAATAAGTTATAATGAGTTTCACCACTCTTTGTTTTACAATTGCCCAATTGGCTAAAACCGTTTAATTCCTCCAAAGTTAAACAAACCAAGTGTTTTAAATCACTCATGATTATCCAAAAATAACAAAGTGTTTTTAAAACACGTACAAATGAAAACCTCTCTTAGAGGTGATATAGATCAATACAAAGTATATGTGAAAATATTGTTACAAAGATATTTTCTCAAAGTTAGACGATGCATTATCATAGATAGAGAATTTTGGCAGTGTAGGAATATGTGCAATTAATTTGTTTCTTATATCTTGTTATTTCTCTTCTTCATGCAGTCTCCTATTTATAGGAAACTTCGAAAAAGATTTGTTACTCTAGAGCATTGACTTTGGTATTGTTGTAGCCTTTTGTATGTTGTCAAATGCTACTTTGCTTGTATAGAAAAATTGAGTTGTTGTACGGATTGGTCAGACAGAAAACATTGAAGAAATATTCCTAGAATATCTTTGTATTTCTTAACATCCTTTTGAATCAGCATAGAACTTTTGAATAAAGTATTTATTCTTGAAGGGTTTGCATAGATAAAGAGAAACATACAACAAACAAAAAGTATTTGTAGATTGGATTTAAAATGTTAAACGTTTATTATAGCGTTTAGCATAGTCCTTGTACTATAATGTTTGTTCTCTTTATCGTTTAAGATAATGTATTGCGTTTAGGATATTTTGTTCTCTTTATCGTTTAGGATATTATTTAGACATATATATACACAAAATTCATCGACAATTGAAATAAATTCTTAGTAAACTAAAATTACTACAGATCCTTGACGGTTAAAAGTTTGTCGATAAACTACTCATTAATAATTTTATCAACAAATAGGAAAAATTATGAATAATTATTAACTATCAAAATTTGTTGATAATTATTTATGAAGAATGGTAATTATCTAATTGTTAATTTGGTTTTTCTCTCTCTTTTTTCATTTTCTTTTTTATCTTATTTCCACATCCTTCTTATCATGATAGTCATTCCGATTGCTTTGCCACTAGGGATGGCAACGGGTTGGGTCTGGCATGGATAGTGCCTACCCGCAACCTGACCCGCATGCAAAAAACCATACCCGCAACGCGACCCGCTACCCGTTGGATATCCGCATAAAAAATATTCGCGGACTTTTTTCAACTCGCAGATACCCATTGGATACTCGTTTTCAACCCACAAATATTTAAAAAATATATTTTGTGAATTATTAAATAAGGTTTAAATTAAATTACAAGTTAAAGAGAATAATTTAATATATTTGCTACATATTAAAAAGACACAATGTAATTTTTAAATAAGTTAAAAGAAAAAAAATATGAACAACTTTTGAAAAAAAAAGATATGAACAAGAAACATGTCGTAACTGAAGTCTCAATTTAGTCACAGGATTAACCCACAAATACCTATCAATGTACGAAATAGAGAGATAAACAATTTTCAAGAGAACGCAAACAGGAACCCTAAATCTTAATTCCGAAAACGAACGCAATCACAGAAATCTTCAAACCGCGATAACCATCATGGTCTTAAAAAGTCCAATCTGCATCAATGAATTAAAATCCAAAAAAACTCAAAACACTCATTCCAATCATAACCCCAAAATCGCGTCACCAATCAACAGGGAAGAAATCAAGAAACGAACTCCCAAAACGCAAATCAAAATGTACAAAAGAAATCCCCAAAATCAGAGAACAAATAAAACCCTAATTTTAAATCCCAAATCGGAATAAAACCCCAATAAGAACCAAGAGAGAGAGGAAGAGGGAATGAAGCCTACTCCCTACGCGAGCTAAACCAGAAGGAAGAAGAAAAGAGTCCTCCCTTAAGAGAGAATTTTCTAATGGGATTCTATGTATATGTCTGATATCTCTATTAGGGTTAGGTCAAAAGTTAATGTAACCCCTTTTTTCTTTTTTTCTTTAAAAAAAAGGTAATTGAAAGGAATCCTAAGTCATTGTTATTAAAATTTCTCTTTAGAGTAATAAAAACATTTAATTTTAGAAAATATTAATTAAATTTTTATTATTTTTTTTTCGGGTAACGAGTATCCGTTAGATAGTATAATACTCACATCCGGCTCGTTTAGAAGCGGGTATTGAAATACCCGCTACTCGTTACCTGCGGGTAATAAATATCCGCGGATAATAACTATCGATCGCAGGTTTTATCCGATGGTATTCGCAGGCACGAATTTTTTTGTCATCCCTATTTACCACCATTGCGCTTTAGTCATAGTAAAATTTTGGCACTTAATTTGTTAATGAAATTTGTCAATAAAAATATTCGTCAATAATAAAAATTATAAATTTACTAACAGATCTATTATTAATGAATCTTTTCATTAATAATAAAAAATTTAATTTAATCTCAATTATTGAATAATAATTACGTCACTAATTAAAATTCTAAAATATATTTAATAAATCTTATTTTCAAGAGATTTCTTCTATTAGTCAAATTATTGTATCAATTTAGAAAAAAAAAATATATGTAATCAAAATATATCCTAACAAATAATACCCTATGTATAATTTAATCATTTTTATGAGATGAGATCCGTTAGTTCTTTCTCTGACCATCCGGACCCTCTGGCAAGCGCCAAAAGAGGAAAAAATAAAGTAAATGCAACAAAAAACAAAATGCCTGTAACCTTGTTGCTACCAAATGCTCGTGCACTATCAGAGTTAGGCTGAGATTATTAATTGGTGTGTTCATCTGAGTGGGAGAAAAGTGGGGAAAGTAAAATTGGGATATGATTCTGCCAACAACTTATGAGGCAATACACATAAAACCTACATTTCCAGTTATCACTTTCTGTTCCACCTATATATTAAATTTTTGTTCTTTTCCTTTTGTCCCGGTGTTGAGCACCTGCATCCCACTAAAGAAATAAAGAAACCTTCATTTTAATAATTAATGTTTCTTGTTTAGTCATCATGCGTAACAAAACAACGCCATGTATAACAAATTTACATCATTGTAAGAGATGCACTATCTTTTATCCTTCAGACAACAAAAACAAAAGAAAAGGTCTGATGGGGCTTTGTCTTAATAAACATCACTCCCTTTGTTCTGGTTTCGATACAGTGTACCATAACAGAAGTAGCACGATAATTTTAAGGAAGTTGAGACTATGTACCAAACAAAAGGAAGAATGCAATAAAATGGAGATAGAACTGTGCAAAAAGGTCTTGTCAGAAACCACACGTTCATTTTCTTCCTTTTTCCATTGCATCAATCAACAAAACAATTCGTTAGAAGATGAAAACTTGTGTTTCCATTATCCATGGATAAATTAATGTTACATTTTGCAGATCAATTGTTAATGCTAATAATATATTATAATAAATTTACTTAAAGAACCTAATTTACGACACTGTTATCTCCAATCGATTACTTAATTGATGATCAGAGAAAACCTTACTTATTTGGATAAGCTATGCCTAAAGTTTCTTTGTTATCTTGCTAACCTTTCCTCGCAGAAGGGTTTCTTTGTTTTGTGAAATGATGACACCACCTAATATTAAAGGTACCTTTTGTTTTTCACTTTCTTTAAGTTATAATATACATTTAAGTTAAATACATAGTTAATATACAAAAAATTGTAAAACTTGCAACGAATTATAAATAACGTGATTTTTAAATAATAATTATGAAAGTCAATAATTTACCATACACAATAATGCATATAAATAGAATGATTAGAAAATAAGAAAGATATATCCTGGAAGATAATTAATATAATAAGATTTGATTAGCCCAAATGGGTAACTGAGAATCGTTTGTGATTAAGTTAAACTTAATTAGAATTAATTTGATCACATGAGGGGATATATTTTGTAGAAGATAAAATAAAGAAAGAGTAAAAGAGAGATTCGAAAGATTTTCAAAAGACAGCAGAAAGACGTCTCCTTTTTATAAAGAAAGAAAAGATAGCAATAAAATAGAATCTATTCTACAGAATATTTTGTCACACAATATGCTTCAACTTACTATCCTTCTACATCAATGTCTTCCACTCACAAAGAATTAATTGCTGAAAATGATGAAAAGAGAAATTAAAGGGACGAAAAACAACAATAATTGAATAATTGGTAAAGCTGATCAGGCGGTGGAGATCCACACGACATGCAGTTCTGTAACACGAATCCACCCGAAAATACATAGAACAACGTTTTGAAAATCAATGGAGATGATATTACAGTAAATAATTTGCTTGTTATTGACATTTTTTTAAAAAAAAATCCCTTTCAGTTAGTCATTTTTCTTGTTATTTGTAAACAGATATGAATGGAAAAGCTATTATGATATAGGTGCATATGCTCACACTATTTTACTTAGTTAAAAGTGTAACATGCTGTCTATGAAAACCCTAAAACAGATCCTATACATAGACAGACAGATGAGATCTTGAGACTCATGATGAGAAATTTGGATCCAATGATTGAAAACAGTGAACAAGAGAATGATATATAGGACACTGAAACTGAAGTAAGCATGACAGAAAGATCTGAAAATGAGTAGAACCAGAATTCAAAAAGCAAATGATGGCTGCCCTTTTTCTATCGTGTTGAAGACAAGAAGGGCACATGTGCAGTCAAATTTTTTCATCATTACACGGATCCACCACTGAATCTCACTCACCATGAATCTCCACAGATAAAAAAGGGAACACAATATAATCAACGCAAAAGGGTATAACAGATGAGTGTGTATAAAGCTGAAAATTCAAAGAAAACATAATTATTATTATAACTGACCTTGAGAGGATCGTGATTTTGATGATGGAAGCTGTAATTGAGGGGAATGAAGCCTGGTCCGAGGAGACAAAACATAATCTGCAGATGTAATATAGAATTATTGCATCTGAATGATCTGATGTGAAGGTGGAGTTATATATTATCGATTTCCTTGGACCACGCAGCATTCCCCTCAAAAGATGATAGCTTCCGGATCTTGTTCATTATAGCTGTATATATGACTAACCCTTTGACACAAAGAAGGTGCTTTCGGTTGTGTTTGGTTCTGATATGGAAGAAGGCACCATATTTGAAGGAATGAAATGAAAAAAAAAAATGATTTGGTTTCAAAAGAAAGTAAAAGTAACGCGCAGAGACAGAGAGAGAGTGGAGGATGTGAATGGATGGGGTCTGTTGGTGATGGTCATTTCTGGAACACAGCTGTAGTTGTTGGATGAGAGGGTTTAAAGGTGACCATTCTCTCTCTCTCTCTCTCTCTCTCTCTCTCTCTCTCTCTCTCTCTATGCTATGGAAGCACTAAGGTAATGAATGGAGTTTATTATTTCTTGTTTCTGCCATTATAACTCTTTCATTCACTCTAACTCTACTTGTCTTTTATTGTCTTGGGGGAAAATAATCACCATCTTAATAGTAGATTGTCCAAAACAAAAAGAAACAAAGTAGATAAAGTAATAAATGTAAAAAGAATTATAAAGTATTCGAAGGAAGAACTTCAATTCTTCCCCTAATATTTCGAAGTAATAAGATTAGTTTAATGAAGATTAGTTTAATGATTTTGAAAGAAAAAATGGAAAGACAGATTCAATTATCCAACAATAAAGAAACAAAATAAAAGAACAAAACTTTATAAATATATTAATCGATAAGAAATTGTAATAAATAAAACTTCTTACATTATTAGCAGAGATTATCTTTTTACATTAAAAAGTGTTTATATGCGTGTAGTTTTGATAAACTTTTGCATCGACATTGTTAATTGCAGACCGATTAAAAGATAAGAATTACTAAAGCTCAAACTTTAAGAAAAAATTATTTGATATTGTTTCTGTAGAATAAAAAGATCCTCGTATAGGTAAAAGAAGTATCCAACAATAAGTCCGTTATTTAAACTAAAAATAATAATAAAAGATTCCAAATTGGCCTTAGATCGTATTCACGTGAGAGTAGTTGTAAATAATTGTACACTATAGACACACATCAGTTTTATATATTGTTTAAGTTAGACGCATTTTTTTTATAATATAAAGCAGTAAAACAAATTTCCCAATTAATATATTTTCTTAAAAAACTCACTTTAATTATGCTTTGGGTATGAATGTATGTATATATCGAAATGCAAAGGATCACCAAATTTTTAGACAATATCAAACGAATACGGTTCCCATGTCATTGAATGTAAATATAGTTTTTTTTTTTTTGTGTTTCTTTTAGTCGAACTAATAAAAAAAATTTGTCATACATCTAAATTATCATGGTCGTACTTACGAAAGTAAAAAGGTATAAGAATAAAATTGATTTAATTAAGTATATATTAGGTGGTCCACTTTGATACCATAAATTGGATTAATTTTGAAGCTCGAAATATTCCATAACAAGTTGATAACTTTACTCATATTACGCTAAAAGAAAGTGACGTGTACTACAGATTTTTCATACCTAAGTTTTAGCATCTTTAGTTGATTACAATAAAAACAATATTGCAGTCGCAACATTAATGCTAATAAATTAATAAAGATTGTGCAGATCAGTGAATAAATAAACGAGCATCGTTTATCAATCACCCAAAATAACCCATAAAAAGCTGTTTTAGACATTACTTTTTTCTCTCATTTGAACTTTTAGACGCTACTTTTTGAAGAATTAGAATGTATGCTTATCAATGTAAGTTTTCTTTTCTTTAATAGAGATTTATTGAATCACATAAAATGTTTTGCATACATAACGTATTTGTTTCTTCGAGTTTTCCAATAAATTTGCATGTATAAAATTAAGGTTACAGCACATGCATATGTAGATTTAATTTAGCAAAAAGTAGTGAAGAGATTGAGGTTGGAAGAGGCTTAGATGTGCATGAATCATATGACAGTTCGGTCACCCCAATTCCATGTATTGTCGGGAACAGTAGATGCATGCATGCGTAGATGTTGTGCTGTGAAACAACTTCCATGCATGCACTGGGTTCTTTCAAATGAGATCAAGGAAAAAATATAAGTTTTATTAATTCTTTAATATATCAATGGTTTACTAATTTAATGATATAATGTAAAGTTAAGTGAATGTATAAACACGTTCATGTATCAATATTCTGATTGTTCGTTGAAATATTGTTCTTAGAATGAATCTTCTTATCTTAAATATTGTTCGTTTTTAAATCTAATTTTTTTCATAATTTTTTCTTTAAAAAGTAATTTAAACAACTAAAAAATATATTTAAATTATTCTTAATCTTAATTCATAAACAATGTAAACTATTAAAATTACGAAAGAATATTGCAAATAAATTAACCTTTCAACTCTTCAAAGCCAACCACGATATACATATAATTGTCTTTGGACAAGTAGTTGTGTATATTTCGGGAATATTTTCTCCAGAATAATAAACTTAATAATTAAGAATTAATTATAAGTTATACATTTTAAAGACAAGTCCAGAAGGTATCCGTTTAAGGCGAAACGGATGTCGACATCCGTTTTGCCTTAAACGGATGTTGACATCCGTTGAAGGATGTCATCCGTTTAGGCTTCGTTTTCATTTTACGTTTTAGGGTCAAAGGATTATTGGAAAGATTATTGGAAGGATTATTGGAAGGGTTTAGGGTTTAGGGTTTAGGGTTTAGGATTATTGGAAGGATTATGACTACGTACCTGGAGAGGAACCACGACAAGCACATTACACCACAAACGCACTGCACCACGTACTGCACCGAAAGCAAGAAGAAGATTGCTTGATAATTCTTTTCACGATCACTGAGCTTTGCACAAATATATTTTACTCATACAAGGAACTACGTAGGTTATCAGTAAAATATGTTATAAATGAGTAAAATTAAAAAACAATAATTCTAAAAATAAAATTTTACTGAGGGGCAAAATAATAAAGGGGAGGTGGAGGGAGAAGGGTGTGGTGGTGGAGGGAGCAACACCCTTGGCTCAACAAGTCGAAAAACAAAAATAAAGTATTGGGCTAACTTAAGAGGCCTTTCTTCGTTATCTCCCTTTTTTCCTTTCTGCACTCCATAAAGATGTAATTCCCCATTACTCCTTATTAAAATTATAATAAAAATCTCTAAATTTCTTTATTTTCTATATTTTTGAGAATGGATATTTTGAAATATATTTTTTGAATTGAAAATTATTTTCTGTAAAACTCCGAAAAATGGTATTTTAGAAATAATGGTATTCTAAAACTATTGAGACTCGATTATTTTAATATTAAATAGTTTTATTATAAATAGTATTGTTATAAACGAGTTTCATTATTTTAAAATGTATCATCTCTCTAGAAACCACTTCTTTAGAGTTCTCTACCATCTCTCTAAGAGTTCTAACAAGTCATTTCTTTGATTATCAGGAAGTGTTTAATCGACCACGGCAACGAGGTTTACGTTTCTATCCGATCAGTTTCTATAATAGAGTAAATAAGTTTCAGTTCATTTTTGCTCTTTTTTCTCTTTATTTGTTATCTTCGTGTTAATACTCTTTGTGTTTAGATGATGATAAATGATCATATGATGTTTGGATGCTTGATATGGTAGGATTTCATTGTTGTTGTTGTATGATTGTGTTTAATGAAGTGTATTTAAGTTTGAAATTGAAGTCAAAGTGTTTGGAGTTAAGAGGAATCAAAGACTTGAGTTGTGAGGTTAAAAATAGAGGGTTTGATAGATGAATTGGAGGGATAGGTATTGGGGTGAGAGAGCAATTGTTTCAGGGCTGTTATGAGGTCATTTGAGACTTGTTAGAGTGGTTTGTTAGTTGAAATCTAGTCTAGACAATGTTAGAAGTATTTTTATTAATGTTTTGAATTGGTTTTAACTACATTTTTGGGGTTTGGAGTAGTGAAATTTGAGTTATAGGTTATGAGTCACATTGGTTAGTTTACATGTTATTGGTAACTCATTTTAGACTTGTTAGAGTCCCTAAGCTACTTAAAAATAAGCTAGAACAGGTAGGCTTCAATTTTGATCTCTAAGTTGAGATTTTAGTTGTTTTTGAGTGGATGCATTGTTGTAAACAGTTGGTTATTAATTTAATATAGGTCATACTAGGCATGGCCTAGAGGAACTCAGCGCAAAACAACTCATCCTTGAAGGAGATGACTTGGGTGGTCAGCCTAGGTGGATGCCCTAGATGGTCGACCTGGGTGGTGCTCGGTCCCAAGGGAGACTGTATGGTACATAAGCCCCCCAAACTTGAGCATGATGTTATTTTGTGAAGGGGTTGTGCACTTCTCACTCCTGATAAGGATGGGTTCTTCAATTGGCTTTTGTTTTTGTGTCTTCTTTGTTCGTTGATTAAGGTGAGTGGTTGGAAGACTAAAACGGGTCGTACCTTTGATAGCCGAGCCAGATATACAACTCGTCCTTCTTAAGCAACATGCCATAGATATCCACGGTCTTCAATTTCGGTGAGGCTAGTCGGGATTTCTTTAGTGAAGATCCACGATCACCGACCTTCAGGTGAGGCCGACCGGGATTCCGTTGTTGAAGATTTGTGGTCACCGATCTTCGTTGAGGCCCCGATTGAGATTCCTTTGGTGAAGATCCATGGTTACCAACCTTCGGTGAACCGGCCATAATTCCTTTGGTGAAAATCCACAGTTATCGACCTTCAGTAGGTCAACAGGGTACCTGTGAGGCCATGGGTCACCGAGTAGTTGAGGTCAAGGTAAGGTCGAACACCTGAGGCCAAGTTTGGTTGGGTACTCTGAGGCCATGGGTGACTAACAATTGAGGCTAAGGTATGGCCGAACACTTTAGGCTGAACATTTGAGACCAAGTATGGTCGAGTACCTGTGAGACCATGAGTGATCGAGTAGTTGAGGCTAAGGAATGGGCGAACACTTCAGATCAAGTGTGGCTGAGTACCTATGAGGCCATAGGTGGCTGAACAGGTGAAGCCGATTTATGGTTGAACAATTGAGGCCGAAGACTTTAGGTTGAACACTTGAGAAAAAATGTTGTCGAGTACATGTGAGGTCATGGGTGGCCGAGTAGTTGAGGCCAAAGTATGTCAAACACTTGAGGCCGAACAGTTGAGGCCAAAGTATGGTTGAATAGTTGAAGCCAAACACTTTAGGTTGAACACTTTAGACAAAGTGTTGGCGAGTACATGTGAGGTCATGGGTGGCCTAGTAGTTGAGGCCAAGGTATGGTCGAACACTTTAGGCCGAAGACTTGAGACCAAGTGTGGTCGAGTACCTGTGATGCCATGGGTGACTGAACAGTTGAGGCCAAGGTATGGTTGAACACTTCAGGTCAAACATTTGAGATCGAACACTTGAGACCAAGTGCGGTCGAGCAGTTGAGACCAAATACTTTAGGCCGAACACTTGAGACCAAGCATTTGAGACTAAGTGTAGTCGAGTGGTTCGACCAAGTTTATGCTGAACAAAAATACAGAGGCCGAACGATTTGGCAATTGAGGTCTTCCAAAGTACCATTCATTAGTTTTTTATGGTTACAATAGGGGATACTCGTTTGGTCTCATGGTGGGCACCAAAAATTTTCGGGTATATGTTTGAGTTCCCTTACTCAAAGCACTTCAAGTTGTCCTAAACTCCCTAATGGTCTTCTATCATCCAAGTTATGTTGTTCTCTCTCCCTCCTTCTAGTCTAAGCCTTGCGGATAGGTACCTATCAAAGGCACTTTGACGCTCAAGTCAATAATATGACCGATCGGTTAACATAACAAGTAATGCATATTATGTGCATTCTCTTTTTTAAGTCATACCTTGGTCTTTTATTTATAATGGTTGTGATGAGCCTTTATCTTTTGTTGGCCTAATGCCGACCCAATCGCCCCTTAATCTACATTAGGGACTTAATGAGTCATTACCATTGGTAATCTGACCATACTGTTAGGTCATACTCGGCACGACCTAGAGGAACTCGGCGCAAAGCAGTTCATCCTTGAAGATTAATGACTTTGGTGGACGGCCTCGGTGGTCGACCTGGGTGGTGCTCAGTCCATGGGGAGACCGTACAGTAACTTCCACCCCTCCATAAACCATCGTTATACCGGAAAAGTACCTATCGTTATCTCGCTCGGTTGTCTCGAAGAAAGAAGAGGACATAGAGCTTGTACACGAAGATCGTGTTTCATCGTCGGCGAGCCCCATGCCGCCCCTTTTCGATGACTCCTCAGACGAAAATAACTGAACGGTAGACATTTTATTATCCTGACACAAAGAATTAACTACACAGTAGGAATAATAAAGAAGAGAAATTGGTGAAAATAACAGTCATAAGTAACCCCTATTTATTGAGGAATTATGTGTAATTATCGACGTCTTCTCACCGTTGGATTAAGCCACGATCAACAGACTAGATCAAGCGTCTTTGCCACTTCTTCAAGGTGCGAACCACGAGATGGTGCGAAGGGTCTTTCTTCCAAACAAACACTCAACCACAATTCAAAAGTAACTCGATCAACTAAACTAGACAATCCCATAGTGGACGAGCTCCCACAAGCAATGTTCCCCACCACGAGCAGCCTGATACAACAAACCGCAGCACCATGTAAACCTGGCTCGTGCTTGAGGGGCCTGTGAGCCATATGACCGTATCGTCTTGTCTGTGGACAGCTGGTGGGGAGGTTCATAGCCTTAACACAACCTCTATTCAAATTTATTGGTAAGCCTTACTTATTAGAAGTTGGGTTGTGATTACAACTTTGCTAATCATAAGTCCTGCTTGAAACGTATTAATACAAGTCAAAGGTAAGAAAGTAAGTTATTGTATTTATTGCGAATTTAAAACTTTATTGTGACCCTCGATCGGTTTGATTATTCACTTGGAACGTAGAAAGAATTTGACTAAGTGTGCTCGGGATAATTTTAAGAACATTTATTCTAGAAGGTTTTTTCTTTTTAATAACCAAAAGAGCTTCTTCTCACCACATCTCCTTTCTCTATCAATCCTTCACCACTCATCAAGTTACCACCCATCACAACGGCATCAATGACTCCCCTTCCCCCTCTTTCGTAAGAATTCTTGTAAGATTCGCTGGACAACTCTTCATCTTCCTTTGCTCGACAATGCTTCCTCTTCCTCACAAGATTCTCTCCTACCAGGTCACAATACCTTATTATCCAAATCTTCTCCAATATGGGGAAGCTGGATCTGTCCATCACCATGGCACCAATGTTCATCGCGTCACGGAAACTCCCCGACGGCAACCACTGCTGGAAGGCGCTGAAGCATAACGTCAAAATGTCGGCATCACAGGAGAGAATGTTGTTCATAAGGAGTTGCAGGGTGCCAACGAGGTGGTTGCGGAAGGTGTCAACGGCATTTACGGCGGTGCTAATGTTGACGGGTGAGGTGAGGAGATACATGCCATGATGAGCAACTATGAGAAGAGGGAGATTAGAGTTTTTAATATATTTTTAATAAAGGATATTAAAGACATTTCACTAGTGTTACAGGGTGCAGGAAAAAACAATGGGCTGCAAGAAGAAGCACTCTAATGTAAATAAGAAGAAACACGACTTTGACGTGTGCTTGTAATCAATAGAATGGAATTTCTTTCTGCATTTCCATGTTTTCCTTTCTGCACCTCCTAAAATGTAATATCTGTATTTTATCTTTGATTAAAATATATTAAACATGATAAATCTAGGTTTAATTCATATATTTTCCTTCTTTCGTGGCTTTCCAGAAGTGGTGCTAGTAAGCTGCACCTCCCTCCATCATTTTTGTTGGCCATTGAAGATTGTCTACCCAAGTGAGAATCTTTTCCTTCAGTCTGTGCAAGAGGTAACGAAGGAGTCCCAGACGGAAGGGAAAGTGAAGAAGGGTACGAAGCTGGGGTAGGTGGAGTCGCCGAGCTAGGTTCGCCACCCGCACGTGTCGAGCTTTCGTGCCAGTTCGTAATCGGGGCCATTCGTTCGGAGAAACTGTCAAAACCACACAACAGAGCAATGAAGCCATTGTCTCTCAAACTCTTCACTCTCACCCTTTAGCTTGCATGATGTCGAGGTCAAATGGGGTCCAAATCATGCGTTCCTGATTCAGTATTCGTGGAAAATTTTCTTTTTAAATGTTCTGGAACAGACATTCCGCTAAATGTATTTCCAGGTATAGAAATACTTTTTTAGCTCTTAATTTGGAAAAAAAAATTATATTTCGAATTAAGTATCTCATTTCTGAATTTGACAAAAAAAAAACCGTAGAATTTTTTTATTATAATTTTAATGTAGGATAATTTGGAATTTACAAGTTTTGTAAGGATGCAGAAAGAAAACCCCCCGTTAGTATTGTCGTTTATATTAAGGAAGGATGCCTTTCCCGAATTAACTTTGGATATAGATGTGCTTATTTGAATGACACTTTTTCTCCGCTAACTTTTAAATTTGAATTCCATTTCCATGCATTTTTATGTTTTAACTATACATTTTAAGAGTCATAATAATAATAAATGGAACATAATTAATACATTTAAAATAAAAGGTCAATTTATAATGTTTGAAATTTCCATTTATATATTTTAAAAAACAATTGAAACAAGAATGATAAAAAAGTTATATTAAGTTTTTTTTTTATCCATTTGGATCAATAAAGCCAATATTTCTTACAGGCATCGCATAATTACCGGTCGATCATATAATATAAAAATTAGAAAAGAATTAGTAATCTTTAATTCAAATTTAAATATCCTATGATAACAAAAATTTACTGCAAATACAAAAAATTAAAAGAAAAAGTTTAACATTAATTATCTACTATTAAATAAGAAAACATGGTATAAAAACACGTTGAAATAAAAATAAAATTTAAATTAATACTTATAAACAGGTTTAATTATATTCAATCCATAAATTATACACAACAATAAAATATTAAAAAATATTATGAATGAGATAAATCTTCCCCACTTTGACTCTCTGCATACTACGGATTATACAAGACATATCCATGCAATGCAAGTTGACAAACTTAAATATTTATTTATTTTGTTATAATGGACCACGAATTGACCTGGATAACCTGTCCCACGTTATCATTAACTTCAAATAATTTTTAACAAATATAATTAAACAAACAGCAAAAAAAAATGAAAATTTCACCTTAACATAATACTAAAAAAAATATCTAGCCTGTGATAATAACTCTAGTACAAATAATTTTTCGTACAAAAGACAGAATTGTGAAAGATAATGTCGTCAAGCTAAATCACATGTCTGTGAAGAAATAACTTAAATGATGTAATTTGTCCTTTAACTCCAATGGTTTTTGAGAGATTTCTGTAAGAGAATTTGTCAAAAAGACTAACCCTTTAGGGATAAAATTATGTTTAGAAGTTGGCGGAACTCCATTGAAGGCAATTGTTGCAGATGAAGTTTGGAAGGTGAGATTTAGCGATCGAAGGAGATGGGTTAAAAAGAAAGGAAGTAAGAAAAAGAGTATTTGAAGTTTAGTTGGTGACATAGGACGTATGATTCTTGGTATGGAAAATTTGTCCATTAACCTTGATAGTTTTGACAATGATTAGACGAATCTATCTAAGGGTAATAATGATTGGAAGAGCAATCAGTTCATTTAGGACTTTGAGGCACCTAATACCTAACTTTGCGAAGCTATTGGTATGAGGGCCACCCATTTGGCACAATTGGCATCCCGACACCTATCCCTTCCTCAAAAGCATAAGGACCCATCTTAATACCTTCACGTTTACACGAACACCAACTTCTCGGATAATTCATACTTACCCAAACGGAAAGCAACCCCAATCATGGCCGTTTCAAGACAAATTTCATGTCCCTTTCACGAACAAATCAACTTCCCATCCACGGACCAAGCCAATGCCTCTCTCCCCACGCACTTTCTAGCATTATTTTTTCAACCATAAAATTTTTCAAGGTTAAATATTTTTAGTCTCAAATTTTTGTCACAAAAGACTTTTAGTTTGAAAACAAAAGAAACATGTGAAAGTTTGATTTCTGTGGTAGTACATATATAGTACTGTCTGTTTCTGGTTTTCTAAAAGGTTCATCCTCAACCAGTCCCACATTTTGTTGGGTAATTTTGTGTGCAGTTTAGCATTCCATAAGCTACTGTATCAGTGCAGTTTAATTAATTTTATTATGTGAATAGTTTACTTTTAAATGCTGAACTAAGAATAAATAGAAACAACATGACATATTTTAACTTGAAGTAGCCACTAGAGCTGTTCCAAGGATGAAGTATGTTTTTGTTTTGAACTAATGTAAACTCCAATGGAACAGACCAATATTGAGGAAGAAACTTGGAGGAGTTTGGAGGATGAATAATTTTTAAAAATGTTCGAGAAGTAATTCACTTGGCGTGCAATTGCGACATTTGTGGTGTTGGGGCATCTGAACTTCTTGACCTTAGCGTTTTTTGTTTTGCTTGTATGCACGAGACACATCACCAAACACCAACCAAGACTGCACCAACATAGAAAAACCAATCTGCAAAGGCTCTTAACCATGGACGGAGATTCATAAAGCAAACCTAAACCATGCTAAAGCTTAATTTGACAAGGACTCCTGTCCACAGTTTTGCTACAAAACAAAACCAGGAATTAAGTGGCTTCCTAAGGCCAACTAGTATGATTGGCAATAAATGTAAAAACTCGCTTTCCGTGATTTAACTCCATAATCTGGCAATATTTTGTCTGTATTAGGCTGCGTCTATTGACCCTTATCTTCTGTGCCATGGAAAATCTACATTATTAAATGATTCCCACTTCATCTTATCTCTTCTCTTATCTAACCAAATGACAGACACGGATTACAAACTTTCACTGTAGAATATATGTATCTATATATATATAGCTTATTCACTGCTTCTATTACAGGGTTTAGCAAAATGGTAAGGACTCAATATACACGATTACAATTAGGAATGATGAGCCTTTTTTTTTTCTAAATTTATCCTTTTCTACTTTACAACTCATGCTAAGAACACAGTTCCTTCATTTCCCTTTGATAACTTGTGCAGAGTATTAGCATTTGACTCAGCCATCAACTGTGTGCAGAAAAAAGACACTGCCCCTTTACCCTGTTAACTTTGCTATCAACTGTGTCAATCAGACACACTATCCGGTCATATTTTGTATGAGTTCATCGATCTTCAATATTTAGCCACCTAATTTAGAAAGCAACCTGAGAATAATGACACGGGATAAGAATTTTCTTGTCAACAGATCCAAACAACAAAAGAGAATAGGTCCACTTTTGACAGAAACATTAGTCCTTCCATAACAAAGTAACCTCCAATTTAGCTGGAACTTACAATCAAACAATATAATATCTTATTCTTGCCACCGTTGATTTTTGGCAGCCACTGCGTGAGAGTAGCTCAGCTGAATGATCAGTGATGTGCCATCCGAGTTGTATTTACCCCCTTTTCTTCAATCAAGTCCCGAAGAAATAGTTAACTTCTAGCATATATATATATAATGATGTGCATATATGGACCTTGTTTTGTGTCTGTTTCTAAGTTATTGTTGACCTTCTTTTCTTGTCACTTTTATTTCTTGAGATCAACAACCATTTAACCAAAGCTCTTCAAATATATGAATGTTCTTTAGTTATTCTTGATGATTACTTTCTCTTCTTAAACAAAGGCAAATCAGCGTTCTTATACGTGCTGCTGGCGGCATCTGAGTTGTAATATTATGATACTAATATTGGTTAATGTATCAGCAAGGTACTGTGTTATTGCCACAGTTAAAATGTTCAATTTCAATTACTGAAACAGCCACTTACATATAGAACCTGTAGATTTTCTTTTACCTGACAGAGTGAGTCATTAACTCTTACAGATGAAATTTACCATATAAGTTCCTTAACATGTATAATTCATCAAGTAAATAATCTTTGCTTCAATAGATACTTTTATAAATAAGTTTAATTTATTTCATATATTTAAAATCAACTCATACATTTGATCTTTCGCATAAACTCTTCCATCTAATTTCTCTGAAAGCTGAGATGATGAGCTGATTTAATTTATGCAGAAACTACATTAATTTTTCCTTCTTCTATACAGACAAGAAATTGGTTTTGTTAACTTGAGAACTATTGTGGCCGACTGAATATACATTGCAAGGACTAATATCATATGACACGCTATATATTTGAGGGCTAATTTGGCTATTTTATTTTCTTCCCTGGTTTGGTTATAAAAAAGCAACAGATACGTGTGCTTGTGAGGGTGACAAGTGACAAGCAATCAGTTCCTTCTACAAACAAAATAGTATATGGCCGATAGATAGTCTACAAGTAAACGAAGGAAGCAAGATCATTTCTTCCTACTTAACAAAAGATAGAAAGAGTCACACGGTATCTTATCCCATAGGACACCATGATCCTTCCATTAGAAGTTGCAATAACGTGATAGAAATGGTTTTTAGATACTTTCTTTTATGGCTAGCTATATATTCTGCACCTGATCCCCCCTCACCGGACTTTTAAATCACATAATTCTTTTTTATTTGTTCCTGTGTATCCAATTCCAAATTCACCCATAAAATACTTCCTTTCTCACTACTCACATGATGGAGGGAGATGAGAATATTCAAGCATCAAAGGGGAAAAATGATGAAAGCTTCGCCAGCTTGGAGGCACCAAGGAAGAAAAACAAGAAGATAGAAAACAAGAGGAGGTTCAGTGATGAACAGATAAGGTCACTAGAATGCATATTCGAGACAGAGTCAAAGCTTGAGCCAAGGAAGAAGATGCAACTGGCAAGAGATCTTGGCCTGCAGCCTCGCCAAGTTGCCATATGGTTTCAAAACAGAAGGGCGAGGTGGAAATCAAAACGCATAGAGCAAGAATACAGGAAACTGAAGGATGAATATGACAATTTAGCATCTAGGTTTGAGTCCCTAAAGAAAGAGAAGGAGTCTTTGCAAGTAGAGGTAAGTTTCTGGTTGTTGTTCTGACAAGATTACTTGTTAGTTCTTACTGTTGATTCTCTCAACAAAGCATGCGACCCTTAACTTAGTTATTTGTTCCTCAAACAGTTGCAGAAGCTAAGTGATTTGGTGGTGTCATCACATGATGGTGGAAGGGAAGACAAGAGTGCCAAAGAACACAGCATAGAGGATGGTGGTTCAGGCAGTGGATACAGCAGTTGGAAGCCTGAAGCAAAACCAAGGTTTTCAAATGAGGGTTTGGAAGAGAGATTAGGTGTGTATTCAGATGATCAGAACGAGAATAGCATCATGAGGAGTGAGAAATCTGAGGACAAAGGACACCAACTTCTCAGAATGGATGATAATGATCACGCTGAGATGCCATTAGCATCACTTGAAAAATGGTACAGTAGTGTGGACCCTAATGGCATCTTGGACCAGTCATGTAGCAGCTCTCAGTGGTTAGATTTCTGGACTTAAAAAAGTGAACAACACTCTGCGTTCCATGTATGATGTTTGTTTCCTCCAACAAGGAACAAAGATCGGTTCATACTTGGCTGGAAGATCTTGTGCTGCCAACTGGTCAAAACTCAACATTCCAGCCTTGAAGAATGTCGAATAGGCCAAGAAACTGGAAAAAAGTTTTGTAGGCTTGATTTGATAGGGAGAGAATTAAGCTAGCCTCACCAAATTCAATTGTGTAGAGATTTGGAAAAGGAAATAATGTGAAATGATGTCTCTGTTTGTTCATGCTTGCATGCCTTTCCCATCCCTTTGCGTGTGTGTGTGTGCGCGTGTTCTTTCTTCCTTTTCCTTTTCCCACTACAAGGGGTTAATACTTAATATTCTTAAGGGGACCTCTCTTTTATCACTTTAGCTTATTCCAAGTGCGATCTCTACAGGAACAGAAACAAAACGAATGAACCGTGTCAATAAGAAATTGCTCCATGGTTCAATTTCTTAGCTTTTCCTATGGACTTATTTCCATGGTAAAAGGAGAGTGATATGCTATCTCAACTAAGTTCACGGCCCTTAGAGCAGAAGAGAATTCCAGTAGAAAAACCTGTTAGAGGAATGGATTATAATGGTTAGAATGACTGCATAAACATCGTCACACAAAATCCATGTTTTTTATTACAATAATATAATTAGATCCTCCAACTTTGTTTAGATATTCAATATATGGAATTATGTCCCATAATAAATTGTTAATAGTAGAATTACAGGTCCTGAAAGGGAATTCAGTTCTTATGTTTTCACTTGTTAGTTGTCTTGCTTAAAGTGAGTTCAGCAACATATATTCTGCTAAAATACCAGAATGTTGATTGAGTACTTCAAACATAAAATAGTTGAAATATAAAAAGTAATAATTACATTCGGATGAATTACACTTATCATATTTATTAAATTAGAAGATTAGAAGAGTGTCCCTACATTTGAATGGATCAGAACTCCAGCTCAGACTCATCTCTTATCCTACCCCATATAAACAACCATCATCTTAGCGATATCATAAATGCACAGACATCAAATATGAAGTGAAAATAATGAGTGTGAATTAGACATTACGATAAGTTCCCATCTTCAATCAAACATCACTTAGCAAACATTTTCTTCAAACAATCTATTTTATTATAAAAAAAATTAACTGGGCCTTGATAAATGTATGCATGAATATCAACTTCACGTGATTCTTTTCACATTTGTCATTGAATTGTGTTCTATCAGAGAATGATAGATAATGAATCAAATAAAATAAATGTAAGTATTTTAACAAACAAGATAGTTTGGCCGAGTGGTCTAAGGCGCCAGATTTAGGCTCTGGTCCGAAAGGGCGTGGGTTCAAATCCCACAGCTGTCAATATTTTTAATGATTTTTTTGTTTTTCTAAACTGATCCATGAGGAAATCGAAATTCAATGGTTACCACATACACAAAACATCAACTGATATTAACTGTTAGAAACTGGTCTCTGTCTGATTCTTCTATCAGTGTTTCATATTTTCACTCACCCTTCATCAATGGCACTCTCAGTTTGCAGTGTTGGCCCCTGGAATCTTAACCCCAAAGCATTATCAACACCATCTTTCTCCTTCAAGTCCCTCAAATTCCCTCCCTTTTGGCCAACCCAAAAGGTAAAAACAATTTTCCTTTTGCGGCATGTGTGGTATGGTACGGTGTGAGTGGGAAGGTAGCTTCAAATTTCAATGGTTGATTGTGGCAGGTGAAGATGGGTCCTCTGAGTGTGTCTCCCATGGGGTTTGGAACTTGGGCATGGGGCAATCAGTTTCTCTGGGGGTACCAGGAATCCATGGATAATGAGCTCCAACAAATCTTCAACATGGCTCTGGACAACGACATCAATCTCTTTGACACTGCTGATTCTTATGGCACTGGAAGGTTAAACGGTCAGAGTGAGAAGCTTCTGGGGAGGTTCATTCGAGAATTTCAAGGTTCATCTCACATTCCTTTCGAACTTCCAGTTACTTTATTATATATTCTGTTGTGGGTTTGAGTGCATGTGTAAATAAATAATTCATTGTTACTTGCCCTGCCTAAATGGCCTTGTTGTTTGATTTATGTTAATTCTCTGCGTCATAATTATCATGATGTAATCTGTAAAACTTTTTACACTGTAACCATTGAACTTTTTAAATAGTGTTTTTTTATCGAAGTAAACATACTTTGTATACATGATGGTTTGTAATTGAACGGTAGTATATAAAATCTTTACATTACAAGTGTGTCTGTGAGTGTGTATTATATATATGGTGATTCTTTTATTCACATTTGTTGACCATATTGAATGTAAGACTTCCTTAGAGAAAAAGGGGAGCAAGCGTGACATAGTAATTGCTACAAAGTTTGCTGCATATCCATGGCGCCTTACACCAGGGCAGTTTGTGAATGCTTGCAGGTATTTGTATGTCTATCAAATACTTCGTCAACTTTCCCATCTCCCATGACAAATATTTGCTTTGTGTCTTTTTCTTTTTGCGTATGGTGTTAAATTTGGATGAAATAAACTTTCAGGGCGTCACTAGATAGAATGCAAATTGAGCAAATTGGGATAGGACAACTACATTGGTCAACTGCAAATTATGCTCCTTTGCAGGAATTAGCTCTTTGGGATGGTTTAGTGGCAATGTATGAGAAGGTTACGATAATTCACGTTTAATAGCAATATTATCGGTATATATAATTAAGACCTTGAGTGAAACATTGTTTAAGGACTAGGCTGAAGGGTAACTTGTAAACGCGTTCTGCTATCTAAACTTCATAACTGATGTTTGCAATGCTAGTAGGTAGCATAAACCTGTAAGGGGAGGAAGGAAACCATAATCTTCCTTTTAATGCACAATGTGGATAAGGTCATTCAGAGTGATTTTTGATTATACATTCTTTTTCAGTGTTAGATCCTCATATTTAAACATTGACTTCAATGGTTATTACATCGTCAAGAAAAATTAATTTAAATTTCTTGAATGATCCAAATTTCTGTACTCATATATGTTGTCGTTTAGGGTTTGGTTAAAGGTGTTGGAGTAAGTAATTACGGACCAAAGCAGCTTCTAAAGATACATGATTATCTGAAAGACCGTGGAGTCCCCTTATGCTCAGCCCAGGTATGAAGTTATGTGTAAATGTAATTTAGCATTCAAAATTTGCTAGACATAATGGGAAAATAGGCATGATCTGATCAAATTCAAACATAATGGGAAAAATTTTCTTCATGATTTCAATGTTTCAGGTGCAGTTTTCTTTGCTAAGCACGGGGAAAGATCAACTAGAGATCAAGAGTATATGTGACTCTCTGGGTATCCGCATGATTGCTTATAGTCCTCTGGGACTTGGAATGCTTACTGGGAAATACTCACCATCTAAACTTCCAAGTGGGCCAAGGTATGTTGATATTTAAGGAAATATTTTTGGGGGATAAACGGTGAATAATTTTGTATCACAATGCATTATTATCTTGTAGAATACTTTAGTGATTAACCACATTTCACAGGGCGTTGCTATTTAAGCAAATACTTCCGGGATTAGATCCTTTATTGAGTTCCCTGAGAGATATTGCAAATAAACGGCGGAAAACCATGTCACAGGTGATCAGTTTCCCATTTTCGTTTTCTCTTTATGCTGCCAATTTCTCGTAGATATCTTGTGAATGTCTCTTGGTAGTAAAAGATGCATTGCAGGATTGCTAACTAAAAGCAAGTTGAATGCTTGATCATGGATCTTTTAAGAAAGATAGTGATGTGTGTATCACTCGTTTTAGTTAGACTTCATTTTCTCACATGTGTTTGAGTAAGGAGCACAACAACTACCAAAATCTAAACTAGTTTTATCTCTTTTGCAAAGCTGGGTCCTCTTAGCCTGGCCAATCTTTTGCATAACAATTTTTATTCCATCTTTGTAGTCATATTATTCATGCTGTAAGCATCTTTCTTCGGTTTTTAATCAATATTTTTTGTACACTGTGCTCGTTCCTGTGCTCCAGATCAACCAATAATAAACTCTGCATAACAGGAGACCAAGATCTTTTTTATTCAAGGAAGCTTGTACATCACATATTATTCCGTTGAAGGATTTGTGTAATATCAATGTCATTGATATGTGGATTGAGAAAGGGGACTACAGCATCTTAAAAGAAAATTTAGTATAGTTTCATAACTTTGAGTGCTGCTTTTCAATCATATTTAAAGTTTCACCTTAGTAAAATGTAATACATTTAGTACGATGTATATTACCAAGGTAAAACTTTAAATATGATTAGAAAACCGTACACTGTAGAAGTCTTCTCATACATCTTATCCACATAAAACACGAGAACTAATGTTGCTTCATTATCAAGATCAACTACCTAGAAGCAAACTTTTAATATCACATTCATGTTTTTGAAGGTCGTACTTCCCTACGCAGCTTACTTTTTTAAAGGTTATATATAAAGTAGTAGCCTTTTACAGAACCACCGACCAACCCACTTAATTGTCCTTGTCTTAGGTGCGTGGAAAATGACAATGCTGACCGCCTACTTGACCATGCCCGAACAGCATACCTTATCACAATCTCATTCTTTCATTTATCATGTCAGGTAGCCATAAATTGGTGCATTTGCAAAGGTACAGTTCCAATTCCTGGAGTCAAATCAATTAAACAAGCGGAGGAAAATTTAGGTGCTCTGGGTTGGCGCCTATCCTCAGACGAGTTGCTTCGTTTAGATTATGCAGCAAACGAATCACCTCGAAGAATGATCCAAAACATTTTCCAAACCAGGTACACATATTCTTTTACTTTTAACGTTATAAAGGCAAATCACATAACACACAAAAGAGGTTGCAATGATACAAGTGTTTTACGTGATTTGGTATTCATAACAGATAAAATATGAAGCGAGACCTCAGCACAAGGTGCGGACGGAGAAAAAGCTTACTTTCACTCACTGAAGGTCACATTCCTTTATCATCTGGTATCAAGAAAGGGGAGTAGAGCTAATGGATGCGTTTCATTTTTACTTGTCCAGGATAATTGCCAGCTGATTAACCTGATTGAGGATGCCATACTATCACTTTTAGGTTTTTGTGATGGGCGACTAAAATACAGAAGTAAGAAGCCGCGATGCCACACAGTCACTTCATATAGCATTGCTTTGTATTTTCATTGTTAAAAATCATACCGACTTAGAAATAATTGTTCAATGCACAATAATAAACTAGGCTTTCAACGAAGACCAGAAACCACACTCAGAATCCGAACACTCTGAAAAACAGCGACGTCTCCGTCAAAGCTTTTTAATCCTCCGACCGCGAGCCCAAAATAAAAACAAACTCATTACGCTTCTAAGGGCATTGGAGTTAAATTAAAGAAAAGGATTTAAGAAATCATAATTACGGTAATGGTGTATCACGAGTTATGTGAAAAACATAAGAAAATTATGGAGTCGAAATTACGGGCCTGACCTTCCACAACTTATAATGGAAATAAAAGGAATTAAGTAATAAAAAAATTGTCAGAGAAACATCCACTTCAAACGCATTATTGTCAAAAACAAAATTGTATCACCATTAGAAGGAACTGTAGAATAATTCATAACGAGTCTCAAACTGAAAACAAGAATAATGAGTAACTACGATACTAAGAAGCTAATGGAATTGTCAGGTTTACACCATATCCAGTAATCCATAACATGTTTGCATCTTGCAGCGAGAACAGTTTACTTGATCTTCTTCTTTGGCCTCAACTGCAATACAAAATAAAAGCCTCAAATAACTCGAAATTTCATTCCATAAAATTTTAGTGAGATATGGCGCTAAAAAATTATTATACCTGGTTGCTGTGTCCACACTTCTTTTTCCTGCAGTTCACAGCACGAGGGTGTAAACGTGCGTAACACCTGCAAAGCATATTGATTTATGAGCATAATGGCTGTGAATGGACATTAGTAATCGTCATGGACACTGAACATGAATAAGTTAAGCAAATGTATATAACGTAGGCTTTCTAATACTTGTATTCCAACATGCATCCCTTAGTTCTCAAAAGAACCAGAGTTTTGCTATGAATACTACTAAGACACTTTTTAAGAATATATTGTTTCAGATTACATTTGATTTACAGCACATGGGAATTCAACACCACCTTACTAAAACAGAAGTAACCCAGAAGAAAACACTGATGCTTTTTAGAGTGCACTTAATTTGAAGCTCGCAACCTATTAATATCAAATTCATTTTATAAAAACGAAGTTCAAGTCCAATATAGAACATTTTGGAAATTCCCAACAGGGAAATATGATTTGATGCATTGAATTGTATCTTCTCAATCCAAATTACAAACAAGTTCCATAAAATAATTAATCTGTAAAGGAAATTGTCCTTTGATTCAGCATTGCCTAAGCAAGTTAAGCAATTATTCAAAATCCATTTTCGCAACGTATGCCTGGTGCTATAAAAAAGATAGCTGCTCATAGCCTAATACGCATCAAGATTTCAATGCATCTAATGAAGTCAAAGGTAAAAGGGACTTAAACTTGGCTTGGATGGGGGAAATAAGAGGAAAGAAGATAAAGGGGAGGAATATTATGAATATGTGGGTATTCTCTGGTACATAAATGCTATTTTACCCTTGTAACAAAAATTTATCATTTAGATGTCACTCTAGCTAATTAATAATTCCTTGCCAAGGGTGAAACAATGTTATTAGAATAGTAAATAAATTATTCTGAACGAAGAGTTTAGCATCCCTCCCCTTATCCATCGCAATGATTGATCAAGAATGGGTGGATGTGGGACAAGAGTAGACAAATAAAAGGGTTAAAATTAACCAACATGCTAGTGGTGGGTGGGAACATGGTATAAGGAACAAAACATAGGTCTTCGATACAGTGGCTGAGTAGAGAGCCACAATACCTTCTCACAGGGATTTCCAGATACACGTAGCTAAAAGAAAACAACAACCTGATGTTGCCATACATTTTTCATACAGACATCCAGTGTAGACAAGCACCTCATTCAGCATTCAGCATTTATATATGAAATCAGTACACTGCTTGCAGACAGATTAGGCTTGCAACATTGAGTTTCATGTGACTTTCTTAAACAATATAAAAAGTTTTTTGTCAGCTTTGACTATACTTCACACAAGAGCATAATTCAAATTAAGAAAAATATTTCAAATTAGTTCTGGATGAACCAACTGGATCCAATACTAGGATGTGTAAACTTACTTGCGGCAGATCATCTTATCCTGGTTATACTTTCTGGCCAATGCCATCAAAGATGGCTCAATAATACCACCACGAAGCCTTAAAACAAGATGCAATGTTGACTCTGCAAAAATAGAGAAACCAACACAATGATAAGTCTCACAATTTACACTAAAGTATTTGAGCATAATTAACAATACTTGAGGCCTGCTCTTTCTCAGCCAAGCAGCACGAAAGTGCTTGGAGTCGGACACAATAAAGTAAAAAGTATCTGATTGTCATATTCATAAAAAAATTTATGTTAATTCTTATCAATTTAAAAACTACAGATTTCCACCCAAACACCTACACACGTATATGGCTAACTACAATTCCTAAAATCTATCTTAAAAAAACAAATCGAACAATTACCGCATTCAAAGCATTAGAGCAATTAACAAGGCCAAACGACACGGAATTTCGAAATTGAGATTTTGCATACCTTTTTGGATGTTGTAATCGGCGAGAGTACGGCCATCCTCCAGCTGTTTTCCGGCAAAGATCAACCTCTGCTGGTCCGGGGGAATTCCTGGAAAGAGAATGAAACAGAACGAGTCAAACCAAGAACGAATAAGAGAGAACGACTAATCAATGGTACCGTTTCGATTAAACTGCACCTTCTTTGTCCTGAATCTTTGTTTTGACATTATCAATGGTGTCACTTGACTCCACCTCAAGGGTGATGGTCTTCCCCGTTAGGGTTTTCACGAAGATCTGCATCTTTCCTTATCTTCCCAAACTGCTATTAGGGTTTCTCGCTTGGTTGTACGTAATATTTATATTGAAGCGTTAAGAGTAGTAGGGTTTTCAGAACCAAGGGTGTGTTTGGTTAGCCGGATTATGTTATTCCAGACCTATTTCTTTATTCTTTTTCATTTGGCAAAGGCTTATTCTTCTTATGATATTAGTGGCTAAAAATATATGCTCAAAATTATATTTGATATGATTTTCTATTATAGTTTCAAAGTATATGGATTTTAATATTTTTAAATATACCAAACGTCACATATTTGAGTTGTTAAAATTTCGTGAAAGTATGCCTATGCACATCAAATTTTTAGACTGCACAAAAATAATAACGAATATATTTTTGTGACTAAATTTCCTTATAATTTAATTTATTTTGTATAAATATGTGAAAGGTCACTAGTCACTAGTTCATCTATATAATAATAAAAAAAATCATAGGATCGTCGTTATATTTGTATGGGAATCTCAAGTGGGTCCGTATTTGTAACTATATCTTGTTGAGTCCAAATATTTGAAAAATTGAGTCAATTTGTCATGTGTGTTAAGTTCTTACAAACAGCGTCAAAGTTTGCTGATGTGTGGTGATGCTGATCTGTGTGATCTTATTACGTAGAAATAAATTTTAAATTATGACGTGAAATTTGATAAAATAAAAAAAAATTAAAAAAAATAAAAAAAGCACTTCTTCACCCAAATTAGGGTTCTGCAGAGCAGATTCTTAAACGATTTAAGATTATGAACTACGAGTTTCATGAAAGCCGCCGACCACCATGCTTCATTGTCGCTCATGGCACTCATTGCAACCCTTACTTAGCCCTCCACTCATAATCATTCTCTTCCCCATCGTCATTCTCACCATCCTCTTCCTCGCTTTGTCCCTACTCCTGTCCGCTGCCACGCACCTTATACGCACAGCCTCCGTCAAGACCAACTGGGACTCCCTCAACACCCTCCTCATCGTTTTCGCGGAGAGAGATATGGCAACCATTGTTTCCTTTTACCAACAACCCCATTTGACGATGCTTCTCTTTCTTCCCTTATTTCCATCAGAAGACGCGAAAGATTTGGTTTTTGTGGAGTTTTCAATTGTGGGTCTGTGTTGGATTTGGTTTGTTTTTAGGTACCTGCTTGTCGCTGAGCACAGTGCAAAGACGCGCGTTTGTGGTTTGCGAGGTTGCCCCGAAGAAAAAGGTGGACTCCGCTGTGAAGAGAGCTCGCCAAATGAATTTACTTGTATTGCCAAATGAATCAACACCAACATCTTCAGTGATATCTACAACACGATTTGGATCGCCAAATGAATTTACTTGTATGACTTGATTCCCATTGTAAAGAACATCAAACTGAACATGTGTAAAAAGGTAATAGTTTTGTTCTCCTCCACCAGGAGTCCACGTATCTTCTTCTAGTTTCCCAATGAACCCCCAGAATTGGAAGTAAGATTCACGGTCTATAGCGCGCTTAAAGAAGCCAATTTCATCAACTGTAAGCTTCTTTGGGCACAAGGTCTCATCAATCTTGTCCTCTCTAAGCCTCTGTTCGCTTGAAGGTGAAACACTGTTTATGAAGAAAAGAGAGCGATGATTTGCGAGGCACAAGCTGTTCGTTTGTGTTGATTTGTGAGCGAAGAAAAGCGATCATTTGCGGGATGAAGCTCTTTTTTTTATCTCGCTATCAAGAGGAGATTTGCGCTGATTTGTTCACAAATTACATATGTGCCCTCTAAACTGTCTGCACATTATTCTCTGTCCACGTCTCTCTTCCTCGTCCTGGTGCTGCCAAATCTGCCACCGCGATGTTGTTGTTTCTCGCCACAATTTTTGCCAACAAATTGACCTCCTGGAGCTTAGTCGCCATCTCGTCGTTTCCGTGGTGGACCTCCACTTGCAGCAGGGAGGCGGGAGGAGCACCACCGCGTGTTTGAGAAGATGATGAACAGTGCCAGTCTCAGCCGTAACCGATTACAGCCTTTGGTTTATCGGTTACAGTGATGTGAAGGAATGTGAGCATTTCTGTAATCGGTTACGTCTACGTGGTAACCGATTACAGAACTTCGTTGTTTTGGTTACTTGGAGGGGTATTACGTTGAAACTGGAAGCCTGTTTCGACGACGCATTTTTCCCCATTTTCAACCGCAAGATACCAAGTACGCAAGGGAGCAGCATCGCCGGCGGACGCGATTCCGACGCGGCAGTCCTCCGATTCCCTATCACCGGAGACGATCTTCACCGGAGCGAGCATGATCTGTTACAGGTTCCGCTGTCGGATTCGTCGTCTTCGTCGGAGGCGGATGAATTGGAGGGAGTCCCGGCAGCTACTTACTGCATGTGGACTGGGTTTCGGGCTGGGTGTGTGGGGTTTGTAGGCGGGGAGGGGAGGGAGTTCTGGGTAGTGGGAGGGTACGGCGATTGAGGAATATTTTTCTGGTGAATGAGTATTACAGAGATGCGGATGCAATGGTGAGTATTACAGAGATGCGGATGCAGTGGTGATGGAAGTTGGGGGGGTGGCGGGAGGTTGCGGATTTGTGGGGGGATAAATTTTCTTGAATATTACTGTAGATGCAGTGGTGATGGAAGTTGAAGGGGGGGGGGGGGGGGCGGCAGGAGGTTGGGGATGTGTGGGGGGATAAATTTTCTTTCTTAATTATAGGTTTTTAATTCAAATTTTATGGGGATAAATCTTCATTTTTTAAAAATTCAAATAAAAATAATAAAATACTCTTTATATTACAAAGTTACTTTAAGAAATATTTTTTGATTCTATTTATTTGGACAGAAATAAATTATTATAAATATGGAAGTTAAGTTATTTTTATGAAAAAAAAAGAAACATTTTATTATAAAAACAAAACAAAAAAATATGTTACAAATAAATACTACATTTAAAAATAAATTTATTTTACTACATTATAATTTTTATAATTTTAAAAATTTAATTTTAAAAATTATTTATAATTTTTTTCTCTTTATAAACATTTTTATAATTAAATGAAACATTAATAAATAACATTTTATATTACTTTTATAACTAGGGGCATTTTGGTAATCTTTAATTTATACCAATTAAACTAATTTTTTAAATCTATCACATCAATCAAATCCTACACTAATTCTCACAAACTTTACTTCCAAATCCACTCTCAATTAACCACAAATCCACTCAAAAAAACAACAAAAAAAGAGTGATTCTCCCTGCACCTCACCGCCTTCGTCCTGCACCTCCAAAACATATTTTAATTCCAATGATACCCTTCGTCTTTCATACACTTAACGAGAATATTTTGAATCTTTTAAAAAGTCAACTGCCTGCCGCATCTCAAACTCAAACCCTACACCCCTTTCCAAATCAGTTCTCCCTCTTTTTCTCTCCCTCATTCTTCCATTTTTCTCTCCCCCGTATTCTGCCATTTTTTCTCCGGGTTCCCTGTGCCAAGTTGCGTTCGTGTAGTGCCAAGCGTTCGTCCTTCGTGCTTTGCGTTCGTCCGTGCTTGCGTTCGTCGTGGTTCGTCTGTTTTTCATAGTGAGGTTTTTCTGGCGTCTAGTACCTTCCATCTGCAAAACCTTCCATCTGCTTTGTTTGTTGTTCTATGCATGTGCTTGGTTGGGTGTTCGCTTCGTGCGCCGGAGGTTGGTTCGTGTTCGTCGCCGGAGAACTTAAACGCCGTTGGAGTTGCGGTCACAGACGTCCGCAGTTGGAAGTGCGGTCAGGTGCACAGAGAAACCGCATTTCGAAGGCAAAAACAAACCGCAGTGCGATCTGCGGAAAGCACAAACCCACGCACCGCAGTTCGAAATGCGTAAAGCACGGAGATCCCACCGCATTTCGATTTGCGGCTGAGACAAACCGCACTTCGAAGTGCGTTAGATTTTTAGGGTTTAGTTTTTTTTTTTTTTATTAGGTTAGTATATATTTATTTTATGAGGTTTTATTTTTATTAGGTTAGTATAATAAATTTAATTTTTTATGTTAGTTGCTAAATAAAATTTTTTGTTTTAATATATTTTGAATTATTTTATTTGTTTGTTAAATTTTGTTGAATTTGTTATTTTTCAACATATTATTATTTTCGTAATATATTATTTATTATGTATTTAATTTTATTTAAGTTTTTTAATTTTTTATGAAATTGAAATAATTATTAAATTGTTTATTGAATTAAATAATAATTATTATATGTAATCTTAAATATTATTTTGGATTTATTTGTAATAATTTAATTATTATATATGTAATTTTTTTGGAATTCGTACCATAAAAATGTGCACATAAATATTGTGACCACTAGGAAACGCACTTCGAAGTGCGGTTAGGAAACAACATAAATATAAAACGCATTTCGAAGTGCGACCACTAGGGAACGCACTTCGAAGTGTGACCACTAGGGAACGCACTTCGAAGTGCGGTTAGGAAACAATTAATTAAGTTTTCACTTTTTGTTAAATAAAGGGTAAAGAAGTAAAATTGGGGGTGCAGGCCAAAGGGGGTCAGGTGCAGGGAGAATCACTCACAAAAAAATTACCTTCAAATCCACTCAAATCCATTCAAATCATCTCCTCCAAATCATCTCCCCCAAATTCTTTCAAAAGAACACACCCTAAACTTAAACTCATACAAAGCATTGCTCAAACGGTCACCATTGAGAACTTCCCCTAGGGACTCTCTTTTTGACAATTGGGATTGTGAAAAACACAACCTTTTTATAATCCAAGTTGTTCAAATTTCCAATCCAATGATCATTTGATCCCATTTTTCAACACCACGAGATTAAAAATTTAACCTTTAACCTAAGACCAAGAGTGACTAACCTGGAGCGCAAAATGGCAAATCATATATAATTCATAGGTCTCATTGCCACAAAAGAATTGTGTAAATAGAAATTCAGTGAACACAAACGTGAAAAAAAAGTAATGAGGGAAAGAATGAAACATGGGGTTGTGGAAGGGACCCACTTTGTTGACAAACAATGGGACAAGTTCTCCAACATTGTAAAAGTGATCGGAGGGTGAAGATGAAGAGAATTGCAAAGTGGCGTAGAGAAGAAGGAGAATGAGGTGGTGCTTTTCAACCATAGATGCAGGTGATGAAGAAGCTGAAGCCAGATGCAAGTCAATCTAAGATAAAAATGCGTACCAAGAAGGTGAAAGCTCTTTGTTATGTAAAAGGACTTGTTTTGGTTAGGGTTATGTTTCAATTGAATGGTTTGAATTTGTTAGATTATATTAGAGAACTTGCATTTTTTTTGTTTGGCATGGAATTGATCTTATCTAATGGTGGAGTTAGTTTCATGTTTGTTTATTTAAAAATGTCTAAACTATAGAATTTCAATTTACTTGATTGAGTGTTACCAGAAGAGGATGAAGGAGACGATGGTGCAAGTGGTTGAGCAACCGAAAACAAGCACTTTGTCGCAGTAGAAGGTTTTGTCTTGTGCCACGTCAATCACTGATAATTTAAGTAAGAAAAACCCACGTAATATAATAGTTTTACATCAACAGATTAAGTGTGCACCACGTCAGCAAATTTTAACGCCGTCTGTCAACACTTATCGAACAGGGCTTAATTGGCTCAATTTTTCAAATATTTGGACTCAATTGAGACAGTTGCAAATATGAGGACCCACTTGAGATTCTCATACAAATATGAGGACGATTCGAGGGTTCAAACCTGGAAAAAACACATTTTATATTCCATATGCTCATTTCTGAGTTAATATATTGATTGTAAAGATTTAAAAATTAACTAAAATTAGAATTATTTTTTAAAATAAAGTTTGAATATTTAATTATTAAAATATAAATTCATAAATAAAAAATTATTTAGTCAAAACTTATTTTATAAAGATCATTATTTTTCTAAAATTATTTTTTTAATTTTAATTTTATTCTTTTTAAGAATATGACCAAATTATTTGAAGTTTAAAGTTTATTATAAAAGTTTTGGTGTAGAGCATAATAACTATATTCTATAAAAAAAATTATCAAGTTCATCTTTTATCATTCGTTTGAGATATTTAGAAGTTTTATGTGTTTGTTTAAAAATCGCATAAAATTTTAAAAAGATTTAAGGTGAATCTTTATTCTTTTAAGAACTTTAGAGAATATTAAAACCGTTGATATAAGTTTTTTTCATATAAAGGTATTGTATTAAATGTAAATGGAGACGTTTAGAAGTTAAATAAAAGGTTTAATAGTCTATTTTGTCCTCAGTTTTGTTCCATTGTGTCAATTAGGTCCCTGGTTTAAAAAAAGTGTCTAGTTGGTCCTTAGTAATTTTTGTGTCAACATCGTCCCTTCCATTAAAAAGAAAACAGAGTTAATAGTACGATGATATGACAATACATAGTGGTAACATGTCATTTTAATGTTATATGTGGTGACGTGGTAAGCAATTAAAGGTTGAGGTGGATACTACACATGGCAACCCCTTCTCCCACCCAAAATTAGGGTTTTGATGGAGAGGGGAAACTACTTACTCTTGCCGCGAAGAAAGGTTGCTCGCGATTCTTGGCCATGAATGGAGGCGCGAGTTGCTCGTTGCTATTGGATCGCAATTAGGATCTTGAATTGTTTTAGGGTTTCTAATTTCTTGTACAGGTTGCAATCTGGCGCGATGAAGGATTCATGGTGTTGGTTCAAGAGAATTACCATGGCTACGCGAGGAAAGCTTCTAGATACGAAGGGGATGAACATGGTTTTGTGATTCTGTTTTGGATGCAGATTGGGTTTGCATTCTCTGTATTTCCCTTTGTAGGTTGAAGGTGCGACGAAGGCGGTCGCGACAACGTCGTGCTCGTGGTAGATGACGGTTTGAATGGAGATCGTGATTAGGGTTCACTTGTGTCGCACCGCAATGGTGGTTCATACGAGTATGGACGAAGGTCGCGATGTTGATGAAGGCGTGTTGTGAGGTCATGGTGGCGCTAGGAAAAGCTTTCGGGTCTCGCAATGGTGGCAGTGCGAATTGGGATGGTGCAAGGGTTGTCTGATCTACACGAATTGGGAGTTCAAAAATTGGGAATTTTTTTGGGTCTTAATCGCGAGGAAGAAGATGATGTTGTTGGTGGTGATTTGGGTTACGCGAGATTGATGATGGAGGGTAGGTTCGAACCTGGTCGTGCGATTTTTGGCATGGTGGTGATGACACGGCATGGTTCTTGGTGGTCGATGGGTTTCACGGTGTGAGTGGTTGCAGGTTCTCGTGTTGAGTGGCGTGATTCTTACGGCGGCGATGGCCTGAAGTGGGCTTTATAGCACGACAACGTTGGTGATGCTTCACGGTGGCGATGGCACGAGGTAGTGGCAGTGGTGAGGTCGCACTTGGGTTCGCGAACCTGCAGGGAGAGGCGCTTTGGTGCGAAGCGAGTTCCATGGTTGATGTGTCAATGGAGGAGATAATGACCATGGTGAGCAAGAATTATGGGTTTTCTCTATTGGTATCGTCAAGTCGCACAGTAGAATAAAATAGCGGAAAACGTGTTCGGTCAACTTTTAGAAAAAATGGTTCCTTTAATTTTCTTATAAACGTTTGATGAGTCAATATTTTCTCGATTTTACTTAGCTTATTGTGCTGGATTTAATCAGGGAATTGTGCTTGAATGTCTAGTATTTTCCCATTTTTGCTAATTGTGCTTAATTTGATCAGAAATTCTTATTTTAATTAATTTGAATTATTTGAGCTAATGATTTGCATCATTGATTGTAGGAAAAATTTTGGAGATACATTTTGGGACATCGGGAAGAATGAAAATAATTCAAGACTCTCCACAAAAAGAAGTGTGCAAGAAGAAGGTCACTACAGTGTTATCACTCTTTGGGCTTATGAGAAAGGGGTGCTTCATTATTGAAAAGGTGGTGACGTCCAACAATTTGCTGTCACCACGGCCTGCACACACGCTATCCAGCGCTGGAAGGGGTTACGAAAAGAAGAAAAGCACGTGAATGGGGGCACTCATTTTTCTGGAATTTAAAAGGTGCACGAAGAAGCCACGTTGGCAGCAAGGCATCCAGCAGCTTGAGAAAAGGATGCGGCTGTCCAACGAGGCCCATGAGCTTGGAGGGAGCGTCCGACCTGCACGCATCCAGCAAAAGGGGGAGAATTGAAGTTGCACGATGACGTCCTGGGGAGAAGTGGTGTGCGTGGACTCAAATGGAAGGGGTGTGACGGGGAAGAAAGAAAACACACGGACGACCCATGGCAATTAATTTTGGAGCATCAGTAAGGCACTAGGAAAAAGGGGACACACGTCGTGCAACAGTGACAACAGAAGGAGAGCATTTTTTTAGGGAATGTAGCGCGGAAGAAAAGGGAGAGTAATGTCTCAGCCTAGCGTGGTCCAGCCGCCACCTGGGAAATGATCTTTCATTTTAGAGGGGAAGCACATTCACGGTAGAAGAGAGTGGATTAGTGATTCAAGAAGGAGTTGGAGCAAGGATGGAGGGCTACGGCTGAAGTGGTGCATAGGGAAACATGATGGAAGAAGTGGATGCACATGGACGGTGGGGGTTCTCAGTCACAACAGTAGAAGCAAATGGTGTCACAGTTGGAGAGGAGCTCACTTGCAAGAAAAATAAGAAGTGGTGATTCGGTGGAGGATGGAAGGGAAGCAGCGCATTCAATTGGAGAACGTAGCTTCCGTGTTGGTGTGCACGGTTTTTATTCCAGCAGCTGCCACGTCCGAGCTCCAAGAGCTTTTAGTTTTTACTTCTTCAAGCATTTAATTTTAAGTGTTATTCACGCATTTACCTTTTCACTTTCCGCCTCCATTCATTCTCGGTTTGCATTTAAATTTTTAGCTAAAACTTACATCTTCAATTAGTTGATACACTTTTGCTTTGAAGTTATATTCCAGCAATGTGCATTTCTTATTTAGCCTAAAGCGTTTCATTTAATAGCATTGGATGCATTTTTTCTTTTTCAGCTGAAATGAATTTGGTTTTCCACCTTATAGTTTTGTTTATTGTTCAAGCATTTTGCTTAGTGATGTTTCGGTGATGGAGTGGTAGATTCATTAGATTTAGGTGTATTTAATTTGGTCCATGCAAGCTGAAAGTGTAGCTTCTTTTATTCCAGCCGCAACAAGATGCATTTTCTTTTTATGCATTGTGTTCAAGTTGTTCATGGAATTGGTAATTTAATTTTTTCTCGCTGCATTATGCTTCTATGCATTGCCTTTAATTAATGGAAGATGCATTTCTGATTTAGCAATTTCAATTCAAGTGAGTCATGCAAGTTTTCTTTAATTTAGTTGTAATGTTAGCTTAAGTGACCAACTGTTTTAATTTTGTGTTTGCATCTGTGTTTATGTTCGTGTTTTAATTTAGTCCATTTTTAATCACAAAAACATTTTCAAACCCCCCCATTACGTGTTTGACCTAAGTCTCAACCACATTTGGTCCTTGAGAGACGACCTAGGAGTCACTTCCTAGCATTATACTGCATTCTTATTTGCACATCAAATTTGATGGGCCGCGACAGCCGCATCAACGTTTTATCAAACAATTGATGTGCGAAAAATGTAAAGAGTATAGGGACTAGAAAAATCACACAAATGATTTTTATCTTGGTTCGAATCAAAAGATTCTACGTCTAGTCGTTAATCACTATGAATAGTGATTAACCTTTTTCACTAAAAATAGTTTCACAGTTTGTACAGATTACAAGATAGTGAATGGAGATTAAGAAACGAGAACACCTTTAGTTCGACAAATGAATAGAATAATCTTCCTTTGACAAACGAACTGGAAGCAATTTCCTTCGACAGACGAACCGAAAGCAAGAAATAGTCAGCCAACTTGAAGAGAACAACTCCGACCTTTGACACACAAAACGCGAGCTTCTCCTATTCACAAGACTTGGCAAGAGCAAGAACTAGCACTTGAGAACCTCTTCATACTGCATTGTATTCTCAAAATCGTTAAGTTACTTTTGAAGGATTTGAAAGATAGTGTATATATAGCCTACTGGTCTGAAACTGAAATGACATATTTCAATTGCCAGTGATAATCGATTATTGTAAGTGATAATCGATTATCTGCAAGACTTGGAACAATTTGAATATTTACTCTTCAAACTATTCGACTTCAGTTCTTCAACTCCTTGTATCGTTCGACTTGAGCCCTGATCACCTTCTGTCATTCGGCTCGAGTCCTGATCATTTTTTATTGTTCGACTTGGTTTCTTACAGCTTTCTAGCGTTTGGTTTGATTCCTCACTGCCTTCCATCGTTCGGTGCTAACTGCTCGGTCTCAGTCATACCTCACGTGGTCTCAATCATGCCCTCTGTCGCACGGTCCGAACTGCTCAATCCTGATTGCTCGTGTCCCCTGATTTCTCAGTCCCTACTACTTAGTCCTGACTGCTTGGTCTTTGTCATCGTTTGTTAGTGACCATTTAGTCTTGAACTATGTTCGGCCAGATTTTGTCTTGTGTTCGGCCTTCATTTATTATACGTCGTTCGGTTTGCATTTGTGTTCAACCTTCAACTATTTGTGACCGTTCAGTCTCAGTCATGCCTCTGCTCGGTTGCCAGGTTCAATTCTTTCTACCACCACTTCACCGTCCAACCGTTCGGTCTTAACTGCTCGGTCCTGGTATCTTCTGTTATACAAAAATGATTTTAAACTTCATACAACAGGGGTCTTCATATTCTTCACTTTGTAACATCATCAAAATCATTATTTTCAAGACATCAATGCTCCTCATTGGTAACATTCTCTGCCTCTAATTTCTGCATTGATCTATGATGATGTTTGTAACACCCCTAATTGAGTGTCACTAAAATAACAAAATCCAAAATTTACGCCAATTTTTTTTTTATATTTAAAAATAACATCGCGGAAACAAAACCTCAAAAGTTAAGCGTCTTACAACATAAAGTTCCAACTTTACAAATATCAAATCTTTTATTCAAAAACATAACATAACTTTAAACACGATAAATTTCCAATATCTATTCTCATATCTCTTGTCATGCTACTCCATCCCTGCCTTATCTGCAACGCCGTCTATGCCCGTACAAGTATGACCATCGCAGGTGGAACCATAACCACAAAAGGAAATGGTGAGTAACTAAGAACATAACATAACATATAATTTCAATATTCAAAATGTCATAACAGGGACTATCCTAGTCATAACCTTACAATACATCACATTATTCAACTCATAACCCAGATCATCACCACCCAGACTATCATAGTCATAACATCAATGTCAACACTCAATTTCCTCCGGATTGACTGTAATAGGTTTATTTTATTTTATTTTTGTCTTATTTTATTTTTATGCTATTTTCTTTAATTTTTATTTTTAAGTTATGTTTTAATTTTACTTTTTTAATAAAATAATAAAATAAAATAAAAAAATAAAAAATAATAAGAGAAAAGAAAGAAAAGAAAAAAAAGAAAAAAAGAAAAAGAAATAGGAAAGCAAGATCCCAAAGTCAACCCCTCCTGTAACGTGAAACAGTGCTAAGGCGAAAGACAAAAGGCAGCAGAGACAATTGACAAAAGCAATGCTCAAAATGTACATTTACAATGGCAGTGACAAAAGGCTTCCGCTCATCTTCTTATAATTCCCTACGTAGGATTACAAGTATACATCAAAGGGGGAAGATTTTTTTTGAAAAAAAAACAAGCTTCTGCCAACTGATAACCGATACAGTAAACATGAAGAAAGAAAGAAAAAACAAAAGGAAATCCCACACCAGAAGATATCCCAGAGCTCCCAGGAAGCAGAGGAGACAGAAGTTTGGGTTGTTTTTTGAAAATCGTTTCATCACAGTCATTAAAAAAGAGAGGGAGAGAATCATTTTGCCTTCACCTTCACCTTGGTTGCCATCTGAAAACGTTAGTGCCCATTCAACCTGACTTTTCCGCGCCTGCAAGAACATATTGGTAATCCAAAGGAGATTCGGTCTAAAAGAGCCAGAGAGACCAGAGCCAAAAAAAAGAGTCTTGAAGCTGCGAAGGTAAGTCTTCGTGTACCCTAGCCCTTTGGTCATGCTCGTCTATATGTTCATATATATGTTTTTCTTATGCATGCTGGGAAATGAATGAATGATGTTTGATCAATGTACATAGTTGTGTTTGTTTTCTTTGTGACAATCCTCTATTAATCAAAGTTGCACCCAAAATATAGTTTCAATACCGACAAGATTCATCAGATACAAATGACAATAAAAGATAGGTATACACTTCCCCAACATCAAGACTTTAATCCCCTTTACTTGCACCAGAAAACACTCTAAGAAAGTGACAGAAGCAGAATCAGATGTTTTCTCCTTTCATAGCAGTTCTCATATAAAACACAAAACAGAAGTAGTTTTTTTTCTTCCTGGCAAACTGTAGGTCTCCCTCAATCTGGGTGGCAACATTTGTCGTAGCTACCCTTAGTCTACACTTAATCTCGGGGCCGCATTTCACCTGTAACAAAACACCATGAACAGGCCAAATCAACAAATCTCATAGTTCGAAGTTTGCCTTTTGGAACAACTCACCTTATCCTCTGCTGTATCCAATGCATTCAAAGAGGATGGCAGATTAACTATTTTGGACTCCATGATTAGCTCAATGCTCTCAGGTTCCATGACCTCAACACCAAGTGTTGAGATTTCTTTTATCTTCGGCATGTAACACTCTCATCGCAATCGTCCCCACTGCCCTCATTTCTACTCCTTTTTTTTTCTTCACCATTAGTCTCTCATCCACTCTGGCATGAAACCCATCCTTAATTCATCATCTTCCTATCCCAAATCCTTTCTGTTAGAAAAATCCCAGTAACCTCTACCCATAAGTCAATTTTCATTAGTGGTGACGGGTTGCAGCACCGTAAACGGCGACCTTGGCAGCAAGGGCGGTGAGTCTTCGAACTTAGGGTTTGATCCGCAAGAGGAGGAGAGGGTGAATGTTTGAACAGTTGTGAATGGGCATGATTCCTCCCGGCGTAGGATCGGAGAGTTTGGCTTTGTGAGCAGCGGCGACAGTGGTCGATTTCGTTGGCGGCAGCAACTGCCCTCACTGGCAGCAGCGAGGATGCATCACGAAGGAACGAGAGTGTTTCCTCCCTTGCGCACGAAGGGGAGAAGCAAGGGAAAGGACCCGATGCGGCGGCTGGCGATCCCTCCGGTGGTGAACAGCGGTGCTGACAGAACCTTGCACCGCGACCTGCGGCGACCGACTTCGTTGGAGGCAGCGGCGACGACGTTGCAGGGTGAAAAGCGAGTTCCTCCCTCGCACACGAGAAAGGAAGAGAGGAAGAGCTGGAGCGGCGGCCGGCGTTGGTCTCGACGATGGGCGTTAGAGCTGGCGATGTCATGGACCAAGCGGAGGGCCTCTTCGCGGTGGCTGGTCTGGCGGGGGCAACCGTATTCGCGCAGGGAAGACGACCCCCTTCATCAAGTTCCCTGGCCGGGAGAAGAGAGGGCGATGACGGTGTTGGTCGCCGGTGGTTTCGAGCGCACCGGTGTTGGTCGCAGGCGATGACGAAACTGGTGGAAGGCGGTGGCGTGGAGGTCGGTTCTGGCTGGGAGCGGCGGCGAACCTCCGGGAGGGGAAAGAGATCTTGGGCTTCTGGAGAACTGAGTATGAGTGTTGGGATTGAAGGGGGAGATGCTGAACCCCTAGGGATTTCTGGGCAAAAATTGGGCCAAACCCTAAAACAAAAAAAGAGATATATTTTTTCCTTGCACCCCCTGCTTTCCTTTTCACACTCCTTTCTGCTTGGGCTTTGGCCCGGTCCGTTATTAGAAAGAAAAGTGGTTTATACACCCCAGTTTTCACTTGTATACTCCCATTCCGTTCGGGCTTAAGCCCACTCTGTTTCTATAGACAAAAATAAAAAAGAATTGGACCTGGGAACACATTTCGGGATGCACCCCCCATTTCATCTTTACACCTTGGCAAATACAAGGTTGAAGAAAAAGGATTTTGACCCAAACTAAAGAGCCTCAATTTTACTCCGCACCTCTAGTTTTTATCTCTGCACTCCTATTCTTATTAGGATGTTCTCTTGCTTTTATTTTATTTTTTTTATTTTTTTTATGCTTTTATCATTTTTTTGACTATTAGGTTTTATTATATGTAACCCCTTGTATGATAACCCGTCACCCCTTTGTTTTATTTATATCTATTGGACTTGTTTGTTTTGTTTTACATAAAAATTACAAAAAATAAGAAAAAAGGATAAAATATTAAAATTACAAATATTTTAAAAATTAAAAAAATATATTTTAAAGGTCAAGCACATGTGTGATCGCACACATCGTCCTTGTGCTAAAAACCTTTCCCCCTTCTTTTATAAAAAAAAATATACAAAAATATATTTTAAAGGTCAAGCACATGTGTGATCGCTCGCATCGTCCTTGTGCTAAAAACATTTTCTCCTTCTTTTATAAAAAAAAATATACAAAAATATATTTTAAAGATCAAGCACATGTGTGATCGCTTGCATCGTCCTTGTGCTAAAAACTTTTTCTCCTTCTTTTATAAAAAATACAAAAATATATTTTAAAGGTCAAACACATGTGTGATCACTCGCATCGTCCTTGTGCTAGAAACCTTTTTTCTTTCTTTTATGAAAAAATACAAAAAATATTTTTTAAAGGTCAAGCACATATGTGATCGCACGCATCGTCCTTGTGCTAAAAACCTTTTCTCTTTCTTTTATAAAAAAATACAAAAATATATTTTTAAGGTTTAGGCACATATGTGATCGCACGCATCGTCCTTGTGCTAAAAAACATTTTCTCCTTCTCACATAAAAATAAAAATATAAAACATTCACATCTTCAAACAAAAATCAACCTTTCGGCCAGAACTACGTGATCCTTGATTCTCCATCAAAACTGGAGATACTTAGGAGCAAGGCTAGTCCTTGTCAGGTTCACTTCCCCAAAAATCCAAATTTATCCATAATCAATTTCTCAAACAAATTTCTCAAACAATTCCTCAAACAAAATTTTCAAGCAGTTTCTAAAAGAACTACGTAACCCTGATTTCTCATTCTGAATGAGAATATGTAGGAGCAAGGTCAATCCTTGTCGGGCCCAAAAAACTAAAAAATATATTTTGTCTCTTTAGAGTTTTATTTTAGAGGATAGTTAAACATTTTGAAAACCACATCATATTCGCATATTTAATTAAAGGTACTGTCTTAGGGCAGGCGTTGTAGGGTGCTAATACCTTCCCTACACGTAACCGACTCCCGAACCCAAAATCTGGTTTTTCCTAGACCATGCCTTATCATTTTATGGTTTTTCCGTAGTTTTCCAGAATAAACTATGGTGGCGACTCCAAATCTCTTTTTCTAAACCCGTTTCTTTTTTGGATCGTTGTCCTGTCGCGATTCCGATTGCGACAATCACAATACATCACGGTATTCAAAACAATGACTCAGATCATTCTCACAAGCTTTTCTTGTTTCCTTGAATTTTGTCCTACGAAACCTATTTCGCAAAACAGGGCGATTCGAGTCGTCTTCCATCGCAACTTCAGACCTATCTCCCAACTCCTCAAGGAATTACGAGTAAAAACTTCGGTTAGGTGCACCCACCGAGCACTATACTCACACAAGCCGAAGTCATTGGGCGAGACATCCAACCCTCTCTAGTCCTCGCGCACGAGGAAAGGTTGACACTCGAATCTCAGTCTCCGTAGAGACTCAACACACTATCGTATCGCAATACGAACACTATCGATTCGACAAAAATTCTAAGGAAATGACAGAACGCTTGTTCTCACAACTTCACCATCACAACGATACATAAATCACCATCATATACAAAGTCAATCAAGTTCATTGACCAACAATTAATTAAAAATTCACAAATAATTAAATAACTTAATTTAATTATTTTTCCTACTGACACACCCCCGTGAAATTACTAATTTCACACTTCCATAAACTATAACAACATTTCTAGTGCACCCCACTTTTTACTAAATTCCCAGCACCAAAGAAAACACCTAATTCCAATACACCCCTTTTTACTCTAAACACACTCTCTTCTATATCTACCTTTTCAAGTGGACCCCAAGGCCATTAAATTACATTTTCTCTCACTTCCAAGGTAGGTCCCACTTTAAGTCACTCATTTCTCACCAAACTCTATCTTTCTCTCTTCCTTTCTCTTTGCTTTTTACGTGACCCTTCTTCACACACCTAAATACTACAATTTTCATTTCATTATTCTCTCTCTCCCATTCAATGCTCACGGCCCTACCTCTCTTTACTCACTCTTTTATTTTGTTTATTCCCAACTTGACTACCATTTTCTTCTCACTTTACGTAAAATACATCTCACACCTACACTCTTCTCCCTCCTTCTTTAATTGTCACGGTCCCACACCTCATTCCCATGCATTCTTTCATTTTGTTTTTCTATCCACAATTTACGTAGCAACACGCACACTCACCTACATTCCCTCTTTTGACTTTTCAAACACACCTTACTTCTCCTCATTGTTTACGTCAACTACCTCCTTCCTCTCTTTTCTAATTTTTTTTTTTCTAATTACTTGTAATTAATTGACTCTAATCAGTCCCTTCCGTTAAATAGAAGGAAACGGAGTTAGTGGACTGATGATGTGGCAGTACTTATTGATTACGTGTCAAAAAATGTGCTTACGTGTGTTGGTTAATTAAGAAATAAATTAGGGAAGAAAGGATTTTATTCAGAAATGATTTTTTAATTGGGAACAGATCCAGATCCAGTCCTCTGCCAAACCGGCCACCGCGCCTATTCCGCTGCCTTCTCTTCTTCACGCGCGAGGCCGACACACTCTCCTTCTGTCTACCGCGAAAAGCCCTCCGCCAAACCAGCCACCGCGCCACTGCTTCGTCAACTCCAGCCACCGTGCCACTGCTTCTCCGATCCCGTCTGCTCTCTCCGACATCGGCAACCCAGGGAGGGGTTCGTCTTCATCGCACGTCCAAACCTCCCTTCTCCCTCTGTATGTCTCCCCCACCTCCACAAATTCCAAACTCATTCATCACTCCACATACAAATACTTCATCACCTCCGTTCACCCAAACCCCAAACTCACAGAGCACCTTCATAGCCACCAATCAAAGCTGCAAATCAAATTGAGAACCTGTGCCGTTCCCGCGCCCTCGAGGCCTTCCATCTCGATCCCTCCTGGTGGGGCATCAACGTCCAACCCCACTCTGGTTCTCCGGCCAACTTCGCCGCCTACACTGCACTGCTCCAGCCCCACGACCGCATCATGGGTTTGGATCTCCAGATCCACGAGGCAGAAAATCTCTTCCGACCACGCTTTCAAGCACCGACGATTTTCCCGAACTCTGATACGCCAGAAAACAAATTTGAAAAACAGAAAGAAATAAAGAGTTAGAAAGCATTGTAGTTTGAACGAAGAAAGTGTTCAGTACCTGGCCACCAACGATGTTTGAACCTGAGCAACAGTGGTGGTAGGTGGTGATTGAACAGTGTTTTGACTACCACTGCCACTGCGAGTGCCTGATCCATAAGCAACGCTGAATTTTTTATAACATTCCAAGTCAACTCCAAGAATCTACTCCAGTCCTTTCTTTCTCAACTCCCACCCCAAGACTCTAGTTACTTCTCCTACTTCTCCTTGGTGATTTGTAATGTGCCCATCTCCACCTTCTACTTCCATTCTTCTCTTTTCATGTTCTTCTTCCCCCAAGTCCCCAAACTTCCATTCCCCTCACTATTTTCATCCAAAACCGTGACCTCCTTACCACCTTCCTTCCTTCCCTTCTCTTTTTACCACAAAACTAAACCATCGCCCTAAACCTACTTTGAAGAACTCTCTCTAAGTCCTCTCTTCTCCTTCTTTCTCACTCAAACCAACAACCTTCACTCCTTGAATGAAGCCCAACCACACATACACCACTCACCAACACTCAATAGGTCCAACCTTTCTCTCCCAACAATGGAAGAGGACTTTCACTTCCCTCCTACCCACACTCTTGATCAAAGAGTGTAGATAAGTGTTCCCCAATATTTTTCAATCATGCAAAGTAAAAAGGAATGCAATACATCATACAATACAACATGGTTTAAGTGTACCCATAATAGATATTCATAAATATACACATTCCAATGTACCCCAAAGCATGTATACCCTTTCACAATTTCGTAAATACACATGTATACCCCAAAATATACTCATGCAACACTGACATATTCCAACCATGAACATGGATAGCCATTCTTCATACCAACCACACGTGAACTTGGCACAAAAGAAGAATGCATGCAAATTATTTTAACATAACCTTCTACCCATCATATACCATATTATATCCCAAGTTAAACCCCTTACCTCTAGTTTCAAGCAAGCTTCCAAAGTCCTTAGGTTTCCTCCCTTCACTAGACTTCAAGCCCTTCTCTTCTCTAGGTTTCTCTTCAAGTTACGTTCCAAGCTCCAAACTAGGGTGACTCTTTTCTTCTCTCTCACCAACTTAGTTGCTCTCCAAAAGTGCCTCTCCAACTCACGGTTCTCTCTCTCTTTTCCACTCTCCAAGTGTTTGTTTTTCAACCCTATTAACTTAAACTCATTAGTACATTCGAGGGATATGGCCTCGGTTGCTTACATTTATAAACACCGGTTCTGTAACCGGTGCATATCCACACGAGGTAAAAACTCTATCTCTTTTTGCCTCGGTTGTCAGCCGAGTCAATATCTCATATTCTCCTGCCTCGGTTGGGACCTGAACCGAGGCAGTACAGTGAAAGCAGGAAGCATTGTGTTGAAAGCAAAAAGCAAAAAGCATTGAACACAAACAAAATCTGATAATGCAATGTTGAAAGCAAAAAGCATTGAACACAAACAAAAACAAAATCTGATAGTGCACCTTGCAGGCAAATCCATTCAATGTTTAATGTTTGTGGAACTAAGAAAAGATCTTTCTTCTACAAACACGAGATCATATCATATTTATTCAATATTACATAGAAGAAGAACAACAACACTAAAGTTTTGCAAGACCACCCAAACCACCACCCTCTTCAGGTTTGGAATCTGCAGGTTGAGAAGGTGCAGCAGCCTTGTCCTCATACTGGTGCAGATAATCGGCAGCTTTGTCCACGTACTGCCCTATGCCCTGCTGTTCGTCCAGTTTTCCATACTTCCCCGCTGTAGAGCCGCCGCGCCCAAAACATAGATCAAGCAAAAATCCCAAAGAAATCCAAACACAGATCAAACAAAAATCCCAGACCCAAATCTCACCTTCTCAGACCGAGACATTATCCGCCGCAGAGCCGCCGTGCCCTCCGCATTTGCCTCTGCCGCTTCTCCTCCTCCTCCATCGTCATCAAACCCTAACTCGCACCACCACCATCAACATTAAAAAAACCCCAATCGCAACCTGTTCAACCTCCATGGCCGCCGCGAATCAGACCTCTGACGCCGCCGCGAATCCACAACCATCAATATCAAACCCTAACGGCCACTGCTTGCTCTTCTAGAGGCGACGCACTCAGACGAGGTGGAAGCTTCGCAAGCGTCGCACGACCAGGTGGTGGCTCCCGGCAGTAGGGTTTTCACGAACAGCCGAAGGGATCTCGTTTTCGGAGGCAGCAATGGCGGAGCGCTCGCCGATCTGGAGCAGCTTGGCGATCTGGAGCGGCGGAGGCAGCAGCGACGGAGGCAGCAGCGACGGAGGCAGCAGCGACGGAGGCAGTAGTGGCGGAGGCTATAGTAGAATGGGAGAGAACGGAGGGAAGAGTGGGAGAGCACGGCAGAGAAAGCACGAAAGATGTTGGGAGAAGTGAGAGCACGAGGGAGGGAAGAAGAAGATGTTGGGCGGTGGAAGTGAAAAATATCAGAGAAATGGAGAGTTAGTAGGAGCACATGCCTCAGTTTTCATCAAAACCGAGTTAGTAGTGCCCTTTAGGCATCGGTTGCTAGGCAACCGAGTTAGTAGCTCTTATCAGTCCCATTAGCTGTAAAGTGGAGCAGATTTGGACATCGGTTTATGCCTCGGTTTTACATAGAACCGAGTTAGTAGCACGTTTTAGGCACCATTCATGGGACAACCGAAGCATATACTTAAGCTATTATTACGAATCTGCCACCGTACTTTTATACGCTTCGGTTTCGCTTAAACCGAAGCGTATATTGCGCTTTCTAATCCCTTTTTTTTACTAGTGACTTACTCACTTAAGTAGAAACTAACTCTAAATCTCCCTTCACTAACCACTAAAGGTTACTCTCAAGGACACCCTACACCACTAACTTCAAATTCTCATTCCTAACTCTTCGTTATCCCAATAACCTCACATTAATGGTGATAAGTAGTAGTGTTAAAGTGCCTCCATAATATTAATTTAGGTAGCCTACAACTCTTATTAAATGGGTAACCTCCCAAGGAATTCAAAGGTCACTTATAATCTTTCCAAAGTTAAGAGAAAGTGTGCCTAACACCTATGCAAAGTAGAAAATACACTACCCTATAACCTTTCACGTAAACAACATAAAGGCATCACCATTTCCCTAGCTTTTCTCTCTCCAACCATCCAAATTCACATCTAATAAAATAAAGTAAAGCAAAGCAAAAGAACCAAGAAGGTAGGAATACTACCGTGTAACTAAAACCCCAAAAATTCAATTTTTCTCTTTCCAAAGTAATAAAATATTAATACCCCACATACACTTTCTCTTTCCTCGTAAAAGTAAGAAAACTAAAAGAAATAAGGCTTTGGAAAGCCATTCACGTTGTTGCATGCCAATTATTCATGGCCAACAACATTTAATTCCCTCTTTCTTACCTCAATGTGGGACCCACATGCTAAGGTGGAACTTAAAAAGAGCTAGGAGCCTTTTTGGTCTTAGGAGGGCTTGGTCTTGAGACCAGGCACAAACCCCTTTCAAGCACACTCACAACAACCACTAGACCAGGCTCCATCCACAAATATAATAGTGCAAACAATTATACTTAAATACTCTTTCAACCTTTTTCGAAAATTAATATAACACCAATATTAATTTAATTTTCTTCTCTTCCTTAAATATTTCTCAACATTGTTTCACATCACGATTTATTATTTAATACCATAAAATAAAATATTTAAAAAGAAATCATTTTATTTATACGAGTCTTACAATGTTGATGGCGGAAGGTTGTATCACAGCGGCTAACAGTTCGTTGCGGCTTTGCGGCATTGACGGTGTGGGTGGCGACGACTTAGTTGGATAAGCTTTGGACTCCACTGTTGCGGCACGACAAGGTGGAGGTGGCGGATAGGGTTTGGTTCACAGTGGAGGAATTAGGGTTTCTACTATTTGGGGAAGGCAAATCTGACATGGCAAGAGGGATTAGGTGGCCCAAAAATTAAAAAAAAGATTTGATATGGAACTGCCATATCATCATACTATTAACTCCGTTATTTTCTTTTTAACGGAAGGAACGATGTTGACACAAAAATTACTAAGTAAGGACTAACTAGACACTTTTTGTTAAAGTAGGGACCTAATTGACATAATGGAGCAAAACTAGGGACAAAATAGGCTATTAAACCTAAATAAAACCAATAGGCTTAATTTATGTCAGGGAAGCTAATTTGTTTATTAAATGTAAATGAAGATGTTTAGAACTTAAATAAAACCAATAGGCTTAATCTGTCAGGGAAGTTAATTTGTGGTTTACTAGTATTTTTAGTTTGAATAAATTGATTGTAAGAATAGTGTAATATGATTTTTATTTGAGTTCATATAGTTTGTTTTATGTTTATGAGATTATTTGGGATAAGGATTTAAAAACTCAGATAGCTTATTAGGTGTTAACTCTTTGGCAAGCGTACCAAATCGTTTAAGTAATAAACCTGTAAGACTGGATATTGTTTCCCAAGAGACTCATGTAACACCAAACAATCGTATAATTGCTTAACTAATAAAGACTAAAGAATAATTTCATTAAATGAGTTTTTGGGTGCAATTAAAATAAATATGATGTATAAATAGTAAGATTTTAAATGGCATTAGATTATAAATTATAAATTAGATTATAAATTATATGAATTGGTATTGTTGGGTAAGATTTTACCTACTTCACTCTTATACATGTAAAAACACGTCATCTTCATTAAGATGCTAACACCAATCTACTTCGTTTACTCAAAACTCATTCCTCGGTAGAAAGAGCCTATTCTTCCTTATTAGACTTCAATCTCTTAAAAACCATAATAAGCAGCTCCACTTTAAGAATTAAGATTTAAGGCAACTAAAGGTCCAAGTTTTATTCCTATATACAATTTCCTTTAGGTAGCTTATTCCTAGTCCAGGTTCACAAGATATTTTCCAATGTAAAACAAACCAAATATCAAGCTATGAGTAGCCAAACCATAACAAGCATTAAGTGAAGGAAAAAAACTATTAGCATTTAATGAAAGAGGCAATAAATATATTCAAAACATCTTCATATTACATAAGAGTTCAGTGGCTACATTTATCCCCAACAAGAATGAAGTTAGCTCTTCATTATCATGGAGAGCTCAAGCTTATAAATGGAAGAAATAGAAGAAGGTGGAGACCCAATGAAGAAGAAAGGAATGTTCCCACACACCCAAGCTAGCCTTGAAGCTCTCTGAGAGAGTATTTTCGTGTCCATCCACCAAAAGATACAACTTCCCATGCGTTTTAGAGCTAAATAGGTCAAGTATGCCACATCAGCAAAAGTGGCGCTTAACGCCCATGGAGAGGCACCCAAGCACAAGAGATGCCCAACATTTGACGCTCAACGCCTAGAGAAGGGTGCCCAGGCGTGAGCCTTGCAAAGCATTTGGCACTCGGCGCTCAGAGAGGTGTGCCCAAGCACGAGCTCTACAAAGCATTTGCCGCTCAGTGCCAAGGGATGGGCACCTGGGCGCCACTCTACACTTCTTAGGTTCTTGCTTTTGATGTTCTTTATGCTTTTCCTAGGTGTTAGTGTCTTGATTTTGTGGAGGTTCTTCCAAAGCAAAAAATTAGCCTACAAAACAAGGGGATTAATGGTGATATTTAATAAGTGTAGCCATGAATACTGTAAGAAAATAAATGCCTTATATCTCAAGCCAAGAAGTGGAGTGAATTGGATTAGCCCTTTTTAAAATGATATTTTCAAAATCTTTAAGTTCTTTGGCTTTCTTGAAATCAATAAACAAAAAGTGACGAATCAACAACAAAAGAGAAAGAGTAAAGAAAGATCAATACAAATAATCTATACTGGTTCGGCTAATCATAAGTCTACATCCAGTCCTCCTTCAACAACCTTAGTTGAAGGGAATCCACTATAATTGATTAAGTTTACAGAAATACAGAGATACCTATCTCAATGCACTCCTCTCCACACTCAAAATCAATATAGCAATACAAGAGATGAATAACCTCACTCTCTTACAACAACCGAGAAAAATCACAACTCTCACCCCTGGCAAACCCGCACAGGTACACAATCACATATTGTTTATGATGAATTTGATCTCCAAGTCACACTCCTCTAGTGTAGATCAAATCATAACAATTTAAGCACATTTTCTTGAAAGAATCTTGATGGGTAATCTTCCGATGAAGCCTTGATTCTCCAAGATCACTTCTTGAATGCTCCTGTAATCAAAACTCAATGAAAATGTTAGTTTTTAAAATTGATAGCAAATTCTTATTTTGAAACAGGTCTCAAGACGCATATATATATATATATATATATATATATATATATATATATATATACATATATATATATATACATATATATACATATATATATGTATATATATATGTACATATATATATGTATATATATATATATATATATACATATATACATACATATATATACATATATATATATATACATATATATATGTATGTATATATGTATATATATATATATATATATATGTATGTATAGGATTTTTTTAATCCTGACGCAATATAATCGATTAAGGTTTTTATGTAATCTGTTAAGTTTTTGCTTATGTTTTAACATATTATCTTCAACATGTAATTGATTATTTAATCACATAAGTCAGTTATGAATTCAATTCAGGCTATAAATGTAAAGGATTAGACAAAGTAAACTGATTTAATCAATTACACAACTTATGTAATCGATTATTACAACACTTAGTCAAATTGTCTATCCAATTTCCATTTTAAAAAAATTATATCACTTATGAAGCATATTATGGCATGCTTTCTATTTTAATTGATTAGATACCATGTATAATTGATTACTACAGAACAATTTGTCCCTTTTAAGCATACTAAGTGAATTGGTGAAATCTAACAGATTATATACTATGTTTAATCGATTATTTCAACAAGAAATGTGATTATTAATCTGTTTTAAGCATGATTCATTTAACAATAATGAATTCATATATCAAGCACAAACAAGATAAAAATAAAACAATTGTTATGTCATTTGTTGTGCAAGAAACCACAAAATCATTCTTTTGTTCATCATCAAAAGCAAAGATATAAAGGGTAGGTTTAACTTCCCCAATCAAAAAATACAATTATTTATAAAAGCAAGATAAAAAATAGGATTAAACAAGTTTCACGCTAGAAAAGAGTTGATTTTGCCAAGAAAATGAGACTCAGATAATGGTAAGAATTAACGTTATCATTTGGTCGCCCTACTCACCAGGCAAACCTTATAAATAAGGCTCTCAAGGTTTTGCGCGTCGAGTGAAATTCATTTTATTAAAATTCAAATAGTTTAAGTAGTTGCATAGTTAGGCGAGAATAGTCTAATGTGCATTATTTAGTTGAGAGATTCAAATACTTGTTGACTAAGTTAAGTTAAATATGAGATATAAAATTTCAGAGAGTTAAAAAGGGATTAGTCATCGGGTGAGCCAATTGTTCACTGAGTGAGTACACCTTTAAATGTGTCTCAATGAGTGAGCAAGGATGTTTGTTTGGTAAGACTAAGTATGAAAAATAAAGCTTTATCTCATCGGGCAGGCTAGTAGCTTACTAAGCGAAAAAATGATTTTAAAAAAATGATTTTAACGTTTTAAAATAAAAATATGTGGATGTGTGAGGCTAAATAAAGTCTATGTGTTAGCCAAAATTTACTATATATGTGCGTGAGCTCAAGCAGAGTCAAAGTGTTAGCCAAAACCAACGATGGATGTGTATGGGCAAGTAGGGTGTGAGTGTTGTCCAATATCTACTTTTGATATGTGTCAGACATAGTGGAGTTTGAGTGTTATATCTATTGTGGGATTGTTAATCTGATATATGATTTATGTGGATGTAGTTATTTTCATGAAAAAAATACTATAGTTTTATTAAATGGGGATTTTAAGAATGAGGTTATTCTGATTCTACTAATACTAAACCTACATAAAGAAAAATATTGAGTGATGAGATTTGATGGAGGTTCCTCTATAATCTGGGAGGTGAAAAGGAATTGTGTCTTGTAGGTAGAAGGAATTTACCTTGTCATTAAGGATGACTTGGTTCCTAAGATACAATAGTGTGAGATGGGAGGTCATATGACATGTACAAAACCTCTTACTTTATACAATATATATATATATATATATATATATATATATATATATATATATATATATATATATATATATATATATTTTGGTGGATTTATGTGTATAACAAGGTGAGCGAGACAAAATATATATTTTTTAAATACTTAGTAATAATTTTAATAAAATTACACGATGTATCTACACACCTTGTTATACACATAAATCCACCAATATATATATATATATATATATATATATATATATATATATATATATATATATATATATATATAATAGTTAAGTAGAAATGTTGGAATTTTTTTTGTATTTAACTCCATCTAAAGTCTTATGCTCCACTCCATTTACTTAAATTAACCCTTAGTTTAACTTTGTCATCATCTCATTTCTTTAATGCATGGATTAGATACTTATAATTTTAGATTTTATGAGACACCCCAATGTTCATAGTGTTAAATAAAAATTTCCTTATTAAACATGCTGATGTTTTGAAACATGTGAAAAATTGTTGGTTTTTTTTTAACAAAGTATTGTAGTAGATGTTGTTTATGCTTTCATATTTAAAATTGCGTTCCTAGTATTCAGATTGGACCACTTTGTTAAAAGTAAATATACTTTTAAATTGTTAAAAATTAGTCACATTAAAAGTTAAAAGTAAGTATAGAAACTTTTAAGGTGAATTGTAACATCCCAGATTCATAGTTTTAACATTATTATAGAATTATCACATATTCAATAAACATGATCAGTTAAGCTAGAAGGAAACATAAAATATGATTACATTTATCCAAAATATAACCATAATTCAAACTTTATATATAAGACATTCTATTTTCTAAGATTATATAATCATAAACTAAAGTTTATTCAAAATAGTTAAAATTAAACCAATACTACTCTAACTATCTAGACATCAACATCCTCAACACCCAACACCTATTCAACTGAAATATCTTCCTCTGCTCACACCAATTAGGTGATTATTGTCAAAAAGGAAGATTTAAACCAACAAACAAAACACAAGCAACAAAGTAAGCTAAATTATAAAAGAATCAAGATATGTAATTCAATAAATTCATAACATAACAATTTTATCATCCAATTTAGATACATATACCTAGACTTTAGACTTTGACCATCCAGATACATGAGTCGAACTATTGGGAAACCTACGCATGTGTGGTAAAACAACATACCACCCAAACTACCACACAAGGTTAATTTGTCAAACACCTATGGTTAAACTGACCCTAAGCTGATTTCTTGTTACTCTTCACGACATAATCACCCTTCTCTAATTAAGGTTAAATGGATATTAGAGTGTAAGAAACATCTCCTCATTTCAAAGCTCCTACAAGAATACATTACACATGAGCATAACACAACATAAAAATCTTTCCCATGGAATTCCTTTCACCACATACTCAAACTGAATACACTTTCATCATTTCCATTCACAAGACATGCATAACTTATCACTAACTTTACATAATATTTTAAACATACATACATTAAAAGTGTATCTCATATCATTTCTAGTAAGCTTAAGTACCAAAAAAACATTAAAAGAAACCATAGAATCAGAAGAATTGCGACAACACGTAGAATTGGAAAAGAATCTTGGTGTGAGCGGCACATCCTTGCCGTTGAGCGCCATTTTTTGCGCAAAACTAGCGTCTAAGCACCACCTTGGTACCGCTGAGCGCTAAAGCTCTCGACTTTCTGGCGCTTGAGCATCATTGGCTGCAACTGAGCACCAACCAGAAGTTTAGCAACTTCAATTTTTGATCTAGATGCACACAAAACCTATTCAAATGATTCAATTTGTATCTTTGACACTATAATTGATTTCAAAACATGTTTATCCTTCATATTTGATACAAATAGGCTCATTTGATTAGTAACTCCGGTCCATTAAATCAACCCAATTACCTAAAGTTCCAAAACAATTTATCCTTCATTGAACATCAAAATTAACATCAGTAAACATCTCATCATATAAACACTAAAGTTCAAATTCATAAATCATTCAACAACAAACCAATACATATCATCAATAATTCATCAAACCAAACCTCAATTTCACAACATGCCAAACCTATAACACAGATTTATACTTATTATCACAAATTAAAGAAATTATTAGCTTCTCTTACTTGATGGAGAGCTCTAACCGCTATAAAACGCAAACAACCCCTGTCTCATCTCATATTACTATAGATATACTTATAAACCACAATATTATGATCAAGATAAGCATTTAGCACCCTTAGTTAACAATAAACTAAAAAAGAAGATTGAAAAACACATGTTGGAAGACTAACTTACATGCATCATAAATTATAAACCATTTCAATTAGTTTTTAAAATTATAATGTACAGTTTATTTAATTCTTTCTATTATTATCTCTTACATTTTAATATACTTTTTATATATTTTTAAATTTTAATTACATGTATTAAATATTTATATAAATTATTGTATTTTTTTAATATTTAATAGATTATTTTGTAATTCTTTATGAAAAACAAATTTAACATTACAAATTAATGCAATTAAACTTTTTTACTAAATGGTATTACATGAAAAATTTAAGATAGTAAAAATAAATTTAATATAATAATTTAAATCGAAAAGTAAAAAATAAATTACAATTTCAATTACTTAATAATATACTTTTTCTAAAAAAATAAAAATTTATTTATATAATTATATGTTTTTATGTCATTCTAGATTTACCTCACTAACATATCAATGACGAAAATAATACTTTTAAAAGACGAGGTATTAAAAGTATTATCAAAGTGAGGGTTTTATACAAAAGAATTGTCTAAAAAAATTAACACGAGATATTAAAAAATAATGTAATACAATAAAAGTCACAAAAATATAAATTAAGTTATTAACCCCACAAAAATGACGAAGAACCCTTAAGAATGCATAGGAATAAACTCCCACCATTGTATGGCATGCTGAATAAAGAAGGAAAAATGGTGGAAGAGAAGAAAAGAAAGGAAACGTAGACTTTGTTACTGCCACTGTACCAATTGATTTGTTTCAGTGAGCTTATAAGAATACTCTACCCACTGAGGTATGGCTTCTATCTATTCTACACTCTCATCAAACACTCTGCGATTCGCACTCTCTTCCTTCCCCAACACCAGTCTCCAACCACCCTCAAGCCACATCTTCTTTTCTCGCCCCCTCTCATTCAAAGGGCTTAGCTTCAATCCCAAGAGCTTTCCAGCCCCGCTTAAAGCGTCGATGGCGGGGACCAACAACGTTGTCATCGAGGTCTTCGAACAGGAGGATCTTGCTGTCTCTCTGGCCAAATACGTCGCCGATCTCTCCAATAAGTTCACTTCGGAAAGGGGGGCTTTCACCGTTTGCTTGTCTGGTGGCTCTTTGATCAAGTTTCTCGGGTGAGGGTTCTTTTTCATATGAAAATGTTCTCAGTTTCAACCTAAGCGTGATTCGATTCAATTGGATTGGATTAAAGTGAATGTCTTTTCTGTTTGGGTCTCAGAAAACTACTGGAGCCGCCCTACTATGATTCTCTTGAATGGTCCAAATGGCATGTGTTTTGGCTGGATGAGAGGGTCGTGCCGAAGACGCATGAAGATAGTAACTACAAGCTTGCTTTAGATGGGCTTCTCTGCAAGGTAGATTTACTTGTGTTTTTTATGTTGGAAAATGGTTTATTTAGGTTGAACATGTTTCTCAAATTTTTGAGAATGTTTTTTGTTCCTTAAGTGTTGGGGTTAATGTTGAGGAAAAAAAAATGGGAAAAGGAGATTAGTTCAGGGTTATGTGTCTCCTTGAGTTCAATTGAAACCAATGTTAAAACAGTCCATGTGTGTGGATGGGAACCCCATTTTGGAATCGCATACAACATGACATGTAAGCCACCCACAAATCCCAAAGAATCAAGCTTTTCCAAACAGACACAAGGTTTTGGGTGCAACCTATGTCCTGAGGAGGCCTGAGATTGGAGCTCTGGAGTTTAACTCCATTTGTTGGCTGTGTCTAGCCATGTCTTTTATTAGTCTAAGAAATGGGAGTGCTAGCAAGTAGTAATATACTTTCCAACAGTGTCTACTATTGTTTAAAATTTCTTGGAAACTAGGGGAGGGGGAGGACCTAATTATGTATAAGAAAGTGCTAGCAAGTAGCAACATACGTTTTTTCTAACATACTCGGTACACTTGGTTAAAATTTATTGAGAACTAGGAATACACCTAACCATATATTTTGCTATTCTGCAAAAGAGGGGTTCTGGAAACTAGTAACAAACTTGCTCTAACGCACTACTTACAATTGATTAAAATATATTGAAATCTAGGAAAATACGAGAGAGATTCACTGAGTTAGAAATGGGTCACAAAATGTTGGGATTTTGAATCAATTTCAAAGGAGTATATGGCTATAATTTCTCTCTAAGTAGTAGTTTTAAAGTAACCATTTAGTCCCTACATGTGCCACCAGATAGCTCAGATGAAAAAAAACTTAGGTTTTATTGCTTACAATATTAGTACATATTAGTCTCTGTCATTATATTTCTTAAGTTTCTTTTTTTTATCAATTGATTTCTAAATAAGTGTAACCTATGACCAAACAATTCCTTTAAACTAATTCATTTGGAACCTGAATGTTATGAAAATATCAAAGGAGGCTAAAAATATATGTGAAATTGTGAAAGTAAATGGGTGAGTACAAGGCTACAAGCATTTCATGGAGAGATTACTTAATTGTGGATGACCAGGTGGATGAATCCCCTTTGTTGGATGCTGCATAGTAATGCTTAGTGAGTGTATATCTCATTCGTATAAAATGATGCACGAGAGGGAAAAAATGGCCTTCTGTTTCAAGTTATGAGCTATATTTTTTCTGAGTAATGTTCTTTACGATGACTGCGTGACCAGATTATGTTGTCTAGCTTCCATCAGCAATCTATTTTGTCAATCTAACCTGTTGGTACTTCCATCCTGGTTCTCGTGGCAGGTACCAATTCCTCCGGGCAATGTGCATGCAATCAATGATACCCTTTCAGCTGAGGGAGCAGCCGATGATTATGAGACATGTCTCAGAGAATTGGTCAATAGCAGTGTGATTACTTTATCACCGAGCAGTGGATTTCCAAAATTTGATCTGGTGCTGCTGGGCATGGGCCCTGATGGCCACGTAGCTTCTTTGTTCCCAGGGCATCCTCTTGTGCAGGAGAATGAAAGATGGGTTACCTTCATCAAGGACTCCCCTAAACCACCCCCGGAGAGAATAACTTTCACCTTTCCAGTGATTAATGCCTCTGCTTACGCAGCGCTTGTGGTGACTGGCAAGGGTAAAGCAGATGCAGTTCACTCTGTGTTAGGAAAATCTCAAAATTCTGTTAAGCTTCCTGCTGGATTGGTTTCCCCTGAAGGGGAGTTGAAATGGTTCTTAGACAAAGATGCAGCCTCAAAGCTGTAGATGCAGCAGCTAAGCCAGTTGATCTATATGTTGTGCTAGTTATTCACCTTTGCAATTTTGAGTTTGCGTATGATAAGTGCTTAATTTCCTATTGTCAGTGATAGTTTTTGCATTGGACAGGGTTCATTCGATTTAAAGGCCACTTTTCTATCCTTATAGTTGAAATGAATCAAATAATCACTTGAACTTAATGGTTTTTATTATCACCCTTTCCCAAAATCAGTGCTGTCATGTGTTGACCTCTACTGGTACTTTCACGTGGAGCTTTTTGCTACCTTGCCTGTTGTATTTTGTATATGTGAAACACTACCATATATACAAATTATGGAAAGAATCACGGGGCTGAAAATTAAAGGTAAGAAAGGACTAATCAATGTGGAAATGAATAAGACAAAAAATTAACAAATTTTGGAAAAATTTGTTCTACACTCCTATTTGACTTATACACTCCATTTTATAAAAATTGGGTCACAAAATTAACTTTTGCTATTAGACTTTCTTATTTCCCTATTCTCACCCCTCTTACCACTCAAAATCATATCCTTTAATATGTTGTCAAAGGGCAATCTTTCACTCATAAATCTAGTCAATGTGATGCTACCACATGTCCATCATTTTCAACCTCTTACCATCCAACAAAATTCCTGGCTGCCACCATTAGACTACACTCCAATCAACCACAATATGTCAACTTCGTTCTTCCATAACCACCACCGTTCCTCCATAACCACTATCGTCACCGCATCATGATAGTATAGCACCATAATATTCAAAACACACATGTTGCGAACTAACATGTCATCTTTGTCGAGAGTGTTTCTCTCTGCACCTCACCTGTTTTGTCTTGCACCTCCAATTTTTATTTAATTTTCACTTTTGTCTTTGTCGCACTTCTAATGTCGGTTGCTGCATTTTCAATGCCGGTTAAATGTTACCGCATTTTCGAATTGCGGTTCTTTAGCTATCCCTAGTGCAATCTTCAATCTCATGGCAAAAGTTAGGGGTTCTTTCGCTATAACTGTAAACCATAGGCTTACTCTTAAGAGAGACATCTTTTAAAGGAAATTAGGCACACAACAATGTATGTTGGGCTTCGAGACAAGTAATATGTTCAAAGCATATATGGCTACTCGTTCATCATAATAATGCAATGAAACCAAAATCTTAATAAATTCAGAATATTAGAAAATAAGAGCATAATTTATACCAGAAAGGTGATCCCTCAATGTAGCATTATACATAAATTCATAAACAAGCATCTGCAAGCATGAAGCAACAAGCCAAATGGAAGGAATTCAATATAGTCAGAATCGCAATTCGAAATGCAGTGACATTCAACCAACGTTCAAAACGCGGCAGTCTGTGTTGGAATTGCAACAGGAGCAAAGATGAAAATTAAATAAAAGTTGGAGGTATAGGACGAAACAGGTGAGGTGTAGGGAGAAACACTCCTTTGTCCACCATGAAAATTAACACTCACAGCCAACTAGATCTCCCCACTCAAACCTCAAATCACATATCTGAAACAAAAAAAAAAAATAGTATTGCAATCATTGTTGTCTAACCTAGAAATCGCAAACCAACAACTTAATAAGTAAGCCAAATTGTGTCTGTCACGCAATCATCTTGTGCCACCACACAAACATCACAACCTCACCTATAGAAAAATCAGACAAGTTACTATAAGAACAAGGAACGAACCAACACTAGATCTTCATCTACCTTAATTTTGATAGAAAGAGAAATTGTCACGTGAGAGTCTTTCATTGGACAATTCCCTATTAGGTTAAACCATTCAAATCGATTAAGAGAACCTAAATTTCAAATATTCCGTAAGTTTTAAAAAATATTAGACAAATATTTTTTATTGATAATTTTAAATATAATTTAATTAATTATTTTTATAAAATATTTAATAAATTATTAATAATTGAATTTTGCTTTATTTTCAATTTAGTCCAAAATTGTAGAGAAACCTAAAAAATATTAATATTTACATTTTAGGTCCTCTTGTTGGACTAGTTTAGTCAAATTTATGTGTTGTGGATAAATATCATATGAGAACTTTCTGATTATCAGATTTATGAATATAGAAGATTGTCACATAAAAACATTTTAAAAGATTTGATTTTGAGTGGAGAGGGATGGGAATAGAAAAATTATGGAGTTTGTTGACCATATTCATAAATGGAAGATTGTCACATGACAACATCCAAAAAGATCTAATTTTATGAGTGGTAGAGGGGTGAGAATATAAAAAATTAGGGGTTGTTATGAGTGGAAGATGGTCATATGGCAATATAAAAAAGATATGATATTATAAGTGGTAGAGGGGTGAGAATATAAAAATTAGATGCTTGAAACAATTTATTTTTACATTTTCAATCAATCAAATTTAACTTCAATTATAAATATTATAATATTCAAAATATAATTTATATAATTAAAAATATCTTTTTAAGAGATTTTATTCCACAATTTAATAAGTTTAATTATCACAAATTTTATTTAAATCAATATTTTTAAAAAAATTAATTAAAATTTTAAAATTAAACCTAAAATAAGCACACAAATATATACTCATCTCTTATATTTTTTTTATCTTTTACTGTTGGAAAGATTTTCTTTTAAAAATAAATACGTAATATATGTAATGTAATGCAAACATGATATTTTTAATATTTTTTATTAATAGAACAAGTTTCTTTAAAGAGCACATATGTAATAACGTAATATAAATGAGGTATAATTTAATTTGAGATAAATTCTTTATCTAGATTAATTTAATCTCGTTTAAACATCAAGAGAAACCTATGCAATGTAAATGATTCAATTAAATATTTTTAAAACTGAAAACATCAACCAAAGTCTTATCTAAAATATAGGGGATAAAAACAAAATGATTAAAAATATAATATAGAAATCATCATGGATTTAACAACTAAGGTTTCTAAGATAATTAATATTTTAAATTGTAAGTGGTAGAATTTTTATTTTATTTTGTAATTATTTATCCAAAAAACATAAACGTTGCATGGAAGAGAGGCTTTGTCTCGGAGTGTGTTCCATTTGATTCGCGCCTATAAGAAGACCACCAACAGAGGAGTGACATGCTCTGTACCCATTCTATACTAATCAAACACTTTGCGATTCGCATTCTCTTCCTTCCCCAACACCAATCTCCATCCACCTTCAACGCACATCTTCTTCTCTCGTCTCCTCACATTCAAAGGAATTAGCGTCAATCTCACGTCCATGTCAGAAACCAACAAGGCTGCCGTAGAGGTATTCGAAGGAGAGGATCTTGCCGTCTCTCTGGCCAAATACGTTGCCGATCTCTCCAATAAATTCACTTCGGAAAGGGGGGCTTTCACCGTTTGCTTGTCTGGTGGCTCTATGATCGAGTATCTCCGGTGGGTTACTTTTCATATAAAAATGTTCTCACTTTGAACGAAATGTTTCGATTGAATTGAATTGGATTGATGCGAATGTGTTTTGTGTTTGGGTCTCAGGAAATTGCCGGAATCGCCTTATCTTGATTCTATTGAATGGTCCAAATGGCAAGTGTTTTGGCTGGATGAGAGGGTCGTGCCTAAGACTCATGAAGATAGTAACTACAAGCTTGCTTTAGATGGGCTTCTCTGCAAGGTATTTTTACTTGTGTTGTTTATGTTGGAAAATGGTTTGTTTAGTTCGAATATGCGCTGTTTGTTTATGCCGAACATGTTCTCAAATTGTGGAGACTGTGATGACAAAATAGGGGAACCATTGTCATATCCAGTTTGGAAAAGCATATAATTTGGCTTCGGAATTCCAAGAAGCTGCTCTCACGTCAGTTTTTGTTTGAATTCATATATATCTCAATCAATCATATTATAAGTGTATTGTAATATCCTCTTATACACAACGCCCACATTAATTCACAATATCTACTAGTAGTGTTTTTTATTCTTATTATATGAACATTATTTCTCATATTTAATTGAAAAAAATAAAAATTACGAAAAAAAAAAAACTCAAAATTACATTAACCCTTCAATATCATATCAAAATGTTTTATGTTCGATAAGTGTTGTGGTGTTAATGTTGATAAAGAAAAAGGAGGTTAGTTCAGGGTTATGTATCTCTTTAAGCTGAATTCGAGCCATTGTTAAAACAGTCCATGTTTGAGGATAGGAACCCCATTTTGGAATCGCACACAACATGAAATATGGACACATTTTTGCTTAAGCCACCGACAAATCCTAAAGAATCAAACTATCCCAAACAAACACAAAGTTTTGGGTGCAACCATATGCCCTGGAGTCTGATTCCATTTGGTCGGGGTGTCTATCCATTGTCTTTCATTAATCTAAGAAAGGGGAGTGCTTGCAAATAGTAATGCACTTTCTTATATAGTGTTTGCAATTGGTTATATAATTTGTTGAAGGCTGGGACACAGGGGAACCTAACCGTGTCACTGACTATTCTAAGAAAGTAGAGCGCTAGCATGTAGCAATATTCGGTACACTAGGTTAAAATTTATTGAGAACTAGGAGGAGGCCTAACCATATATTTTGCTATTCTACCAAAGAGGAGGGCTGGAAACTAGTAACAAACATTTTCTAACATGCTATTTACTATATCGTTTAAAATATATTGAAATCTGGGAAAATGAGAGAGATTCATTGAGTAAGAAATGGGTCACAAAAATTTTGGATTTTGAATCAATTTCAGCTTAAAGAAGAGAGCGTTTTCAAAAAAGAGTGTAAATCGTTTAGACCCAACATGTATAACCAGATGGGTCAGATAGAAAAGCTTAGGTTTTTGTCCTTATATTGCTACACATTAAGTGGTCTCTTTCATTATATTTCTTAAGTTTTAGTCTCCATACGTCTTTATAAATATATATTTTTTCCAGCAAAGGTTGATTTCTAAATAAGTGTAAGCTATGACCAAACAAGTCCTTTAAACTAATTCATATCAAATCTGAATGTTACGAAAATATCGTAGGAAACTAAAATTATATACGAAGTCGTGAAACTAAGTAGACGAGTACAAGGCTACAAGCATTTCATACAGAGATTACTTAATTGTGGATGATCAGGTGGATGAATCCCCTTTGTTGGATGCTGCTAGGTACGGTGTTAGTTTGACACGTTTATTGAGCGTACGCATTCCTATGGGATGACGCAAGAGAGGGAAAAAATCTGCCTTCAGTTTCAAGTTATGAGCTATAATAGTTCTCGCCAGTCTTCTTTAAAGATGATTGCGTGACCAGACTATGTTGTCTAGCTTCTTAGTCTTTGTTGGGTTGGATTTTTAATTATGTATCTAAAAAGTTTGAATTAGTTAAGGTCATTCTGTTTCACTTAACCTAAGTGAAGAGGATCTTCTTGACCGAGAGAAAGTATTTAGAATAGAGAAAGGAGAGAGAAAAATGATTGACATATTTACGGAGTCATCTCAGTAAAAATTATGATTCTCACATAGTTACCTTTTGGATCATAATGAAATTTTGACAGAAGATTCGTGGCATATGGTTTTTTATTTTGACAGTTAGGATCCTTCATTGGAAGTCTTTGGTTAGTGAAATCGTTCCGCATGGTTGTTCTACTTTAAGTTTCTTTTTCTGTTATTCATATTTGAGAGTATTATTGTTTTGATGTAATGAGTGGTTGAAGGCAGTTGTTTGTACTTTTAGTTTGATTCTCTTGTACCCATTTGATCTTAATGGAGCATGATTGACTCGGTTGCCAGTGAATTTTTATTTTTCAGATTGAGAGGATTTCCCACGATAAAAATATTGATGTTCATCTTCTATTATTTCTGCTCCTCATATTTTTGCAAGATTGAGAATTATTTTTTCTGCATACTTTGATACTTTTGAATATTGTATGGTCGTCATCAGCATAATTTTTTTGTCAATCTAACATGTTGGTACTTCCATCTTGGTTCTCGTGGCAGGTACCAATTCCTCCGGGCAATGTGTATGCAATCAATGATACTCTTTCAGCTGAGGAAGCAGCCGATGACTATGAGACACGTATCAGAGAATTGGTCGACAAAAATTTGATTACTTTATCACCGAGCAGTGGATTTCCAAAATTTGATCTGGTGCTGCTGGGCATGGGCCCTGATGGCCACGTAGCTTCTTTGTTCCCAGGGCATCCTCTTGTGCAGGAGAATAAAAGATGGGTTACCTTCATCAAGGACTCACCCAAACCACCCCCAGAAAGAATAACTCTCACATTTCCAGTGATTAATGCCTCTGCTTACGCAGCGCTTGTGGTGACTGGCAAGAAGGAAGCAGATGCAATTCACTCCGTGTTAGGAAAATCTGAAAATCCTATTAAGCTTCCTGTTGCATTGGTTTCCCCTGAAGGGGAGTTGAAATGGTTCTTAGACAAAGACGCAGCCTCAAAGCTGTAGATGGAGCAGCTAGGCCAGTTGATCTATATGTTGTGCTAGTTATTTTGAACTTTGCAATGTTTAGTTTGTGTAAGAGAAGTGTTGATTTCCTATTCCCAGTGACAGTTAGCATTGGACGGGTCGTTAGTTATTGGTGACAATAAAGGGAATATTAAGTTATGTTGCTTCAAAATATCTCATTTCTTCTCCACAAATTTCCAATCAATAATGTGCACCAACCCCACCCTCTCAACGGACGTGTTCATTCGATTTAAATGCCACTTTTCTGTCGTTGTCGTTGAAATGAATCAAATAATCACTTCACGTTAATGCTCTTTATTATTGTCCTCTCCCACAATCAGTGCCATCATGTGTTGACCCCTACCCGGTTCTTGGTGCTTCCACGTGGAGCTTTTTACTACCTTGCGTGTTGTATTTTGTGTATGTGAGAAGCTACCATATTATGAGGACGCGGCTTGCTGCAACAGGCGTGAGGATATATGAATTATGAAAAGAATTACTGGGCTGAAAAGTGAAGGTAAGAAAGAACTAATTAATGATAAATTAGCACCTGATACACGATTTTATTTGCATATTCCTGCAAACGGCCCTTTGATTAACGGAAGCTTTTCTTCATGTGGAAAAACGCATGTTCAGAAGCAAAACTTCCCGGATGAAAAAACATAAAATAAAATAAGACAGCCTAGAAGTCAGCATCACAATAAACCTCGGTGCTTCCCTACCCTGTGAGCAAATACACCAACCATCACTCTAGAGAGTGAACTTGTCTGGGCCATTGAATCGGATTCTTTGAGTTCTTTTAGCTCTTGTCATTTTTTATTTTTTAGTCGTTAGTTGTTGTCTGAAGCATGACAAGGTGCCCAGCTACCACAACTTTTGCATACATTAGATAGACAGTGGTGAAAGGACACTTGGTGTTGGCCCACTCAAACCCATCAACACCTCATTATATTGTTTGATTGCTGAGTTAAGTAACCCAACAGAGAGAATGGATAATTTCATCAAATATGATAATCCCATGAATCTACTCTATTTAGTTTGGATTTCGAATCTATCCAAGAATTTAGAACTTTAGTTTTTATGTTTTAGTTCAACCCATTTAATTTATTGGTTCTTTTTAGTGATACACTCAGTTCACAATTCATAATAATAATTATTTTTTTAATTTGTGTTATTTTTCAATATTTATTTATTATTTCAGTTTTATATAAGGGAAGGATTTACTCATGACAAATACTAAAATTGTCCTCTTGACTTTACCATTGAAAGGGACGTTTTAACCGTAGATACTTGATTTTTGAATTGTCATCGTGGACATCAGGAGAAAACCTTGGACACACACATACTTTGTTAGAATGAACAGTTACTCCAAGAATATTCTACTCAAACTTGAGACTTGTAAGATGAATAAAGGTTCATTTGATCTAAAGTTAGGTAAATTTGATTTTTGTACAAGTAATTTAAAATCTTCTTGTGTTATAATTAATCTCAATTACAAGAAGTCTGCTATTAAAATGCGTGCCACCATGGGGGAACTGAATTATGCTTATTTGCCTTAGCACTTACTATAAGCAAGAAACGTCCTCAAACCACATGGGCAATTCAATTTTGGGGATGCAAACAGTCCCCCATCATACTTTAAAAGTTTTCACACAACGTTCTATGTTTCTTTTGTGGTTTTATATGGCATTGGTTTTCGTACAATGCAAAGTATAATTGGGTTTCTAATCCTGCATCCATTTTCTAAAACGACAATATTAGTTTTATTGCAATTTGCTATCAAATTGAATGATTAGTTCAAGAAGATAATCTTATGCTTGATGTAGCAGTTTTAGTTCATTTTTGGCCCCAACCTCCACACACTTTTTTGCATTAAATGTCACTTTAGGGCATGCTTGGTAAAAGACTCTGCATATATAGCACATTCTGTTAATAGGAGTACCATGCATCCCAGCTTTATCCATGTGCCACACAATTTGACCATCTACAGTTCTACTAATTTCACATCAGGCCAAATTGGTCAGGTTGAAAAGCAAGGTGAATAAAAGAGAAGCATGATGTAAAATTGTACCCAGAAGGTTGTGAAAGTTAATTCCGTCACACATATTCCATTTACATCCAATAATGAAGCTTAGGTGAAAACCCACTTTTCTTTTTTACCTTTTGTTTCTGTAGTATGGTTCGGGGTAGAATCAATACCCTTTCACCTTCCCACTACGGAGAAGTCACAATCAAGGACGAGACTTGCTTAAAACCCAATACAAACACTTCATGATTAGCAGTTTTGACTGCAATCACTTCACATAATTAAGGCCATACTTTGTGATAACAGAGAGTGCTATGTTGTAATTAGGGTGCAATACTTAGGACTCACCTTTGGCATGTTGGTGTTGTCATTATCCCACAGAAGACAAACCTCTCTTTGGATATGACTCACTGTTTATTTTATGGAATCTCTTTCATCATTGTGGTAGATGATGAAAAAGACCTATATAACAGGAAATATTCAAAAGGTAAAACATATGGGCCTTAGAAGATTGTTCCTTTCTTTCTTCCTTCCCTTCTTTACTTCTCATTTTTTAACAGACACTGTTGGGTGCTGATAAGGCAGAAAACAAGGGATACATCGGCCAAATATCTGTGCATTAAAAGGCAAAACGTGTTATTTTCAAAGCTGCTTATTCATGATGACAATGCCGAACTGTTGTTGTGGCCAAAGAAACAAAAGCCTCTATAGCAGCAATGGAATTGCAAATAGTGTGTGTGATAAATTATGGAAGGCAACACATATCATTTTGGTAGACTTTTTATATTGGCCATTGTCGGATCTCAAAGTAGCAATTGATGGCAAAACAATAAACTTGGAAGCCAATGGAGCCCACATCGATAGCAAGTATCATATCATCTCAAGTACCACACTCTCTCAGCCTCCAACAAAAGAAAAGAAAATGCTCACTAAAAAATCTCGAGATTTTCAACATGAATTTCTGTTGCTTTCTAAACATTTATATTACAACAAATGCATTTTTTTCCCGTTTCAAATTAGTGATTTGCTTCTACGAAAAGTAATTTTCCAGAATATAAAGTTATTCAAATATGATGTTTGTTAAAAAAAACAAATAAATTCGAATTCCGGTCATATTGATATACCTTTTGAAATTAATGCCTATTAGCAGAGGTTTAGTCTCTCGTCTGCAATGCGCCTATAGCAGTTGAATGCAACACATTTCAAATGCTAATAATGAAAATTTAGGATCACACGAAAAAATTTTCAGGTTTATATAACAATGAAAACTTCTGGTTTCTAAAAGAATCTGTGTTTAATGTCTGACATTTTAAATTAAATATATCAGAATTTTGTTTAAAAAATAAGCTAATTGATTTACTTAAATATAATTACTTTATTTATTTTTCCTTTTTCTTTTTCGATGCTTTAAAATAAGCCATCACTGCGCCTGATTTTGTTGACTGATATTTCTAATTTTTTTTTCCATATATTCAACGTCAGTTGTTAGTTACTTAGTTGACAATTATGCTTGTACTTTTCTCTTTATTTATTTATTTATTTAAAAATTACAAAAATCCTCGGTTCAAGGAACCCTACCAAACAAGTTCAGGCCTGCTCATAGTTACATCCATCTTACAAATTCCATTTTTCAAAAATAAGTAATTCACTTTAGAAATTTTAATTTTTTTAAAATTAATAATTGATAATCAACTATATTAACAGTTAAATTTTGATTGAAAAATGAGCAAAAGTTTGGCTTTTGTTACGCACAAGTCGGTGGAGTTATGCGCACAAGTTCAACCTGCTTTTGACCGGATATTAGATGTCAATATCAGTTTACTAATCTGTAATTACTATAAACATGTTGTCTTAATCAATGCTTCACCAAACTAAGATCATATTTTGAAGCACAAAATATAGATTTATTATTATCAGTTGAAATTTTTTATTATTGAATAATCATAAACTTTGAAAATTAGAGATCAGACTCTTAATTGTATACGAAAAAAAAATGTAAATATCTATTCTTTATTCCAACTTAATGTAAGACTACGAGTTAAAAAAAGGCACTGTTTATTCTTGAGATTCCTTGAGGTTAGACGTATATTATTTTTTGTCAAAATTTACAGTAGTATCCTTTGTAAAAAGTATAAACTGTATTATTTTTCAAACAAATAAAGGATGTTGTAGTGCATATGAGTGAATAATAATAATAATTAAGAGAATAAAACACTAAGAAAATTACGTAATTTCACAATTCTCAAGATGGTCTATGTAGTTTATTATTCGATTATAAATGTTACTCGTTCAAAAAGGAAGATCACGGACATTAGTATTCAAAATGTATATTGCGTTGATTATACTGAGTTTTTTTTCTCTTTAACTTCTTAGAATTTCATTTTCAATGGTTGTTAAAGAGTTTTTTCGGAGAAAAAATCAACTTCATCTGAACTAAGCTTAAATAATTCATTAAAGCACAAACAACACCCTATCAGATTAATTTAAGAGCATAGTTTTAAATCATTATTTGAAAATCACACCTATATAAAACGCGACTAAATAAAAAATCTCTTAGGTAATTTAATTGAATTTATATAATAGAAAATGGATTTAAGTTTAATTTTTTTAGATTAACTATATTAATCTTATCTTTAATATATGTGATATTTTCAATAATTTTCTTAATATTAACTTATTTATATTTATATGTGAAACAAGAAATTAATAATAATCTAATAACAAATCACATAATAGATTTAACAAATGATAAAGATTTATTTATTTATTGTAATTGATAGATTTGAAGTATGTAAAAATATTTGGAGATTGAATTGATAAAAAAAAAGTTAAACCCCTTTGGAGGTCCTTATTTATGTAGGGTTTTCTCAGTTAGATCTCCATCTTTTAAGTTTTGTAAATTTGGTCTTTTATATTGAAAAATTGACTCAATTGGATTCTTGCCGTTAAATCAACTTAACGAGGTTAAGTTTTTTATGACCTGTGAGGGTGACATGGACATTTTTTGAGACATGGCTTGCATAGACCCTTATACGTGATTTTTTTTTATTAATGAAACCCTTGTACATGACATTTTCTTAAACAAACATTTTAAAAATTGGTGTCATCACTATTCTAGACCGAGTTCCGCCCGATTCGAAATCTAACTCAATGTTTCTTACACTAGACATCGAAACTTTCATTTCAAGAAAATGCCGTGAATCACAAGAGACACAAATTATCCCAACTAAGCTTCCATCATCATCATAGAAAGGTGTATTAGTCGTTACAGCTATGAACTTCTCTCCCATCTTATTCTTGACCAAAAATTGCCCCGTCCAGTTCTCTCCCATCATTACACGGTTTATCATTGGCCATGCCCAAATCCCTAGGGTCTACAAGCAGCTCAATCTTATCCCGCCCTAAAGCTTCCTCTGCTGTATAACCATACAGATTTTCCGCACTATGGTTCCTGCAAAATTTTCCCCAACCACATTTTTTGTTTTCTCAAAACAAGGTCTTAATATAGGTTCCCCAAATTCACGCAATCAGCACCATACACCATCACATGCTCACAGTAAACAATATATATCAAACATTAAAACACAACCAACACATCCATTTTCCAGCAAAGAACTAATCACAAGTATTTATAGTAAGAAGTTTTTCCCTAAGTATTCACAAAAAATATTAAGATACTACCGTTCAGTGAAATTCACGGCGGAAAGACCACGGCGCGGAGTAGCACCTTCTCCTTCTCCTCAACCTCCTATGCCGCCGCCGGGAATTTTAGGATCGCCGTAGTCGCGGCTCTCTCTCGCCGCCATCACTCCAATGCCTTAATTTAGCAAATTTCCTCTCCACTATGGACTTCGCGTGTGCTTGCGATACACTCCGCTTCAGATTTTCTCTTCCTAATTTTAATCCCAATTCAAATTTCAATGAAACCTAATTTTAAAATGTTTCAAAAAAAACTCCAATTTTTAAAATGTTTGTTTAAGAAAATGCCACGTAGAAGGGTTTCATTAATAAAAACCACGTATAAGAGTATGTGCAATCCACGTCTCAAAAAATGTCTATGTCACCCTCACAGGTCATAAAAAACTTAACACCGTTAAGTTGATTTAACGGCAGTGGCCCAATTGAGTCAATATTTCAATATAAAGGATCAAATTGGCAAAACTTAAAAGACGGGGATCTAACTAGAAAAACCCCAGGTAAATAGGAACCTCCGAAGGAGTTTAACAAAAAAAAAAACTAATGTTAGAATTGTGAGATTGTGGAAAGAATGAGATGATTATTATTTTAGTTTTTACTGAGTAATGTGACAAAGTACAATGGAAATGGTACTGAGAGGGTTGAGTTATGATTTGACTTTTGTATTTATAAAGAATGAGAATTTGCCTTATTTTTCATGTGCACGGTTGGACATGAAAGTTTGACCCTTATACACCACTTTGCAAATCTTAATGAGATTAGTGATGAAAGATTGATAAAATATAAAGAAACAACTCAAGGACCTCTTACAAACAATCATTCACTTCATGGAAGGATAAAAAGAAATTTAAGAAAAAAATATGTTGGAGGACTATCTCTTGATCCAATACAAAGGATAAGAAATTTTCAAGTAGTATGAATTTGAGGACAGAAGGAAGATACGATAGATGACTATTTCCTAATTCAATACAAAAAGAACTTGAAGATGAGCCTTTACAATTCATAGGATATGAAGACATGAAGGTCATGGCTTGGAACACAATTATAGAATAAATTTTAAGCATTTAGAGTGTATGTAATTTATTTTAATTTTGTAAGTTCGTTGGCGAACAATTCGTTTATATTATTAATTTTCAAGTTATTTTGGACCCAATATCTTTGGGCTTTCTTTTAGGGTTTTCTTATGTTGCTTAAACATTTGTGTATATATACAACAAATACATTTGTAAGCACCTTGGTCAATATATGAAATTGGTTTTTCACTAAAAGAGGATTATTTTGATTCTTGTTATAGAACTATGGTTCTTATCAAAGATTGAATTCTTTGTGACAAATCTTTCTTGACTTATCAATATGATAAATTATGGTGTCTCCTTTGGTTTTTTTCTTTATCAAAGATGACAATCTTTATGGTGAATCTTCATTGACTTATCAATATGCTAGATTGTGGTGTTATTCCATTTTTGTCTTACTATGTATTTTTCTCTGATTCATTTTTGTTTGTGCCTCTTGAAGAATCAAATTAAGAACGATCGTACTCTTTCCTAGATAATCATATCATCTAGTATCAGGATTATATCATTTGACACTAGAGTGTATCATTTGGAATCTAGATTGAATAAATTATTCATTGACTTGCTATCTTGGGCGTGACTAAGGTGTTGTTGAGCACCATAGTTGTAGTGGCATGGGCGTTGGGCAGTAGCAAGGATACATTAAGCAAAATTTTGACAATGAGCCCTTGTCTTAGTTGTGTCAGACAATCCTTATATAATATTGGGCAATATTAACTCAAATAACTATTTGTATTTTTAGTGTTGGAAGTGGATTTATTGCTTTTGTGTTAATGATTATGGCTTGGAAATATAAATTTTTTTTGAATTAGAATTTGCTTGATAATTTGAGGTTTGAGTCCAAGTAGTTATTTTCAAGAGAAACTATTATCAGTGTACATAAGCCAAAGTTTATTGAAAGAGATTGTGTGTGAGTGAGAGTATATTGACTCTATTATAATCTAACTCATACAAAAGAAGATATCTAGGTGGTAAAAATTGTAAGCCACTTCACAAAACAACTAATATAATATGAAAGATACTTAGAGATTAAAGTTAACCATCTCATGACTTAATGAGAATATAAGTTCATAGATATAATTATAGTTTGAAGATTTTGGTAATAAGTATGACATGTGCAAAGTCTTGTGAATTTAGTTAATATACTAATATCTAAAAATAATGTCTAGATCGTCAAAATTATGAATGAAAGTACTTTAAAATATTTAAATATTTTTGAATTGAAGTATGATAGTTGATTTTGAACAAATTAATATTTGACACTTTGATAGAAAATATACACTATATAAGTATTAGAGTGGCAGTAAGAATTTTAATATTTTAAATAATTATATTAATTATAATTCACTTGTTTTGAAATATCTTGAAATTTCATTAAAATAATTGGATATTATATATATATAATTGAATAAATTTGGAATGTTAGCATATTATATTAAAACATTAAACTTAAACTTAACTCAAGCTTGACGTTACATTTTGATCTGCGAGAATTAAATTCACTTTCTAATAATATTTTTCCTAAATAAATTTCATATTTAAATAATTGTTATTAGTTTAGAGAAATTAAATTTAATTAAAAAGATTGTTCATTAATTTCTTGAAAGTCAATAATTTAAAATACAAATATGAACACTTTATTTCAACTGCCAATTATGTAAAACCCTGTTGTACAAAAATAATATTCAACAGCACATGCCATGGTGATATTTTAAGCAGAATCCTTTATATTGTGGAATTTTTAAAAACCAGGAACATGTGACTTGAGACAGAAACTTGGATTCAGATAGAAAATTAAGCGTTTCCTTCTTGCGCCTAATTAAAATGAGGGCAAATTTTATAACTAATATGTTGTCTTCGTTTACATCACTGACAATTATATTTAATGAAGTCTTTTTTCAGTGATAAAAATTAAATTCATTATTTTGAGAAACCAATTTTAATTGAACAGTCCAAAGGAAAAAAGAGATAACAACTTTTGGAAAAGGCGAAAGAAATTACCTATATTACGGAAGTATAGGTCTGCAACATTTAATAGCTTTACTGGAAATAAAGGTATTGACCCATGATTAGATTAGATTGGAAGTTAATTTATTAATAAATGGAGGAAAGGAGATAATGTTGTTGGCATAATTTCTCGTTTTGTTAATTATTAATTAAATTAGTTAATTGAAAGTTGGGAGCTTTAACAAAGGAGAAGATTGAGATTAGATTAGTTAGTTAGTTCGAAAGTTTGAATGATGTGATAGAGAGAAACGGCAGCGTTTTGGCACTTCCACCCTTCTCCCCCCAAAAGCATATTAGATTAGATTCTGCTTCCTTTTCTTTCCCTACTCTACCAGTCTTCCTTCTTTCAATTTTTCTATTTATTTCCATTTCAGTCCTTTCTCTCTCCCTTGATACTCCCTTTGCTTTGGTGTGGTGTGAGAGACACTCTCCTCTCTTCTCTTCTTTCTCTCAAACTAGTTTTAGTTTCGATTCTCAAACAATTTCAGGAGCGAACCATCAAGGGAAGGGTATTCTCGTACTTTCACTCTCCATGGTCACGTCCACTCACTTCATCACCACCAGCGACACTCACTTCGTCACCGGTGCCGCCGGGTTGGGGTCAATGTCCGCGGCGGCGGTAACTCCGGCGGTGCTCTTCACAGCCCTCGCCGGCTTTGCTCTAGTCGCCGCCGTATTCTGCGGTGGTAGTAGGTTACTCGAATGAAAGAATTATAGAGCCTCGTCGCAATCGCAAAAACCCTAGCTAGAGGATACTGTTTTCGATTCCGATTTAGTCGCACTATTAGGGAAAACTAAACACGAAAAAGTGTACATAGAAGGAATTTATAGATGAATCCCCTTAGACGAAGTCTCAATTCGCAACCGTCGTCCTCGAACTCCTCTCCTTCGTCGTCGTCGTCGCAATCGTCGTCGACCTCCTCGTCGTGGATCCATTTGCGATCGGTTCTTTTCGTTGTCACTGCTTCCTCACCTGCTTCTTGTTCGTCCTCTGATCGGTGAGTTTCTCTTCATTGTGCTGCTCTCTGTTCATTTTTTAAACTGTTTTTATTCAGTGCTGAGATTTCTATTACTTTTGTGTTTATTTCGTGCCAGATCTCCACTTCTGCGCATCCCAGTGTTGCTATCAGTGTCCGCTTAGGCTGATCAGCTTGTGTGTGTTGCGTTTCTGTTTTTGGGTCTCTTTGTTCAGCCGCATTTCGGTCTTATTGTGTGTTTACTTGTTGAATCATTCATTTGTTCGAATTGCTACAATGTTTGTCATAATTAAAAAAGGAAATCCTGATTTGTCTTTGAAAGGGGAAGTAGGGTTGAGGAGGACAAGGTAGTGGGAAGGAGACAGATCTCTCTTTTGGTTTTGCTGGAGCTTTTTTGTTGTTTGTGTATTGGATTTCTTTAATATAAAGTTTCTTTCTTCTTCCCTCGAACTGTTTATCCTCCTATTCCTTTTCTTGTGTCAAATCAATTGTAGGTGAAAAACCGGTACTAAATGGTGATCTTGATCGGACATCAAAACCCCCGTTTGTCTTGTATGGTTTTTCCTGAGCTATAAAGGAGGATCTGTTCTACTTTATGTTAAGGAGTGCGGTTCATTTGAGACTGAAAAAGTATATTTCATGACCAAATTAAATCTAAGAAGGTTTGCAATTTTGAAGTTTTAATCTAGATATATATCAGAGGGATGTTGAAGTGATAAAGTCTTCAAGTACAACTTTTATATGTCCCGGACACTCTTCATTTTACTTAATTGCATGCCCATATTTTCTTACTTCATCACTACTAAATTTAAAATTTTAAACAGAAAATTTCGATGTCGTAATCTCATTGGATTTTGGAATCAACTGTTTTAATTTTCCAAGGCTGTGTTTTGTAAATTTAGCTGTACACAGCGACAAATATGTAATATTATTCAAGTCAGTACTGAACATCACATTGCACAGAAACTCCTTTGTTTAAGTAGACCGGGATTTCTCCAACTTGATAAGTTTGTTTTCAAGTGTAAAATTATTGCTACATATTATAAAGTTAACTTCGAAATTGACGGCTTTTAATGCTGAATGGATTTTATTGTTTTGGCGTCATGTATCTTGCACATAGTTTTGTGATTTTAAAATACTGAAACTTGTATACGCCTGCTCACTTTTTTTTTCCCTTGGGAAAAGAAGTCACAGTTGAGTTGGAAAAAATTATCTATTATACTGCAGTGCTGTGATTTGCTGTTAATCTGGAAGAGTATATTTTTATGTACCTTTTTACTACCTGAATTTCTTACTTTATGACTTCCTTTATTTCTCTGTAATCTAAAATTCAAATGCAAGCAATTGTAATGAGAGTGTCCTCGTGGCTTAATTTTCAGAGGTCGTCTTAAATCACCGTGGTCGCGTAGGAAAAGGAAACATGTACTTTCACCTCGGCAATGGAAAAGCTTGTTTACCCAAGATGGGAGAATTCGGGATGGTGGAATTAAGTTCCTGAAAAGAGTTCGCAGTGGAGTGAGTTCACTAATCTGATTGTTTAGATTTTAAATTCTTTGGTTTGGCTGTTTCTCCTTGAACTTGATTACGTATATATATATCTGATGCAGGGTGTTGATCCTAGTATTAGAGCTGAAGTTTGGCCATTCCTACTCGGAGTGTAAGCATGCTATCTTTGATGCTTCATTTATAATTTGTAAATGATGCTTATTGTTTACCTTTTTTACGTGTCTGGGATCTAGGAAATTTGGATTATGCACTGGCATGAGATACAAAATGGACATGCTGTTACACGATGTGATTTGAAAAATCTTGCTCCTGGTTAAATATTTAGTACTGTGTTGCAGCTTGGTTGTGAAGAACCTTAATCATCTCTTATCTGTAGTAGTACAAACTTTTTTCTTTGCTTCAACTTATGCATCGGAAAGGATATTTGTGGGCTTCTTTATTTACATCTTTTTCATCTTTTTTCCTGTTTTTTTCCCTTATTTATTAATTTAGATGAACTCTACTATGGTTACTGATTACATATTCTGTTATACAGCTATGACTTGGACAGTACTAAGGAAGAAAGAGATGCTATAAGAACTCAAAATAGGTAAAGTATATATAATGGATCCACCATGTTTTTGCAGTATTTGAAACTTTTATTTTGTGTGTACTTTCCTCATCTGCCTTTTCAGTTTAATTCTAAATCTTTAAATGCAGAAAGGAGTATGAGAAATTTCGCAGACAGTGCCGGCAACTGCTAAAGCACAATAATGGGAGCTTTAAGTTAAATGAAATAGGGGAAATCAGCTATGAAGGGGATGGTGGAAGTCTTATTCAAGATTATGGTTCTCCTAGTTCAGAAGATGCAACAAGTGCAAGAGAATCTCTTTCCAGTGAGGAACATAGTCCAGATGCTGAATATTCAGATGATCCATCTAGTGCCCTGTTGGAAGGAGACGATGTTCCAAACGTCAGCAATGCTGATACCTCTGCACTGGATACTGATTCCACTGATTCAGACTCCTCAGAAGGTCCTGAGATAATTCAGACATTTCCTTCTGATGATGGTCAGGAAGACAGCAATTCCAAGACCCCCAAGGATAATTCTTCTCCCTCTGTAATGCAAGTTCCTTCAAAACTATGGACTAATGAAGATTTTGCCACCTGGCAACGGATCATCCGACTTGATGCAGTACGGGCGAATGGGGAATGGATGCCATACTCCCCTTCTCAAGCTGTGGTACCAGACTGTAGGGCACATCGGTCTGCTGAGGCGGTTGGATTGAAGGATTATGGTCACCTGGATGCCAGCAGAATCTTTCATGCTGCTCGACTGGTTGCAATTCTTGAAGCATATGCTTTATACGACCCTGAAATCGGCTACTGCCAGGGTATGAGTGATTTGCTATCTCCTATAGTTAGTGTTATACCAGAAGATCACGAGGCTTTCTGGTGTTTTGTTGGATTCATGAGAAAGGCTCGGCAAAATTTCAGGCTTGATGAGGTGGGTATTAGGAGGCAACTAGATATAGTTGCAAAAATTATTAAGTTCAAGGATGGCCACCTGTTTAGGCATTTGCAGAAGCTGCAGGCCGAGGATTGCTTTTTTGTGTATAGGATGGTGGTGGTATTGTTTAGAAGGGAGTTGACATTTGAGCAGACTCTTTGCCTTTGGGAAGTAATGTGGGCAGATCAAGCAGCAATCCGAGCAGGTATCGGGAAATCTGCATGGAGCAGAATTAGGCAGCGAGCTCCACCAACAGACGATTTATTGCTTTACGCAATAGCAGCATCAGTTCTACAAAGGAGAAAGTTGATCATTGAGAAGTACAGCAGCATGGACGAGATCATTAAGGAATGCAATGGCATGACTGGACACCTTGATGTTTGGAAGCTGCTTGATGACGCCCATAACTTGGTTGTCACCCTTCATGACAAAATGAAAATAGAGACATCATTACGATGAGTGCAGGTGATACTGGAACAAACCAAACCAAACCAAGCCAAATGACGTGGCCAAAAGATCTTTAATTTCAAGCTGCCAGATTTCTCCACGCATCTAAACGTGCTGCAAATGTTGAGTTATTATTACTGAACTTAGTCTGCTGCATGCCGAAACTTGCCATGCTTATTTACCAGGTTCCGGTTTGGACAATGTTGGCTAATGTGGGGATTGAAGTTGGCTTGATTTAGATGGCATCTCCACATATTGAAACTTGCCGCTGCTTATTTACGAGCTCTGCTTTCCACAATTGCCTTAAAGGGGGCATTGAATTTGGCTAGATTTAGAGAGCATCTTTTTTTTTTACCTCACTTCTTTTTCACGCTGGCCCCACCCTTTTCTTTTCTTTTTCAATTCTGATTTGGGACACGTCTGGGAGCACCTTTGGGAAAAGCAGGAGTGGTTGGTGCCTGTAACCGATTGAAGAGGCTGAGATATTGTCGACAATTATGAATATTGGCCTTTTTGACTGAACATAAACTCATGAGGCCCCCTTTTGATTCTTTTAGCCACTGATCAGTTGCGTATAATCGTAAGTTTGAGGTATGTGTCTTGGATGGAATTGGGTAATATTTGGGGGTGCTGATTAAGCCCTGTATGCTTAATGGCGTGTAAATTGACCACTCAGCTTTTACTCAACAGTTCTAACACTTCCACTTAATTGTCAGGTCCATCCATCTCTTTCCTCTCTCTTTCTCTCTCTTGCAATTTTATTTTCTTCTTCAGATAAGATGTATGTTAAACGCATTAAAACTAAATAATGCAATAAAATTAGATGCTAATAATCGTAAGAAAATACAAGAATTAAACAAATGAGCGTACTTTAGTATAACTATATAGATTTATTTAGTTCCTTACTTCATTTTGTATAATCTATTTATTGCTGGTGAATGATCGATGGCCAGTATAGTCTATTTTATCCATACTTTATTGTGAGTTTCATATTTCTTATTTTTCTGGCCGAAATATTAAAAACAAATAAGGAAAAGGGTTTGTGTGTGGAATTTGTTTTGGACTCCTCTATGGAGGGTTAAAACCAAAAGGTTATATTATTAAGTTCAACAGTTAGTTCTAAAGATTCAACACATCTAAGGAATGGAGCATCTTTTGATTCTATACGAATTCTAATATAGTCATGAAGGATGGTATTTAACACTTGTATATAGTTGAAATGACTAGAGTCAACTATCATTTCTTAAGAATCGCTGTCATAGCTTAAGGACGAATTACATAAATAAGTTGACGCAGGCTGCACTTATATCCTCTACTTTGTACTTCTCTATCCTCTTCCGAAGATTGACTTTGTGATTAGAGTTCTCGCACCTGCACCCCTGAAAGTAAGTTAACTTCTCACCGCGTTAAGAAAATATAATATACCTTATTTGAGTACCTGCTTGTGCAATACTTATCTTTGATTGCTCGAATTTAATGAAGTCAAAACTGGAAGAAACCTACTCATAATGGAATATTTCCTACAAGATCATATATTAAAGATAAAAATTTGAAAAACCAACGAAGAAATAAGATGTGTGAACTTCACCGAACGATCTTGCTTATAGTGTTCGTATGCTTTGTAAACAAAGTGTTTGCTGAATGTGTTTAATTTGCATACCCCTTGACTAAAATTTGTAAGTAAAACTTACAAATTTTGTCAGAGAAGGAAGAGACCACATGGAAGAGTTGTAGCGTTTTGTAATTGTCATGGACTTTCGCCGAGGTGTTTTTATATCATGTTTTACCCTAAGTGTTTATTTATCCAATACAAAAATAACCAACTCTCTGTGAATCATGTCTAAGATGTGTTTGACACTTAACACAAGACACAAAACAACAATGGGCATTCTTTACCTGATGGATTTTCAAAGTAAATGAGACATTCTTTACTAGTAGTAGATGAGATATTACTATCAAATGCTCTTTACTGGTAAATGAGATTCCAATACCACATACTCAAGATTAAACGCATTTTACTTAATTGGGTTAGACATTTACACTAACAATGCACAGACACATCTACCCTGAAACGACTTTATCCTTAGTATGTCAATTTTCAAGAATATTCTTATTTAGATGTTACTTTAGTGTAAGATTGGAAGACAATTTAGAATAAATGACTGAGTTGTTTCACATGAAAAATAAATGACACAATTGTTACTATTGAATTGATTAGTAAAATTGTCGCTACTATTTGAACCAACTCATCTAAATTGATTTACCGTGGGTTAAGAAAAAAGTGAGTCAATTTAATGTATACCCAGGTATGAGTTTCAGTAGTATAGGATTTATCAAATTCTGAACACAAGTAAACTTGATCTATCTCTCCATTGGTTGACTTATAAAGATGTAAGTTAATATTTTAACCAATTAGATCATATAAATCATATTAGAAAACAACTATATATAAAATGTACCAAAAATTATATTTGAAGTAATGTTTTAATACAAAAAGTGAATCATAGAAATCAAATATTATATAAGAACTCACAGGTCAAATAATATCATAGGTTTTTAGTTTCAATATCTTGACACATGTAGATAAACGTTGAACCATAAAAATGAAGGAATCCATAATCAAGGAATATAATAGATCAGATCACATAAATAGATATAAAACTCATTTGAAGGGTTGTCTATGACTCCCGACCATTTAAGGAAACAAAACAAGAACATGCCAATTGAATGAATTAATATAAGTACAAAGAAATTGTTAATATAAGAAACTCAAGGTAAGATAAAAAAAAGAGGTTCACACCTTTCAAGAGATAACTTATGGAACTGAAAGAGAATAAGTTTTCAATGAATTTAGTTTTTCAATTTCTTTTGTGTTATGTTGTGTCTTTGAAATACTTTGAAGTATAATGATTTTGATGTTTTAAAATATGTTAATTCTTTTTAATATATTAAAATTAATGCATTTTGAAGGTACAATACATGACAATACAAAAAAAAAAAACTCAATAGAAAAAAAAAAATTAAACTCCTGATAAATTTCTATTGATTTCAATGAATGAGTTACCACAGGGTAAAGACACATTTTAAATTTTATTATCAATAAAAAGAATACACTCCTTATGTAAAATGAAAATACACTAACATAAAAATGATAAGTAATGGAATGGTTTTACAATAAAAGAAGGATATTGTATTGAAATAGTTTTAAAAACGAGAATAATTTAATTTATTTTTTTAACATTAGAAAAAATTGTGTAATAAAAATTATTAAATTGAATCTCTTCTACAACTTGAGATGTCTATTGAAAGGGTATACATTTAAGAGTTGGGTTTTGTAATATATATATATATATATATATATATATATATATATATATATATATATATATATATATATATATAATTTGATAGAATTTAAACATAGCACAATGTTGATGTTTATTATATAATAGCTATTTTAACTTTGTATGTCATTTATTTTATCCATATATTTATCACAGCTGAATGGATAGTTATTTATATAGTTGAGAACATGCAATTCTTAATAACCTTTAAGGTTTTCCATTTAATTTAGATTTGTAAACAACATGTAATTGTGCATATGTATGCAAAATATAGTTATTATAAAATAAATGGGTAATTTATATTATTGCTGCATCAAATACAATTAACCATGGTGACACTTGGATTATAAGTTTATAATTAAGTTTCAACGGTTAAATATTATTTTTAGGTTTAATACCTATTTTTTTTCCTCGAATCTTAAAGTTTGTTGAAAGTCATCTCATCGTTTTTAAAAAGTTCAAAATTGTCTCATATTATGTAAAAATGGTTCAAGTTAGTCTTTTTTGTAGACGACGTTAAAAACTTTAACTGTGTAGCTATCTTTGGCCAAAATTGAATGAGCTGTGCATTTTTTTATTGTGTGGCACGCTGAGATCAATTGAGGTGTAAATTTTACAAATAAAAGTTAGTGACGTGGAAATTTGGCTTCTTCCTATTTTCTCCTTCTGCCTCTTCAATTATTTTCCCCTTTCACAATGCCTAAAAAGTTTGTTGAAGATCTCCATCTAAAATCTCAATACAACAAAGATGTAAAACTTTAATGAAGGGAAAATCAACCAAAGAAAGGGTTTTCAATGTCACCGCAACACCCCATGGCCGCCTTAACTAGTGCCTCCGTCGCTGCAACTCGGACAACCACCATCAACGTCTTTAGTCCAAGAACAGAAATAAAAAAGAAAAAAAAAACAAAACCCAAATTCGCAGTCATCATCCTCCAATCAAAAATCCAGAATCCTAATTCAAACCCTAGTTCAAATTGCAATACCAAACCAACACAGAAAAATCAAGAACTCAAAAGTAGGAACCCTAAAACTCCAATTCAACAACCTGCAAACCACAAATCCCAAATTCGAAAAATTGAGAAAGCAAGAACAAAAAATCCTAAATTGCAAGATCATGAACACCAAAACCCAAAAAGCGAGATTAACCCAAGAAAAGAAAACCCAATTCGAAAACAAAGAAAAGAACCCCAAAACACGAAATCAACCCTGATTCAAAACCTTAATCTGAAATCCCTAAAATTTACAAGATTTGAAATATAATGAAGAAGGGTCACCTCATTTGACCTCACATCATTAACTTCTATTTGTAAAATTTACAAATAAAAAATATGTACAACTCATTCAATTTTGGTTAGGAGGACAACTATACCATTAGAATTTTTAATGCCATTAGGAGGGTATTGTGGTCAACAAAAAAAAAATAGAGTAGAATTTCTGGTGCATCGGCTTTATGTTGTATATGAGTTGAGCCTGTATCCATATTTTCTTCTATTGAGCTTTGTGGAGATGACATTCATCGTTGCCTTCTTACTAGCCTTATCAATCTCTCTTTCAGTTCCAACATAAGTCAAAATTTAAATTATATCTACATAAAATAGTAAAAAAATTAGAATGGTGGAGATAAAAGGAGAATGTAAGGTTGTGTTAATGGTAGAAGGAAGTCGACTTGTGTTAGTTCCAAGAGATTCAGTTCGACTATGGAGTGAAATTGTTTCTCCACGATAGACATAATGAATAGTAAATGCAATCCGTTAATTTTGTAACACAAATGATATCCACAAATGTATATATAAGGAAAGAGAATAGATAATAGCCAGCAAACAAACCATGGTGCTTTGATTTTCAATTTGAATTTGGTTTATGAATTCCTAACAATTTGCCAAAAAAAAAAAATTACAAAAGCAAACATGCAAATGATGCATACAAACCCTTTTGAACCTTTATATATATCCCTAAAAATGGTAAAATACAACTGTAAAACAATGCACACATAATAGAATGTAGTCTCGATCATAGTAGTTTCTTCAAAAAGGATTTTTTTTAAAACTACTTTATGAAATGTAGCTCATAAATATGCACCCATTAAGAAGGTTCAATTAATTTTTCGCAAAAAATGCAAAATGTTTCTTCATAACAATTGACATGCACAAATGTTATAAAAATGGTAAATATATGCACTAAAGAGATATCACATGTAGAGATATATACCATGGTCAACAAAAAAAGAAAACAATAAAAATTTGACATGAACATATGAGAAAAACATTTACAATTTCACATAGAAAGAGTCAAAATTTGAGAATAAGTAAACCTTAAACAAACTTAAATGCAAAAAAAGAAAACTGAGCTTGTCTCCATGTTTGTCTTGCCACACTTGTTTCTCGCTAAGCTTATTTAGATTGTTTCTTATTGAGTTTATCTTCACATTTCTCCTCTCGAGATTTTCTCTTGCCAAACTTTCTGCTCGACTCCTACCACGCTTGTTTCAATGTTTCTCCTATTAAGTTTGTATTTATGATTAACATTTGGATCAAAGTGAAAACCTTGACTAGGTCGCGAGCTGTCGAGCTTGCGAAAACTTTTTTCTACACAATTAGTGTATTGTAGTTAATAAAAGTGATGACAGACGAAAATGTAGTCTTGATAAAAAATTTATAAAAGTCTCTTTTATAATTTTTGTTGGTCACGTATCTATGTTTCATGAAGCCACGTGGTGAAAAAAAATAAAAAATTACATTTTGAAAAATTAAAAGAGCCACGTTTTTTTTTTCTATTTAGTTAAGTTTTGTCTTTTTTGTTATTTAATTTTTATTTATTTTTAGAAAATTGATTTTTGTGATGGTTATAATTGTATTACATTTAACTTATAAGATAACCCTTGTCTACAAATTCATCTTTTTGTAAACATCATAAAAATAAAGAACACTAACATATCCCATATTTTAACAAAGCAAAAAAAACAATCATAATTAAATCTCAATTCTTTTATAACGATGTCTAAGTCAACTTTTTTATAAGTAAAGTTTAATATTTAATATTTAATATTTAATATTATTTTTATGTAAATTTTGTTTCTTAGAGTTTGTACTATTTTTGTTTTTATGTACACAATACAAATTTATATACATATCTAGATCATGTCATATACATAATCACAATATTTCAATTTATAATGAAGACATTCCGTATATATAAAACATATATAATCCATCATTAAAAAGTAAATATAATTAAAACTTATAGACCCAAATATTGAAAACATATTATGGGAAACAAATATTCTACGGTAACATCCCAAAAATATAGTATAAAACCATATAAGAGAATAATCACATATTAATAATATTACATAATCAGTCTTACAAAGGATCGGAAGCACAATTATGGCCGAACGACCTTACAAAATAGCATGAAATTTAAAACTGTACAATGGCTACAACTGGACCGAACGGTTTACAAAATAAACTTATACCGAACGATCCTACAAAAGAAGAAGCCACAACTGACCGAACGGTCCTAAGGTTCAGTCTTCACTTCCACCTCTTCCAATGCTTCTTCCAACAACTCTTCTCATTCTGTTCACATCCACACGAATGATCATTGCAACAGGACAAACAACCAAACGACAATACAGACAAGACAGGAAACATGGTAAGCTTATGTAATTTAATTAATTCAATAAAACATACAATTTTCATGATTAAATCAAACAACAACCAAATCATAATTCATACATCATGGCATGCAAAGACCGACCACTGGACTCTGACTGTCTGGACTGTATGAATCCTGTGTAGCTACAACGTTCGTGCACCCGGGTGATGTAGTAACTGGGATACCCTCAACAACTACCACCCGAGGTTAATCCGTTCCGTCCAAGTTAACCTTATGGACTAGGACCTCCTGCCATTCCCACACATGACTTACTCCTCTCTACGTGAGAATGAGTAATCATGGAATATCAGGATAAACGCCAGCAAAGCTTTGCCCACATTCATACTTTACCATTCAATAACAACTTTCTGAGATATTCCTCCCAGGAATACTCTTTCATAACCAAACTATTTCATTCGTATCACATTTCAAATTCCCTTATACTTCATCATCAATATATTCAACTGAAATAAGACCACATTTTCTCATCATAGCACAAGTCCGATTGGAATAACATTCCTTAGAAACTCACATGACCGAGCGCTATTTACAAATTGATCCGCTTCAATGAGACTAACATTAAAGAGACCGATATTGTTTGACAACAAATACTAATAACTGACCAGATGCTATGAAAAGAATGAACGCTATTTAGTTTGGCCGAACGCTCCTATTTTAAAAACGATAATGATAGATTACTGAGACGAGAGACCGAGCACTATAGAAACCGAGCGATCAATACTGACTCTCGGTTACAGTTTACATGATTCTGCAGAGTATTACAGAATCACTCTCAGACAATATCCCTACCCATTTCATGACTTTCATTAATCATCAATACTTTTAAACAACATACAATATTTCATCATCAACCAAATCATCAAACACAATATCATTCCAGTTTCTCATATTTTAGATTCATATACTCATACATCCAACAATGCAGTAACAATCATACTTCATATTCATTCAACAATCAATCAACATGCAACCATTCAAAATAAGAATCTTAATCAAATTATATAAGCTTCCCTTACCTCTAATGTAGCCGAACGCTCAATGATGCAAGATATAGCTCACCACTATCAGAAATCTTAGAGTTCTAGGTCACGCTTTATGAAACTAAACCAAATAGAAGACCAGAAATACTCAAAATAAGATGATCCACTCATGCAACCAGAAATTTGGGTTTGCATGTGAAAGAAAACGAACGTTCTAAGGAGAAAGTAACTTACCGGCTTAGAACCACAACTTGATCGGTTTAAATGAAAAACCTTGAAGCCAGGAGAGTTCAAACGATGCCTAAGTGATGATCGGAAGAAGAAAAGATGAGAATTTCTTAGAGAGAAGGTGGAGGAGATCTAGAGAGAAGGAGGAGAAAAGTCAGGTTCAGAAGGTTGAAGAAGATGAATGCATGCAGAAAAGTGGCACGAAATTTGAAAGTTTGATTTTTACTTCTACCATCAAAACCGATCGTCCAATCTGCATCACACACCTGTCTTCCACTTTCTGAATTTCAGACACCCTTTAGCTTACACATGTACTCCACTAAGTTGGGGTTTTTAATGAGTTCTGACACTAGCACATATAATATACTTTTCTACAAAATATATTTTTCTGGAACTACAAGATGTACAAAATCATAATAACATTAAGCATTGTGATAATCTTCTTCATCTTGGTAGTTGACAGTTGAACATATTGTAATTCTTGTGATAATTGCTTATCATTGTCAGCATTGGAACACAATCTCTTAAATGGAGTTACAGACAGTGATGTATCTGGATCATGGCATGCTAATCTAGACAAACTTTCCTACAAAAGTACAAAGCATATATAAGGTTGTATTTTATAATTTAATTTAGGAAAACAATATACATGTAGACTTATAATACACGTGTTTGTATCTGCTGCCAAATAATAAATGTTTATTCCACTCATTTCTCCAAGGATCGCGATATGTTGACAACGCTATTTTGACAACAATTTGACAATGACGCGTGTCACCGTTGTATTGGGTCATTTTAAATAATTCTTTTTAAAGAAATCTGATTTTGAAAAGGGGACAAAGTTCCATATTTGAAAATTCTGAAACCACCCTTCTTCGTTCAGTACTCTCTCCTCTCTCCATTTTAGGTTTTCAGTTTTCATTTCAACTTCTCTCTCTCCATTTGGTGAAGGCCTCGAAGTGGATGTTCAACAATCTCTCTCGACGTTGAAGAAGTTTCGTCATCGCTGGCCTCGAAGTTTCTCTTTCTCTCTCGAGTTCGTGATTTCAACGATTTACGTTCAACGATCTTATGGTTGGTCTGATCAAACTCGTTCAGTGTCGATTGTGTCGAAGTTCTGAGCTTTTTTTGTGTAATGGGTTCGTCCGCTGACATTGGTTCTTCGAACAAGGTATGCACTTTTTCCCTTTTTCGTATTTGTATTTTGGGGTTGGGTTTTTGCTTTTGGGCTTTGTTGGTCATTTTGCTGGTTTTTGCTTTTGGGTTGTGACCTTTGTTGGTTATTTGTAACAAGAAATATTACCTTTTTTTGCATTTGTTTGTTCGTCATTCATTGAAAACAAAGTGTGTTGCTACTTTGAATGGAATTTTGAGTGAGGAGCACAAGTCCATTATTTCGAAGACGCAATTTGGATGGTTTTTAGAACTAAATGATAACCTTAAGATTGGTAGGAATAGTCCCAAACATGACTGATTTATGTAATTTGTGAATAATGCAGTATTGGTAGATGTTCAAGTATAGATATAGCTGTATATGTATTGCAACAATTATTTTGAATGTTAATAAAGAAAGTGGTTATTCAAATTGTGATTGTTATATTCATTCCATTTGTTGTTTGATAGTATTATTTAAGATGCAACCTTTGTGAATGTTATAAGAAATGTCTAATTCTGTCACCCCCTATGTGAAGGGAAGACCCACTAAGGGTGTTTATAGTTTGAGAGATTAGGTCCTGCACCATTGACACATGAATGATGCACTAGTAATCGATTATAGGGACCCTGTAATCGATTACCAGCGGAAAAATCCCCATTTGTACCAAAAGTTGAGGAGTGCTACCCAGGCACGACTTAAGCACTCACTAATAGTCCTGACGACTGTGTTTTCAAGGTTTTGTGGATTGATCCCCCTGTTGGCCATGGTTTAAGGTGTCCACAACAAGCAATTTAAAGTTTGGTGAGTCCTATGTTGATGGAAGACCCACTAAGGGTGTTTATAGGTTGAGAGATGGGGTCCTGCACCATTGACACAAGAATGATGCACTTGTAATCAAGGTAAAATAGTAATATAATTAAGGTGTGATGTGATTCTACTAGCACAAGCCAAACACTTATATGGACTTCACCTACCTTGGTTTAAATACCTATATGAACTATTTTGTCCACAATTGAGTGGGGTAAATTGTGTTTTGATGCACTTGACACCATCAATGATCAGCAACATGAGACATCCATGCAAAAACTGGAAAAAATCACCTATAAGGACATAAAAATAACCCTAGGGAGTCACGTTCTCCAAACCGGGGAGTACAGTTGAAGTTTCTGTACAAATGACCATTTTTCCTCTGGTAATTGATTACAGGGGTCTTGTAATCGATTACAAGAGGAAAAAGGATCATTTGTACAGAAACTTCAACTGTACTCCCCAACTAGATGAACACTACTCTCCATGCTCTATTTTTGTTGAATTTTTCATTTTTTGAGATGGGTGAGTGAGTTCAATGTTATTGAGTGTGCTCCCTGCACCAATAATGAGGTTAGGTCATTGATTTCTTCAAAAAAAAATGTCCATTTAGGTGGTTTTCTCCAACTAAGGTGAGCTGAATGACCATTGTTGTAACACCCCTTCTCGGAGTCTCATAGGAAAATTTTTCATTTTATTAATTAAGAAATATGTCATCTAATGTTGTTACAATGCACACATTTTAAAAGGCATTTTCAATAAATAATAGATCTGTCAACAAGAGGGAAAGATATACGTATAAGATAACATGCTGTCAACTTTGACTTTTGCTGACTATTTTAATCATAACTTTTTCCACAGACCTCCAAGTGATGTGATTCTTTCTTTATTAGAAAGTAGACTCAAAATTGTTTCCAATTACTACTAATTTATAATTTTTGGACATCTGAGTAGGTGCAGTTAATTCCTTAATGTTAACGTTTTATATATTTCTACCACCTCTACCTTTGCTGGTTGTTTTGCTCATAACTTTCTCCACCGAACTCCAAATGAGTTGATTCTTGTTTTGTTGGAATGTAGACTCAAATATCTTTCAAATGATTACTAACTCATAATTTTTAGACCACTTTAGTAGATGCAGTTAATTTCCCCAAAAAAAACGTTTTTCTAAGCTTCCTAAATGAGTTTACTTTCACGATATTGTCTCATGTTTCTTATATTATTCTAATTTATTTTATTTATTTATAAAATGTCCATAATTCAATGTTAAATAGTAGTATAATTAAGGTGTGATGTGATTCTAATAGCACAAGCCAAACACTTATATGGACTTCACCTACCTTGGTCTAAATACCTATATGAATTATTTTGTCCATAATTGAGTGGGGTAAATTGTTTTGATGCACTTGAGACCTATTTGAAAGCTCTTTGAGTTTAGATTCCAACAAAACAAGAATCAAGTCATTTGGAGTTTGGTGGAGAAAGTTAAGAACAAAACAAGTAGCAAAGGTCAGAAAAACAGAGTTGGGGAGTGTTGTTCATCCAGGTGGGGAGTAAAGTTGAAGTTTCTGTACAAATGACCATTTTTCCTCTGATAGTCAATTACAAGACTCCTGTAATTGATTACCAAGGCCGAAATTGGCCAGAAATGCATATGGAGCTCATCTAACTTACATGAAAGCACCTAAATGACATTTTTTTCTCAACAATTCAATGACCTAACATGTTCCTGCACCATACAAACTGGACACATGCACTTGTAATCGCTTACAGAGAGGCTGTAATCGATTACCAGGTTAAAATTGCAGTTTTGTACTGAAAGTTGATCTACGCTACCCAAATGTGGCAATTGCGCTCCCCATGATTGTTTTTTGTTTGTTATGAGTGTCTTTTTAAGATATTGTCAATGGAGGACCCTTGTTGGTCATGGTTGATGGTTTCCACAACTTGTAGTGTGAAGTTTGGTAAGTCTTCTATGTAGGAAAGACCCATCCTGGGTGGTCTTAGCAACGCAGGTCAGGTCCTGCACCATACACACTGGAGACATGCACTTGTAATCGCTTACAGAAAGGCTGTAATCGATTACTAGGTTAAATTTGCAGTTTTGTACTGAAAGTTGATATGTGCTACCCAGGTGTGGCAACTGCACTCCCCATGATTGTTTTTTTGTTTGTTATGAGTGTGTTTTTAAGATTTTATGAATGAAGGACCCTTGTTGGTCATGGTTGATGGTTTTCACAACTTGTAATGTTAAGTTTGGTAATGAATCAATGGTGTGTGCGAAAAAGCCCAAACCTTGGTGATACCAACCTCGACGGTGTGTGCGAAAAAGCCCAAACTTTGAGAGAAATACCGTTAACCACAATGGGAGACAAAAGCCAAAGACTTACACAACCACGGAAATGCCGCCAACGACAATACACGCCAAAATCAACAAAATTCCAGAACAGGGGATATATACCGACAACGAGCCCACGGTCACACCATAAAAAAAAAGAGGAAATGGATAAAGAGAGAGACGAAATCCTCGACAGTGACCAAATGACCCAAGAAACGAAGTAAGAAGAGTCGAACTCAAACTCAAAGGGGAGAGAAAGACAACATTTCAATAGTGGACAAAGAGTGAAGAAAAGCAAGGAACAAAAAAGACCGAAACGGTGGAGAGAGATAGATGCTTCAATGGTGGAGAGAGATGGAAGCTTCAATGGTGGAGAGAGAGTTGAGAAAACCAAGCTGCAAAAAAGAGTGAATCTGAAAAAAGAAAAAACTGCCAAAAGGAGTTTCTATCCAAATTCTTTCTAAAATTGCCCTTCTAAACAAATTCCACCTTTTTAAAAAAACCTTTTAAAACCAACCAATGAAACAACGCCACGTGACGTTGTAAAAAAGTTGACAAATTATAGTTGTTAAAGAAACTTTTTCTTTCTCCAATGCAGTTAAATTAGAAGAAAAAATTATTATATTAGATGTACAAACAATATTATATATGATATTGATTTCATAAACTTGTATGATACCTCGTAAGGTTGCACTTGACCTTTAATTTCTTGAATAATTTCAAGATCATCATAAACTTTCATAACTCATTCATATATATATATATATATATATATATATATATATATATATATATATATATATATATATATTATTTTTTTTTTTGACAAGAGGTTATATTGGCAAGTGATCTAATTATATTTAGATGATAATTGAATCAATAAAAAATTAGAATAGAACAATTCTTAATTTAAAACGTACTTGAAAGATTGATAATTAGGAATCATTAATAAATTACGTGATTTTCTTTCTATAGAACAATTTAGATTCCCTCTTGACAGGAATATAGAAAAAAAAATAAGAATAATACGAACCTATATATAGGAACCTTGTCGGTTACGTTTTTTAAATTTTAATAATTTCAATTTAGTTCCTTCAACAAATTAAAATTATGTATGGTCTCTATATAATATATCTTTTATGATATTCTTAACCATATTTATTTAATTAGACAACTTTATAAATTTGGTTAATAAAAAATATATATTTTATATAAATGACCCATGAGTCTTAGATACAGTGTTGAATCAATATATATATATATATATATATATATATATATATATATATATATATATATATAATTAAACAAATATAATCAAACTCAATACATGTTTTATAATTGATATTATAGATGCTTACTCACAACTCATTAGCCTCAAATATCAAACATAATCAGATTTATAAGGAATTTTTTTATAGCAATGAGTTCAATAGTGGAAATGAAGAACTTGGTGAAGAGGGTCGTGTTGATACCGAAGAATAAAAGTTGTATTCATATAGAAAGGTGACATTATTAAATGTTGATATAAGGTGGTTTCATTAAAGTTAAGAATAAAAAACAATTTATGTATAATAAAAGTTAACAATTTATGAATGGAAGATGAATTGTTTCTTGTTATTGTGATTCTTGTATATTCATGTTGGTTTAAAAATGAAAGCAGTAGCAAAAACATAGAGAATAAAATACTGAAAGAGGAAAAGTTTATAAATTGGAATGAAAGATGGGTGAAAATACCTTTATTCGACTATCAATTGCAATATATTTATAATACTTACAGTAACAAAAAAAACTGACTAAGATAAAATAGAAATGTTTTCTCTTAAAGTTTAGGAACATAAAAGACTTATTTAATTAACAAAAACAGTAAAGATAAACTAAATAAAGAGGTCACGTGTAGTTCAAAAACAAATATCTAACACTCCTCCTTGATTTTGCAACTCTCTAATCTTTTGTCTTAAGAACTCGAACTTGTTGACTAGAAGTGGTTTGGTGATCAAATCTGCAACCTGATTTTCAGTTTTGCAATAAACAAGAAAAATAGCTCCATCTTTTTGTACTTCTCTTAAGAAGAACAACTTAATGTTGAAATGCTTGGTTTTCCCATGAAAGACGGAATTATGGGAAATAGCTATTGCAACTTGGTTGTCAACAAAAACTTATGTGGTTTCCTTCTGCCCTATGTTAAGATCAATTAAAAATTTTCTCAACCACAAGGCTTGGTTAACAGCAGCTGTAGCAGCAACAAACTCAGCTTTTGCTATAGACTGTGTAACAATTTCTTGTTTCTTCAAGCTCCATGAGAAAACACCCGATCCAAAGCTAAAACAGTACCCTGAGGTACTCTTCATGTCATCAATTGAACCACCCCAATCACTATCTGAGAATCCTATTAACTTAAATTCTTCAGTCCATTTGAACTTGATGCCAAAATTACGAGTGCCTTTGACATATCTAATCCCCCTTTTTGCAGCCTTAAAATGCATTTCACTTGGGGAATGCATAAACTGGGATAAAATGCTTACAACATTTAAGATGTCAGGCCGAGTTGTTGTAAGGTACATCAAACACCCAACCATGCTTTTGAAATATGCTTGATCTATCTTCTCTATTCCATCTTCCTTGCATAGCTTTTCCTTTTGATTCATTGGAGTGTTCATTTCTTTGCATTCTTCAAGTTTAAACTTCTTCAAAATCTCCTTGTCATATTTCTTTTGACAAATGAAGACTTCATGTTCTCCTTGTTTGATCTCCATGCCAAGAAAGAAGATCATTAAACCAAGGTCTGTCATCTCAAACACCTCCATCATTTCTTTCTTAAACTTCTCTACAAGCCTTGTGTTGCTTCCTATTACAAAGAGGTCATCCACATAGAGTGAGATGATAAGAATGTTAGCTCTATCATGCTTAACATACAGTGTTGATTCAGCTAAGCTTTTGACAAATCCCAAGTTCAGCAAATGATCATCAATTGGGGCTTGTTTCAACCCATAAAGAGCCTTTTTGAGTAAATAAACCTTATCTTCTTCTCCTTCCTTCACAAATCCTTAGGGTTGTTCAACATATATTTCTTCTTGCAAAAAACCATTTAAAAAAGATGATTTAACATCAAGTTGATAAACCTTCCAATTCCTTTGAGCAGCTGTAGCAAGTAATAACCTAATGGTGTCCAATCGAGCAACTGGTGCAAACGTATCTAAGTAGTCTATACCGAAAATCTGTGCATAACCTTTCACTACGAGTCTTGCCTTGTGTTTGTTGATAGAACCGTCAACATTTAATTTAGTTCTATACACCCATTTGACCCCAATTACTTTTCCACCTTGAGGTTTTTCCATAAGAATCCATGTTTGGTTCTTTTCGATCATTGACAACTCCTCTTTCATTGCAGCTCTCCAATGAGGAATTTTCTTTGCTTCTTCATAATCTGCAGGTTCACACACATAAATATTGCATCTTTCATAAATTTCGGATAGCAATCTGGTACCTCTTACTAGATCATCATCTAGTAATTCATTTTTCCAACTTTCATCTTCATTTTGTCTTGTGTTTGAGGTTGAAGATTTGAACTTCACATCTGTAGAAATCAGATTTGTCTTCCTTTTATCATCTCAATTCCATTCTTCATCTTCCAAAAAGTGAACATCCCTGCTAATAACTACTTTTCTGGTTTGCGGCTGAAAGATTTTATAGGCTTTGCTGACTGTACTATAGCATATAAAGATACCCATTAATGCTCTTTTATCCAACTTATCTTGGTTGCTCTGTGGAACATGAGTAAAGCACAAACAACCAAATATTTTAAGAAATTTCATAGATGGTCTGTAACCATGCCAAACCTCAAATAGTGTTTGATTGTTCAATGCTTTAGTGGGGAGTCTATTCTGAAGCAAAACAGTTGTACTTGCTGCCTTTGTCCAAAATTATTTTGGTAAATTCTTTTCATACAGAATGCATATCGTCATCTCCAAGATGTATCAGTTTCTCCTCTCACTAACCCTATTTTGTTGTGGGGTATAGGGAGTAGTTAGTTGATGTTTAATGCCAGAATCCTCATAAAATTGATTGAATCTTTCAGATGTGTACTCAGTGCCATTGTTTGACCTTAAAATCTGAATTTTGAAACCAGTTTCGTTTTCAACCTTGGCTTTGAACTTCCAAAAAATTCCAGCCACCTCTGATTTGTTCTTGAAGAAAAAGATCCAACACATTCTGGTAAAGTCATTAATGATGAGAACATAATAAAGATTACCTTTCAATGAAGGTGTTCTTTGAGGTCCTGCAACATCTGTGTGAATTAATTGCAGCTTCCTTGATGCTCTCCATGTTGTCTTCAAAAAAGGTTTTCTCTTTAGCTTTCCAAATTGACAGTCTTTGTAGTTTGAAGTTTGATCCTCAAGCACCGGAATATCAAGTGCTAGCTCTTTTCCACTCATTTGCAATAGTCCTTTATGATGATAATGCCTGAGTCTCTTGTGCCAGATGTCTGCGACACTTCAAAGAAAAAGCAACCTACTCCTCCTCCAATGGATTTAGAGCTTCCTTTCATTTTTACCTTAAACATATCTTGACCAGCTAAATATTTAATCAAGCAATATTTATCTTCAAAAGTAACTTTAAATCCTTTTTCAATCAGTTGACCAACACTTAATAAGTTCTAGTCAATTTCAGGAACCAAAAAAACATCATGAATGAACTTTGTGCCCATACAACTTGTGATTGCAATTGTCCCTATTCCTTTGACTGAGATATGATCAACATTACTTATTCTGACTTTAGTGATATTAGTTGGCCTCAAATATCTGAAAAGAGCCTTGTTAAAGGTCATGTGATTGGTACAATTGCTATCTATCAGCCATCTTTCAATCGATTCACTACTCAAGAAACAAGTAGCTACAAATAGCTGGTCCTCCTCTTCCTGATCAACAGCCTTAGCTTCTTCCTCTTGCTGTTGATTTTTGCTTTTGCATATGATTGCTTCATGTCCCATTTGATTGCACTTGTTGCATTTAACATCAGGTCTTTGCCAACATCTGAATGGAGGGTGACCCATTTTGTCACAATGCTGACAAGGTGGGTAACTTTTCTTTCCACCTTTTCCTTTATCGTAATTATTTGTATTGATCTAACTACTAGTTGGATGATTCTTATTGTAGTTTTTGGCTTGTTGGCTTTTGACTAGAAGAGCGCCTTCAACAACATGATCTTCCCTGATCAAATTTCATTGCTCATGGGCTTGGAAGGCATGTAGCACTTCTTCAAATGTGATTTTAGACAAATCCCTTGTGTTCTCCAACGAAGAAATAGATGCTTCATACTTTTCTGGCACTGTTACCAGAATGTTCTCAACAATTCTAGAATCAGGAAAATTACTGCTCAACAACCTTATCTTGTTGGCAATACCCAACAATTTGTCTGAGTATTCTTTGATTTTTTCAGATTCTTTCATCCTTTGCAACTCAAATTCCCTCATTAAATTAAGCACCTGCATGCTTCTTATTCTTTCATCTCCTGCGTACTCTTCCTTTAGATAATCCCAATTTTTTTTGGCTGATTTAAGAGTCATAATTCTTGTGAAGAGGATTTGAGAAACACCAACAAATAGACATATTTTTGCCTTTGCTTTTCTAGTTTTTCTCTCCTTGTGAATTTTGATCTGGGCCATGGTAGGATTATCCGGCACCGAAAGAACTTCATAATTTGTTTCTGCAACATCCCAAAGATCTAAAGCCTCCATTTTGACAGCCTAAAGATCGTAGTTTTCTCCATCAAAGACTGGAGGTGCAACTTGTGAGAAATTTGATTCGGCATCCATTTTCACATGTCCGTAAGAAAAGGGCTTTGCTACCAATTGTTGGTTTAAAAATAAGAATAACAGCAAAAACAGAGAGAATAAAATACTGGAAAAGGAAAAATATATAAATTGGAATGAAAAATGGGTGAGAATACCTTTATTCGACTGTCAATTGCAATACACTAACAAAAAAAACTGACTAAGATAAAACAAAAATGTTTTCTCCTAAAGTTTAGGAACAAGAAAAAACTTATTCAATCAAAAAAACAGTAAAGATAAACTAAATAAAGAGGTCACGTGCAGTTAAAAAACAAATATCTAACAATTCTAAATGAGAAATGAACACGACCATACCAATATTCACTTTGACGTTAACTCTTGCGTTACATATCTTAGAAAAGCTTTCCAACATGCATAGTGACCTCGATCTTAATCTCCAACAAACCCCACCACATCCAATAGCGAAAGAGTGGCACCACCGTGCGTTTCCTGAAACAAAATCCAAATGGATCGAAAGAGAATCACGACACCATCAATCAAAACAAAATTCAACAAAAAATTAAAACCAGAAAAAGGAATGAAAGGACAAAGGAAGACATATGTTCGCATTACTCATTAGATTTACTTTAGATCAATTATAAATAAAGAAGAGAGAAGAGGATTTAAGGTTTATTGTATTGGAATTTTGGGATAGGAAAAGGGTTTATGAGTTTCATATTTTGATATTAGAAAAAAGTTGATGATTTTGGTTCAAATTTGTTTGGATATGTACATAATTCAAATGAAAAAATTGGATTTTCCAGATTTTAAAATTCACATAAATAAACTAGAAAATGTGGTTTAGAAAAATTATGAAATATAAATCAAATCTAAAAAACAAATTAAAAAAAATGAATTTTTAGCAGGTAAGCAAAACCGGGTCAGATAAAGCAAAACAGAACTTTTTGCCCATTCTTGGAGGTGTGGGATGGCCTGTAACTATATTACACACTCATCAAACACTCTCCGATTCGCATTTCTTCCTTCCCTGACACCAACCTTCATCCACCATCAACGTACATTTTCTTCTCTCGCCCCCTCACGTTCAAAGGGCTAAGCGTCAATCCCAAGAGCTTTCCCGCCCCGCTTAAAGCGTCGATGACGGAGACCAACAGCGTTGCCGTCGAGGTCTTCGAAAAAGAGGATATTGCCGACTCTCTGGCCAAATACGTCGCCGATCTCTCCAATAAATTCACTTTGGAAAGGAGGACTTTCACATTTTGCTTGTCTGGTGGCTCTTTGATCAAGTATTATCTTTTATATAAAAATGTTCTCACTTTGAGCCTAAGCGTGATTTGATTGAATTGGATTGGATTAATGTGAATGTGTTTTGTCTTGGGTTCTCACGAAACTGCTGGAACCGCTCTATGTTGATTCTCTTGAATGGTCCAAATGGCAAGTGTTTTGGATGGATGATAGTTACTACTATCTTGCTTTGGATGGACTTCTCTCCAAGGTATATTTTTACTTGTGTTTTTTATGTTGGAAAATGGTTTGTTTAGGCTGAACATGCACTGTTTGTTTAGGTTGAGCATCCATTGTTTGTTTATGTTGAGCATGTTCTCAAATTGTTGAGAATGTTTTATGTTTGTTAGGTGTTGGTGTTAATGTTGAGAAAAAAAAAATGATAAAAGGAGACTGATTCAGGGTTTTGCGTCTCTTTAAGTTGAATACCGATACAATCCACGTGTGTGGATCATGGTAGTTGAATAGCGATATAATCATAGAGCTTATAATTGAATCGCCATGATGAATATTTTCATATCGTGAACCGTAAGATTGATAAACCTTTAGAAAATGTAACATATACTTAAATATAAGACATAAACATGCAAAGATAGAGTTAATAACAACTACAGTAAAAAATAGTGGTTGTGTCTATGTAGATATATTGCACTGCGGCAACATGTGTTGTTGAGGAGTAGAGGGGAACATTTAAGGAACCACCAGCCTGGGTGACGGGTGTAGAAGGAGAAGAGAGATTGTGGCTGAGCCTAGAAGTGAAGAAAAGGCAAAATAAAGACATTAGAGCTATGTAGAGGTAGAATTTGCTTTCAAAGAAGATTGTATTGCTGCTAAAGGAAACCATCCATGGCAATCAAAGAAATAGCGCGAACTGGTTGGAGGGAAAAGCACAAACTGGTATGCATCTCTTCCTGCTTAGTTCAAGCAATAACAAAAAGCAGATTAGGGTTTTTTCAAACCGGGTCACTCTTGACCTGTTTTTAATGAATCCTTTTTGTTGGTTGCTGCAAAATAGGGTGTTATTTTGACATGTTTATTGACTGTTATATCTCATTCCTATATAATGATGCAAGGGAGGGAAAAAACCACCTTCAGTTTGAAGTTATGAGCCATATTTTTTCTGTGTAGTCTTCTCTAAGATGGCTGCGTGACCAGATAATGTTGTCTGGCTTCCTAGATTTCCATCAGCATAATTTTTGTCAATCTAACCTGTTACTACTTCCATCTTGGTTCCCGCAGCAGCTACCAATTCCTCTGGGCAAAATGTGTATGCAATCAATGATACCCGTTCAGCTGAGAGAGTCAGATGATTATGAGACACGTCTCAGACAATTGGTCAATAACAGTGTGATTACTTCATCACCGACGAGTGAATTTTCAAAAATTTGATCTTGTGCTGCTGGGCATGGGCCCTCCACGTAGCTTCTTTGTTCTCAGGGCATCCTCTTGTGCAGGAGAATACAAGATGGGTTGCCTTCATCAAGGACTCCCCCAAACCACCCCGAGAGAGAATAACTTTCACCTTTCCAGTGATTAATGCCTCTGTTTACGTAGCCCTTTTGGTCTCGGCTATGGTAAAGCAGATGCATTTCACTCTGTATTAGGCAAATATCCAAATTCTGTAAAGCTTCCTGCTGCATTGGTTTTCCCTGAAGGGGAGTTGAAATGGTTCTTAGACAAAGATGCGGCCTCAAAGCTGTAGATGCCGCAATTCAGCCAGTTGTTTTACCTTCACAATGTTGAGTTTGTGAATGAGAACTGTTGAATTTTCTATTCACAGTGACAGTTAGCATTGGACACGGTCCTTTGTTATTTGTGACAATAAAGAGGATATTACTTTATGTTGATTCAAAATATCTCGTTTATTATCCTTCTCAAATTTCCAATTAATAACACCAACCCCACCCTCTCAACTGACGGGTTCATTCTTTTTAAATGCCACTTTTCTGTGTTATCGTTGAAATGAATCAAATAATCACTTCACGTTGCCGTTAATCTGGAAGAGTAGTATATTTTTATGTACCTTTTCACTCCCTGAATTTCTTACTTGATGACTTCCTATATTTCTTTAATCTAAAATTCAAATACAAGCAATAGTAATGAGAGTATCCTCGTGGCTTAATTTTCAGAGGTAGTCTTAAATCACCGTGGTCATGTAGGAAAAGGAAACGTGTAATTTCACCTCAGCAATGGAAAAGCTTATTTACCAAAGATGGTGGAATTAAGTTCCTGAAAAGAATTCGCAGTGGAGTGAGTTCACTAATCTGATTGTTTACATTTTAAATTCTTTGGTTTGGCTGTTTCTCCTTGAACTTGATTACGTATAAATATCTGATGCGTAGGGTGTTGGTCCTACTATTAGAGCTGAAGTTTGGCCTTTCCTACTCGGAGTGTAAGCATCCTATCTTTTATGCTTGATTTCTAGATAATGCGTATCGATTATTTTTCTTACATATTTGGGATCTTGGAAATTTGGATCACTTAATGGCATGAGATACAAAATGGACCTGCTGTTACACATGTGATTTGAAGTATCTTGCTCCTGGCTACATTTTTACCGTAATGCAGCTTGGTTGTGAAGAACCTTGATTATCTCTTGTTTATCGTAGCACAAACTATATTATTTCTTCATCTTATGCAGTATTTAAAACTTTATTTTTGTGTGTACTTCAATCATCTGTTTTTTCAGTTTAATTATAATTCTTTAAATGCAGAAAGGAGTATGAGAAATTCGAAGACAGTGCTGGCAACTGTCAAAGCACAGTAATGGGAGCTTTAAGTTAAATGAAACAGGTGAAATCAGCTATGAAGGGGATGGTGGAAGTCTTATTCAAGATTAGGTTCACCTAGTTCTGAAGATGCAACAAGTGCCAGAGAATCTCTTTCAAGTGAGGAACACAGTCCAGATGCTGAATATTCAGATGATCCATCTATTGCCCTGTTGTAAGGAGATCTCCAAACGTCAGCAATGCTAGTACCTCTGCACTGGATACTGATTCTACTGATTCAGACTCCTCATAAGGTCCTGAGATAATTCAGACATTTTCTTCTGATGATGGTCAGCAACTTTGTAGGCATTTGCAGAAGATGCGGGCCGAGGATTGCTTATTTGTGTATAGGATATTGGTGGTATTGTTTAGAAGGGAGTTGACATTTGAGCAGATTCTTTGCCATTGGGAAGTAACGTGGGCAGACCAGGCAGCAATTCTGATTTGGGACACAACTGGGACCACATTTGCGAAAGGATTATGATATGATAATATTTTTTTGGTTTAAATACTTATTTCGTTCTCATGTTAAGAGGTGAATTTTTGTTTTGTATCCGGTTTTAAAAATGAAGACATTAAGTCCTTATGTTATGAAAATTGTATGACTAAGGTCCTATCTGATAAATTCAGAGTAATAGCGTTAATTTCATGGAGATGTGGCATAATTTTTATCTTCTCTCTCCTCTGCTGCAGCTTTTTCTCTCTCCTGGCCAGCTTTTTATCTTCTCTCACCTCTATGTATTCTTTTTATTTTTTGGATTCTTAACAAATTGGTTCTACTCGCCAAATCAAGATGGGGTGGAAGCATGGAAGGGAGAGTCGGTACCAACGAACGGGGTAGAGTCATAGTTAAATTAAGGAAAAGTTTCCAAGAATTGAAAGAAATGATACAGGAATACCAAAATCAAGAAAGGGACTCAAAAGGAAGTGAGAAATCTATCATGAAAGAAAGAGGGAAAAACGGGTATGGATGCTAAGAAAGATGAAAGAAAGAGGGAAAAACGGGTATGGATGCTAAGAAAGATAGTTTGTGAAACATCAATAAAGGCAAGAAATTTTTTGAAGGAGAATTTCAAGAGTCAGTCAAAATCCAGAAATGGAAATGTAACAAGATTTCAAGAATTAGTCAAAATCTAATAATGATCAAGAGTTGTAAAATCAATTTCATCAAGCAAGAAGAAAACAGAACGTAAAGATGTGCAAGAACTAAAATCCAAAACAAAAACAACTTGAAATCATACAAGAACAGTAAAGAATGCATGATGAGTAAATTGGATTAGGAAAGAATTGGAGGAACAACTTGTATTGAAACTGGGAAAATTTACAACGAGACTATATTAAACAGAGGGATTTACAATTTTGTAAAACAATGACAATGCTTCTAGGATCTTCAAGTCTACAAATTTTAACTTATCACCATATATTTATCTAGATTAAAACCAACTATCTCAGCCTCCTTGCAGATCTCTATGCACTTCGCAGTCCTCCCAGAGGCCATGTAAATTTGAAGCATGTCCTTGTATACGCTAAAAGTGGGAGAAAATCCAGCCTCTTTAGGCCTTGTTCACTTGAGTGGATTTGAGGAAGAGTAATTGAGGGGATTTGAGAGGATTTGAAAATAAATTTTTTTGTTGTTTATTTGAATCAATTTGGAGGTAAGTGAGAATGAATTTGGAAGTAAAGTTTGCGAGAATTAGTGTAGGATTTGATTGACGTGACAGATTAAAAAAATTTACTTCCAAATCTAATCTCATTTACCTCCAAATTCACTCAAATAATCAACAAAAAAAATTATTTTCAAATCCTCTCAAATCCCCTCAATTACTCTCCCTCAAATCCACTCAAGTGAACAAGGCCTAAGTTTTGAAAAATATCTCATGGCCCTAGATAGATCATTCAGAGCAACAAACAGTTTTATTATCGCACGATAAACAAGAAGGTTAAAAAGGCAATTAGAAGACTCCATCTCCCAAACTACAACCAATGCCTCTCTGTATTTCTTCTCTGTGTAACGGCTGTGAATAACAGAAGTGAACATAACTATGCTTGGTTGATAGCTAGACTGCTTGAACCAACTAAACAGGCTCTCAACTTATTTCCCCATCTTAACACATACTTTCATTATAGCAATACAATCTTGCTAGCTTAAATTCAATTCTTCTTGTTCTCCAAGTTCATCCAACAAGGGCAACACATGCTTGTGTTTGTCTGGAGGTGAGAGAAGATAAAAAGCTGATCAGGAGAGAGAAAAAGCTCCAGCAAAGGAGAGAGAAGATAAAAGTTATACCACATCACCATCAAATTAATAATGTTACTCTGAACTTAACGGAAAGGACCTTAGTCATACAATCTTCATAACAAAAGGACTTAATGTCTTTATTTTTAAAACTGGGTACAAAACAAAATTTCACCTCTTAACATGAGAACGAAATAAGTATTTAAACCTAATTTTTTTTAACAGTGTCATTATTTTATTGATGTGTATATCTAAAATAAACTAATCACAAACTATCAAATAGTTTATTGTAAAAAAGTTGTCAAAAAAAATTTGTTAAAAAAACATTTTTTATTTGTGATTGGTGCCTGATTGAAGAGGCTGCGATATTGTCGACAAGTATGATTGTTGGCTTTTTTGACTGAACATGAACTCATGTGTCTTCTATGGAATTGGGTAATATCTATTGCATATTGAGAAATAAACAAATAAATATATTATATTTACGATTATATAATAATATATTTTTGTCTGAAAAACACATTTTATTTACATAAGAATTTTTTGTCACGTTTCATTTGGCAGACTTGTTAACTAGTTTTACCAAACACTTTAACTAATAAATTAGGTAATAAATTCGGAACTGAGTTAAAAATTTATTAGCTAATTATTAGTTTACTAATTAGTTTCGTTATAGAGACTTTAATCTTAAATAAAAACATGAAAATAATCATTTTCAAACACGTGAAAGTATTATCAAAGTGGGAGTCTTATGAAATATTTATCTAAATACAATTAACTCGAGATATTAAACAGAAATGTGAACTAGTTCTACACCCTTAGTTTGACTATACTTTTCAACTTTTCATATTACACAAATGTTTTTGTTCATCTTGTATTTTAAAGCTTTGCAAAAAAGTTATAATAAGTATAAGAAATTTCAAACGCTTTCTTAGGTGCACCTTCGTTTATTTTAAATGGGTCTATAATTCAACATCCAAGGTTTGTACATCTCACTATATAAAACATAGAGCAAGTGATCAATGAACCTCCATTCTTCAATAAAATAGATCACGACTATTGAAAACTAAAGAATGATAGGTTATTTGATGTATCATGCAAAATTTTAACTTAATTTTAAAGGCAAAATCAGAGGAAAAACATCTAGATCAACACATGAGAAGACTAATAGACGATATGTCAACTAAACACTAAAGCTAAACCATTTCTCATTTTGTTATTACAAAATTTGATTTTAAAAAAATTCACACTTCCAACAAATCTGAATGGATTTAGGTTTAAAAAAATAGCACACTTACAATACATCTGAATGGATTTAGGATACCACAGCTCTTGCTTATGAACGAACCTCCCATGTCAAGGACTATAAAACCAATATGTTTGCTGACCAAAATGAATTTTTTGAAACAGCTTGGAAAGAGACTATTAGTTAAATATTTGGACATTTTCAAGTCATAAAAGTAAGCTAAGGTTGCTTGACAATACAATCAACATTTTGACCAAGACAATGGAAATCACAAGTAATAACCATACAAGACTCCAAAGACATTGCTTATGGAAAAGCTCATTAGTACGCAGAAGATTCATGAATGATAAAGGGTGGAGAAAAGGAACATTCACATACCTCAAAGGTCAAAAGGAATCTTTTTCCAAAGCTTGAGGGGGATGTTTGGACATTTTGACCTACCACGTCCAAACTTTTATTACTTACAATAAACTTCGTTGATGCAATTCTTCCATATAAATCCACCTTTCCTCTTTCACACAATGTAAATCAAAGTGAACAGCAATGCAATTTGTTAAATGGAAAGAAAGGGAACATCGTAATAAATAGCACAAACCGAAAGATATGGTATAGCATATGCTATGATCGTGTCAGGATAATCTTTCTACAGGCTGTGCCACCACATTATTGTATCTTCTCAGATTTTCATATCAAACTGGCTCACCCTTTATTGTTTTTTCCAAATCAAGGAAAAAGTTAACCAATAATCGTTTCAATTGTTGTTTCATTTTTCTCCTTCTCAAAACCTGTTAATTTGAGACGTGAGCGACATCATCTCACCTTGATGCATGCTTAATGATAAATTTTTGGTCAGATTCTTAAACGTGACATCTATTATTTAATAGATCAACTCACTTTATTACATCTTTAATGATGAATTTTCAATCAAAATCTTAACTCTCAACGTTTCCAAAATCACAAAAAAATATTTAAAGTTCTTTCCTAATACGAAAAAAATTCACCATGAAATCTTGAATGAGATCTTTAATAAATTACACAAGATCTGAATAAAATCACAAAGAATCTTATATCTTATTTAAGACTAACAGGCATTAGGAGGTTGACTTCGTCTGTCGCTCAAGCACGCGAGGATCCTTAAATTGTGGCATTGAGCGGCCTGGAAAAGAGCTAATCGCTACTACAACCGTGCACATGCATGTTCATAATTAATGACACGTTGATAATAAATAAAGAAATTCTGACATAAACATTAAAAATGCAGCGATCCTAAATAAAAAGAAAGAAAACCAACTTAGCCCCGTCCAAACATTAAGTTCTCAATTCATAAATGACACTAATAGCAATGACAAAGAAAGTTGGAAAACATTGGGTTACTCAACAATAGTTCGATCCAGAAACTAAACACTGTTCTTCAAATGACACTATAAAGCTAACAGACCCTTCGGCGGGGTCAAATTTGATATAGAAGGAATTACTCTTTCTTGGTGTAGTGCCGGACAACAAAGGCCAAGCCCAATATCAGGAGAGGGACCAGGAATTGCAAGATCTTGATCAGAACATCCGAAGTCTTATCAGAACTGTACAGAACTTGCTGAGGTGGAGCGTAGGTCCGCTTCAGGGGAACACTTGATGAATCAATCTCACCAATGTAGTATTTTGCCATCATATCTCTTGCACTATCACTGTGCCCCACGTCTTCAAAATCATTGGTTGCATCTTTCCCTGTCATCCAGAAAGTGATAACAATCAAATATGGTAACATTTAGGTGCTTTTCTCAGTAACCTTCAGATGATATAAACAAACCTGTGGCAGACAACAAAACCTCATCACCTCCGGGATGTTCCTCCATGAAAGGGGTGACATCATACACCTGATATTGTTGAATCAAATTATTTTGTTCAGTGGCAGAAATTAACATCGTAACAAGCTATAGAATAAAAACTCATGCCATTATACATGAGGTTCTGATCTGCACTCCTTTAGGGGTGTTTGAATAGGCCACAAAATAAGCACTCCAATCTCAGGTAAAGTTTAAATAGAGAAAAATAGGCTTGCTTGTTCTATCGTTCAGAATAGTAAAAGAGGGTTAAAGTGAGGCAACATCAGATAGCATCAAGAGCAATGAGGTTTACCATAGCCTTTGGCATCTAGGGAAGATCACCCCTCAACGCATATATCACTAAAATCTCTCTGTTTCTAGGAACATAAACAACTTGCATAAAAAAAGATGCCCACTCAGCTAAATCTATGAGAGTAGTCACTGCCCTTGCTGTAATGTTTGGGTGTTGGGAGGTGACAAAAGGAGAAGGAATCAAATTGATGAAAGGTACGTGAGGCAAATGAATTTCGTGCCCTCTCAAATCACACATCCGAAGTATTAAATAAATCAGCGGGTTAATCCAAATTCCAAACCATTCACGCATCAACATAATTCAAGTGACAAAGCATTTACAGTATAGTGAATATACAAATGACATATGAAAGTAACTACCTACATATTGAATAGGATATATTGATATTTTAATATATATTCCTGACATATTTTAACACTGGTATTTTCAGTAGTCTGTGAGATGTTCCACTATCAAAGGTATGGACTCAATTATTGTGTGATATGATATGATAACAAGAAAAATTCACATAGTAATAGACTTTGTTAGATATGGGTGTATAAGGGTTGGGATGGGCAAATCCGTCACTCAATCCTATCAAAATATCTTGGATTAACAAACTCATCACCCAGTCCAATCAAAAGATCTTAGGTTGGATTGGTCACTACATTTTTTTATTAGACACAATCCACTCTTAATCATGTTAGATTGGGTTGACGGGTGGATTATGAAAATTTTTATTTTTGATAAAATTTGTGATATCAAAATCAATTTTTAAAAAAATGAATAGTTTAATATTTCAAAGATAAACATTTAATTAACAGGATACGGAATTAAATTAAATATCAGTCATATTACAACTATTATTATTATTATTATTCTTTAATAATTTTAATCAGGTTGGATTCGATAATTTAACATACAGAACAAGTCATCTAACACACACGAGTTTGATTGGATTTGACCCATTGCATAGGGAAATTTTTCATTGCAAAAACAACGCAAACCAATTTGGGTTGGATTAGGTAGCCGGATTAATAGACCCAATTAACACCCTATGATTGGAGCTGCCCACATACTAATATTGTGGATGAGCACCAGTAACTATCAATCAGTGACAGACTAAAAATTGCCAAATTCAAACGAAACAAATAATCATCAGAACAAGGAGATGACATTATGCACAACGTTGAACAGAACCTTTGATTTAGTGTTTATTTTATGTGTTCTTATTTAAATCTAACCTTTGCTTAATATAAAGCAAGGTTTATCGTATTCCTAAGTTGAAATAGATTAATTCATGATGGAAGAATCATTCTCCCCTTGATCCAGAAGAAAAATTGATACTCTTGATCCTTCTGCGGTGTTTTCATGGAAATACGTTCTTCAATTCTAAAATCACGGGTTTATTAGAGAAATATTTGACCACAATAAACTCATTTACAGCTCAAGGGCAAATTCACTTTAAGATTTATTTTTCATAATCTATTTTAATTTTAACCACAGAGATCTCATTTTGTTTCCCATTTTCAAAGCTTCGCATAGGAAGTAGTGGAAAGACAAAAAAACTATTTTGACTGTTTTCTGTTAAAAGAAAATTGAAAATCAAAAGTGAGAACAAAGTGATATTTTTGTAAATAAGAGTGCAAGCAGAATTTTCAATCCAAAGGACCACTAAGGATACGTTTTCTTTTCAGTTGAAAAAGTACAAAATTCCAGCTGAACTCAACTACAAACCTTTTAATTCAATAGGGAGTGAGTTAGACACAAGCATGTAGTCTTTTGGTTAAACAGCTGCCATGGGCAGAACCAATCACCAAACGACACATAAATGCCCAAGCTAGGCATATAAATCGTAAAAGGGAGAAAATAAAATTGACTAATTCAGTATAGCAGGGAACAAGAGATGAGATCAAACGAAGGAGCGTTATCTTAAACCCCAAAAGGCATACACAAAACCCCTTGATTTCCTCTTAAACCCGTTGTCGTTTCTCTAAGAGAATCAATTATTGAAGCAAATCGGAAATTCTTCAAAAGAAAAAGAAACAGACCTTTCCCGAAATGACGAGCCAACAATCCTTGGTCTTGTTGTGCTTTGCGACCTCCCCGAAAGTGTGAATTTTCCGATCTGAAGCCATTGTTCTATTCACTGCGACCACAAAATCAAAAAAAGCAAAGGACCCAGAAAAATTAAAGTCAAACCCACTATTCTATGTTTGTTAAGAGACAATATAAGGAGGAGAGGATCTAAAGAATCGCGAAAGGGAATAGCAATGAATCATAGGAAAAGAGAATTGACGGAAACGTGATTGGTATGATTTGAAGTGAATCGGTGAAAAGAAATTGTAGGTTGGTGATGACATCAATACTCACCAAAGAAGAAAAGGGTTTGATTCCGCTCCTACCCAGAAACAGATCCTTCGCCACTCACACTCAAACCACACTCCTTTTCTCTATATTCGGTGACCGCCTACATAGCTATATATGCTTTCTTCTACATGCTACGCAGCCAAAATAACCTCGTAGGATCCTCAAATTACAGAATTGACACATAAAAAAAATAATTCAATTTCTTATGCTAATAATAATAATACCTTCAATAATTGTATGGTCTGAGTGATTCCCAAAGATTTTCTAGATAAAGATAGGTTGTTTGGAAACTTCTAGTAAGAATACATTTCACACGTGACAGAAGAATTAGGTAAGTGGTTAATAAGTAAGAACATATAACAGTAAAATATAAGAAAAAATAAATAAAAGGGTTTAGACAGAGTGATAAAAAACAATTGACAGAATATAAATATAAATAGGTAAAATGAATCTTATTTTTCTTTTTTGTTAGAACATCTTTCACACATGAGTTTTATAAACATTTTCCATGATTTTTTCTATTTATTTCCATATCACTTTATTTTTAGAATTTCACGTCACATCTACAATAAATCTTTTATAAAATTTAATCTTTGGATTTAAGACCTAATTTAAACTTTGGCCAATAGTTGTTACTTTCGTTTTCTTTGTCCTCTCTAAACATATTATTTTAATTTTATTTTTACAAGCAAACAAAAGATAACATTATTATTATTTTTTTTTGTAGGGCATACTAGTTGTACTGTTTTTGTTTTTATTAGGATATTATTCATTTCTACTCCTCCTATGCATGAGTAGATTATTGAATTTACTCGATTAAATTTTTAGAAAATATTAAAGTTTAAGAATTTCTAAGGTTTATCGACAGGAATTTTTTGTATAACTATTTTCTAAAATATGAAATACTAAAAAGATACAACTCAATCAGATTTTTGAGAAGTTAAGGAAGAGATTTATTAAAACAGGTCATCCTTGTATCATAATTGAATGTTTTAATTTTTCAAGTTTCAATTACGTTGATTTAAAGTGGTGTAAATATGCAATTTTAGTTATTTAGCCTTTCATGGTATCAATTGGATCTTTCTATCAGAACTCACTTAAAACACACTAAAAATTCCATTTGAGTGGAAGCCAAATATCAAGAAAGAGAGCTGAAAATCAAAGAGTGGAAAACAGGTGGCAGCAGGAGACTGGCCATTCGCTAATGACAATAGGAGTAAAATTTTGGGTTTTCAAAAGTTCACGCCACTTCTACATGCTTACATTCTTCTCCAAATCTCTGAAACTATTTTCTCCTCCTTCTCTCTAAAAAGCTCTTACTTCTCTCTAAGAAATCATCATCTTTCCTTCCTCCGATCACCACTCAGGCACCATTTCTACTTTCCCGACGTCGAGGGCATCCGTTTGAACCGATCAGTTTCGGATTCTGGACTGGTAAGTTCATCTCTCTCAGCCGAGTGGTTTTTCTGTGCATGCAAGCCTAGTTTTTGGCTGCTTGAGTTGATCACCTTTCCATATTTAATTCTGATAGTGTGTTGATCCTTTATTCTGGTATAGTTTTGAAATCGGTGAGCTTTAAGGGTAGAAGAAACCATAGTGGCGAACCCGTATTCTACCTCTGTGAACGTTTGGTCACGCTTAGAGGCAAGGGAAGCTTATATAATTTGATTTAGTTTCTTACTTTGAATGGATGCATGTTCGTTGATTGCTGAATGAATATGAAAAATGGTTGTTATTGCATTGTTGACTGTATGAGTATATGAATATAAGAGATGAGAAACTGGAATGAGATTGTGATTGATGATTTGGTTGATGATGAAATATAGTATGTTGTTTAAAAGTATTGATGATTAATGAAAGACATGAAATGGGTAAGGATGTGGTCGAGAGTCAGTATTGACCATTCAATTATACAAGTGTTCGTTCTCAGTAGCATTCGTTCTTAATAAGTGTTTGGTATTAGACCAGCGCTCGTTCGATATAGTGTTCGGTTTTCTTGTGGACTCGGTTGGAACTGGATTCTTTCATTTGGAGAGAGTTCTAGTTGTAAGACTAGTGTCTTCGTTTCGTTTTGTAATATTTGTACTTAAGCGTTCAACCAAGGATATTCGTTCATTGGTATTTTATTATAAACTTCAGTATATCTATATGTATTTGTATATTTCGTTCGTTCTTGAACATTAGTTAAATGATATCTTATATTTATCAAGCCTTTATTCTATAAATTAAGTAGTGCTCGGTCTTACACCAAGCGCTCGTACTAAGTAGTGCTCGGTTTTACACCAAGCGCTCATACGAAGTAATGTTCGGTCTTACACCAAGTGCTCGTACTAAGTAAGTGCTCGGTCTTACACCAGGCGCTCGTTCTCATTTCCGTAATCTATCTTTATAATAAGAACGTTCGTCCAAACTCAATAGCGTTCGCTCTCTATAGTGCCCGGTCTTCGACTGGCATTCGGTTTCCTTGATGTTTAACTCATTAAGAAGCTAAGTATTTATTGGCGTTTGGTTTCTTCATATGATTTCGTCAAGTACTATTATTTCATGTCCTATAGTATCTGTCTTAATTGGTTTTGGCCTAGAGTCTTAGTACTCGGCCTAGGCTTTACGGTGTTCAGTTTGAACTCTCAAGAGTTAGTTTATTAAATTGGCTCATGATAACAGTTGAAAAACTGTTATTTTCATGCTTAAAAGTGATACTAAAAGCAACCTTTAGACTTAGAAACTAGCTTGAAATCATGCATTTTGTTTATATTTTCAGAAATAAGAGAGCTGGACAGGTTTATGCTTGATTTGAGTGTTTTTGTGCAGGTTTTGAGGTGAATTTGGTGAAAGAAGTGAAGAATGAGAGAGAGGACATTAGAAAAGACAAGAAAGAGTGCAAAAAGAGAAGTCGAAGGCACCGCTCAGCGGCAAACTACCGCTGAGCGGCACTCAAGAGGTGGCGTTGGAACCGCTGAGGGGCAAATGGCCGCTGAGGGGAAGAAAGAAGACGCGTAACCACCGCTGAGCGGTAAATGGCGCTGAGCGGCACTTTTTGGGCTTGGGCTTTTGTAATCTTTTGTAACTCTAGATTAGTATATAAGGGCTTGCACGTCCTTTAGTTAGGTATCTTTGGCAGAAACGAGGCAAACACTCTCTCTTTCACCCCTTTGAAGGAGGATCTTGGATGCTCAGGCTACCTCTTCACCTTTATTGGGTTTATTCTTTCATACTTTCATTGTAATTCATCTAGGTTCACCATGAATATGGTGAACTAAACCTTGTATGTTTGTTGGGGAATCAAAGTAATCTCTTGAAGCTCTCATATATGGATTTGTTGAGTACATCTTTGAATTAAGACATATGCTTTCTTTCATCATTAGTTAGGGTTTTTCCTCTTTGCTCAATGCTTGCATTGTTTAACTCATTCTAATGCATGATTATTGGTTTTGTTGATACGGACACGTACGGGGAAATCTAGATCCGGGGAATTTCTCCCAATATTATACTGACAATATTATATTGGTTGCCTTTAAGCTCCTGCACTCATGAACTAATCATTAGGAATGCTAGGAATTGTATGAACTATTTGATTAGGGAGAAGCCATCTAGAATGGTACATTAGAGAGTGGCATTAACAATGATGATTTGAATGTTGAATTCCTAAAATATATGAGAGTGGATGAGATGAAATTGACCCCCAACAACATATTCATTCATATATTCCATTGAAAGTGTTTATCTTTTGTCTTTGCCATTGATCAAAATTCATGCATACATGTTTATTTTCTGTCTTGCATTTTAAACTCAAATATTTCGTTTGTAAGTCTTAGTTAATCAAGAAACCACATAACTAAACTAGGCCGTGAGTCCTTTGGGAAGAACGATACTTGGTCTTACCAAGTTTTATTACTTGAACGATTCGGTCATACTTGCCGATTGTGAAACAAGTTTGTGACATCATATTTTGGTGCTTACAAATTTGTCCATCAAGTTTTTGGCGCCGTTGCCGGGGATTCGTGGTTTAACTGGTTAATTTGTGTGATTATTGATTATCTTTGACTTTAATTTTGAATTTCTGTTTTTATTTTTTCTGTTTTTATTATTTTATCTTTTTAGATTTTATTTTTATCCTTTAGGTTAGATTTTATTTTTATCTTTTTAGATTAGATTTTATTTTATTTTATTAGATTTTATCTTTTTATCTTTTTAGGTTAGATTTTATTTTATTCTTATTCTATCTTTTAGGTAGGTTAGATTTTATTTTATTTTATCTTTTAGATTAGATTTTATTTTTTAGATTAGGTTTTATTCTATTTTATTTGATTCTATCTTCTAAATCTTTTATCTTCTTATATATCTTTTCAATCTTTATTTTCTTCTCTATCTTTTTGTGCTAACAATTGTTTTTAGGGTTTTGTGCCTAATGTCTGCAGAATGCAATTTGGTCAAGAGTTTAACTATAGGGGCACTCAATTCTACCAAAGTAATCTCAACCAATGGTGGGAACCTCACTCAAGCATGGATCAAAGCAAATTTTGGCAAGCTGCTGGACAATTTGAGAACCAACCACAACAACAATGGCAGCAACAACCCTTTCTATCAGGAAGTTTGGATAGGTTGGAGGACACCCTTCAACGATTTTTGAAAAATTCCGACTCTACTCAGAAAAGCATTGAAGAATCATGTAAAAGAATGGAGATGCAACTTCGTCACATTAGTCAGATATTAAATGATGATGTTAATACTGATGTTAACCTTAAGGAGGAAGGGCAAGTCATTATCACTGAAAGTGACAAGATTCTTGATGAGGAAAAATTAGAGGGAGATGAGGAAAGGGTAGAGAGAAAAGAGAAAGAAGAGTTGAGTGAGAAAGATAAAGATGAAGAAAAAGAAAAAGAATTGGTTGAGAGAGAAGAGAGAAAGAAAATTTGTGTGAAGATAAAGAAGTTGAGGAGAAAAAGAGAAAGGAAGAAAAAAATAAAAGAAGAGAAAAAGAGAAAATTTAGGGAGAGAAAAAGGAAGAAAAAGAAGATGAGAGGAAAGAAGAAGAAATCACATGAAAAATCACATCCTCATCTAAAGAAGAATCATAGGAAGGAAAAGAAATTTAAGTGCTTCATGGAAATCTTCAAGAAATTGGAGATTAAAGTTCCTATGATTGAGACACTGCAACAGGTTCCTGGTTTGATCAAATTTCTGAAGAAGTTCAGTAGAAAGAAGAAAAAGAAGAAGGAACATGAGCTTTACTGGGTCAAGCTAATGACATTAAAAGAGCGCTTGCTGGGAGGCAACCCAGTGGATTTAAAAACTTTTGATTTGGTTTTGTAACTTTTAAATTGTGGACATTATTCTGTAAATATTTTTGTTGGATCCAGCATCTACTGAAGGATGCTAGGTGGTTAAGCATCTACTGAAGGATGCTAGGTTTGTAACACCTACTGATGGGTGTTGGTGAGAAAATTTTGCACCTACTGATGGGTGCTGGTAAGTTGGAAACACCTACTGATGGGTGCTGGTGGAATTTGGGTCAGGCTCGTGACGTTAAACAAGCGCTACCTGGGAGGCAACCCAGTTGATTGATTGTTTTTGTTTGTTTATTTTAGTTAGGATTTGCATAAGCATTTTTAACATTGAATTGCAGGGAACCTATGAGGGGTATGCTAGGAAGGCACGTAGGTCAAGAAAAGAAGGAGAAGGGCACATCACGAAAGTGCCGCTGAGCGGCAATTACCGCTGAGCGGTACTATCGCAGATGGGCTTAAGTTCCCCTTAGCGGAACCCGAGCCCATTGGGGTATTTTTAAACCCTAAGCTGCGCGTTTTTATATTCTTTCAAGCTCTTCTTTGCACTAAGACTCCCACATATCTCCTCTTAGGTTTCCCACATCTTTTTACTCTTCCCTCTTTAGAAAATTTCTCTTCCACTCACTTTTTCACTAGTGTGCCATCAAAGTTTGGGGTTGGAAGAGAGCATTCTAGTTTGAAGGCATTCTCATTGCATCTAGTATCTCCACCCAAGTAAGTAAAATGCATTTTGTTCATTCTAGGGTTCTTGAATTTGAATGTGATTGTCAAAGCATGAATATTTAGGGGTTTTGATTTCTATGCATGATTTGATGATATATGTGATGTTTGAACCGATTAAACTGCATGATTATGAACTGGAAAACTGAAAATTGCATTTGGGTGGAGTTAGGGAAGCTTTAAAACTGATTTTTCAAAAATCTGCAGAGTTACCACTGAGGGGTAAATTACCGCTGAGCGGCACTCTGCCAGATTTGTTTTTTTTCTGATTTTTGCATGTTGGAATGTGGCGCTGGTGGCGCTGAGGGGAAATTCTGGCCCTCAGCGGTGGTTTAGCTTCAAAAGGAGTTTTGTTTTGTGTTTACTAATGATTAACATCATGTTCTGTGGTTTTGGATTTATGTTTGAATGTAGGAATGGCATCCTCTTCAGGAAAGAGATTGAAAACCATGGCAACCAAGAGAAAGGAAAAGGAACCAGAGCAGCCCCATAATGGCAGGTTCCTCTCTAGGAAACATGAGAAGCACTTTAGGGTGGTTCAGGACAGGAGACTTCTAATGGAGAGAAAGGTTGGAATGATACCTAACTTTGCTCCTCAATTTGGAGAGCAAGTGTTAGGGAATGATTGGGGGAAGCTAGCCACTTATCCATCACCTGCCAACATAGCTGTGGTGAAAGAATTCTACACCAATGCAAAGAAGATTGGTGATTATCCAGCTGAGAATTATTTGGGCTATGTTAGAGGCCATGCTATCAGGTATGATCCTGACTCCATCAATAACTTTCTGGATACTGTGTGGGCTGGTGAGCAATGCCAGTTTGCTCTTAGCATGGAGGAAGGTGCTGACTTTGAGGATGTTGAGAGAGTATTGTGCATACCTGGAGGACACTTCCAAAGGAATAGATCTGGCTCAGTGGTTAATATTAGGAGGACAGATTTGACTCCTCTTGCAAAGTATTGGATGGCATTTTCTCATGCCAACATTCAGCCATGTTCACATGTGTCAGATATTACTCTCAGCAGGGCACTCTTCATCTACTGTGCTATCAGAAACTTGAATGTTAATATTGGGCAGGTGATAGCTGATGAGATTAGTGTGTGTGCTAACACCTCAAACAACAAAGCACCACTGGGACATCCTTCTTTGATCACTCACCTTTGCAAGCTAGCTGGGGTGGACACTTCTGTTCCACCATTTGAGAGGCCAAGAAAAGCTATAGATGAGGCCTATTACAGACAGTACTGTGGAGGTGAGGAGGCAGCCCAGCCAGTGCCACCACGCCAGGCTCGTAGAGAGAGAAGGCCAGCACAGAGCAGGACTTCTGCTGATACTCATGAGGCAGAACCATTCCAGATGAGGGACATGTATATGTCTCTTATAGGTGCTTAGTTGCAGTCCATCCACAGAGGGCAGGTGGCCACGGCTGAGATGATAGTGGGGATGTATGATACCCCTCCAGCACACAGGTGGACTATGGATGAATTCCATAATGTGGTAGCTTGGCCAGAAGAACCATGGCATGGAGGAGCTGAAGCAGCTGAAGCTTCAGCCCGAGACATGGATGAAGATGAAGCTGAGGAGGAGGATGCATTTGATGAAGATGATGATGAAGAGGAAGAGGAAGATACAGAGAGCTCGGACTGATGAGGAGCTGAGATAGCATTTACTGATGAATGCTATCATATGATTATGCTTTTATGGTTTAAGTTTTCTGAACTTATTTGTTTTTGTTTTTAGATTAGAGTTTGATGTACTCTATTGAACACCTGGTTCCTTATGATGGTTTGCTATTAACTGTGATTGTGTGATAAGTAATGCTTGATGATGCTTATTGATTGATTGATGTTGAGATGATGTGCACATTAAAATGCTTATACAGGTGATTCACAAGCTTTGTGAACAAATGCATAATATCGTGATTGTGATTGTGAAATTAAGCAGGATGTGCATGTCAAATGTGAATGAGCTTATATGTGAGGTTTTGAGCTCCAGAGTTATTATTGTTGAATGCTATTACTTTGAAAGCATGAATGATTTTGCCCAGGTTTTCTATGATTGAATCAATTGCTTGTTTTGCATCATATGATCAAGGCCGTGTTGTTGAAACCCATTTTATTGGCCAAATTCATAAAGTTAGCCTACTAAAAGAGAACACGTTGTGTTCTATCCTTTGAACCCTTAGCCTTAAACATACACTGAACACCCTTGATTGAAAATCTTTACCTTGAGTTAAGTAGAAGATCTTGTGTGGTATTGTTAAATGTTCAAGTTTGGGGTTATTGGGGAAACATGAAAAAGGAAAAGCATTGAGCTAAGAGCTAAAAGTAAAAATATGCAAAGAAAAAGCAAAGAAAAGAAAAAGAAGCAAAGCTCAATGCAAATGCAAAAAAAAAAAAAAAAAAAAAAGGCAAAAGAAAGTTGGGAATGAATAAGAATAATTGTGTTGTTATGATTCTCTTAACTCAAGGATTTTGTGATCCAGAAAAACCAATTTTCTTGTTAGCCCAGCCACATTATAAGCCATTGAAAAGTCCTTGTGATGATGCATGCTTGTGAATGTTGTTGATTGTGGTAAAATGAAAGGCAAAGTTGATTCATGTGACATTGTGATAGTGGAGTGAATGAGTGAAACACTTTACCTCTTATACACTTGTGTGTTGAGTGAAACACTTTACCTAGTGAGGAAATATTCCATAAGCACATGAACATCCATGCTTAATTGATTGATCATTCATGAAAAATAGCATTTGTTGGAATTTAAATGACTTTGTGAACACTAAAGCATGTGCACATCTTGATTGAACTCTTGGTCTTAAGTTTGAGTGAAGTTATTACTTATCTTGAAAAGAGGATTTTGAATGAGTAAACCATCATATGAATTGGTTGGAGATGGAGTTACATTTTATTTGCTTGAGGACAAGCAAAGTTCTAAGTTTGGGGTTGTGATAACAGTTGAAAAACTGTTATTTTCATGCTTAAAAGTGATACTAAAAGCAACCTTTAGACTTAGAAACTAGCTTGAAATCATGCATTTTGTTTATATTTTCAGAAATAAGAGAGCTGGACAGGTTTATGCTTGATTTAAGTGTTTTTGTGTAGGTTTTGAGGTGAATTTGGTGAAAGAAGTGAAGAATGAGAGAGAGGACATTAGAAAAGACAAGAAAGAGTGCAAAAAGAGAAGTCGAAGGCACCGCTCAGCGGCAAACTACCGCTGAGCGGCACTCAAGAGGTGGCGTTGGAACCGCTGAGGGGCAAATGGCCGCTGAGGGGAAGAAAGAAGACGCGTAACCACCGCTGAGCGGTAAATGGCGCTGAGCGGCACTTTTTGGGCTTGGACTTTTGTAATCTTTTGTAACTCTAGATTAGTATATAAGGGCTTGCACGTCCTATAGTTAGGCATCTTTGGCAGAAACGAGGCAAACACTCTCTCTTTCACCCCTTTGAAGGAGGATCTTGGATGCTCAGGCTACCTCTTCCACTTTATTGGGTTTATTCTTTCATACTTTCATTGTTATTCATCTAGGTTCACCATGAATATGGTGAACTAAACCTTGTATGTTTGTTGGGGAATCAATGTAATCTCTTGAAGCTCTCATATATGGAATCTGTTGAGTACATCTTTGAATTAAGACATATGCTTTCTTTCATCATTAGTTAGGGTTTTTCCTCTTTGCTCAATGCTTGCATTGTTTAACTCATTCTAATGCATGATTATTGGTTTTGTCGATACGGACACGTACGGGGAAGTCTAGATCCGGGGAATTTCTCCCAATATTATACTGACAATATTCTATTGGTTGCCTTTAAGCTCCTGCACTCATGAACTAATCATTAGGAATGCTAGGAATTGTATGAACTATTTGATTAGGGAGAAGCCATCTAGAATGGTACATTAGAGAGTGGCATTAACAATGATGATTTGAATGTTGAATTCCTAAAATATATGAGAGTGGATGAGATGAAATTGACCCCCAACAACATATTCATTCATATATTCCATTGAAAGTGTTTATCTTTTGTCTTTGCCATTGATCAAAATTCATGCATACATGTTTATTTTCTGTCTTGCATTTTAAACTCAAATATTTCGTTTGTAAGTCTTAGTTAATCAAGAAACCACATAACTAAACTAGGCCGTGAGTCCTTTGGGAAGAACGATACTTGGTCTTACCAAGTTTTATTACTTGAACGATTCGGTCATACTTGCCGATTGTGAAACAAGTTTGTGACATCATATTTTGGTGCTTACAAATTTGTCCATCAGCTCACTTGGAAAATAATGTTCGATTCTATTAGTCTTTGAGAAGTATTATTGTATTCGGTCCCTTTCACAACAAGTGAGTAACTCTCTCGATTTGATATGTTTTGAGTTAGAGATATCTCGGTCTCACTCCAAGTTTGCAGTCTTGTTCTGAGTTAAAAACTAACGTTCCGTATTTGGTATCCTACGAGATATTCATTCAAATTGGTTAAGTTGAGGTTTTAATAATGAAAGATGATGGAATATGATATGGATGAAATGACTTTGGTTATGAAAGAGTATTCCGAGGAGGAATATCTCATGAATGGATATTGGAATTGGTAAAGTATGAATGTGGATAAAGCTAAGCTGACAATTCATCCTGATACTCTGTGATTACTCGTTCTCATGTAGAGAAGGGTAAGTCATGTGTAGGAATGGAAGGAGGTCCTAGTCCTTATGGTTAATTTGGATAGATAGGACTAACCTCGGGTGACAGCTGTTGAGGGTATCCCAGTTACTACATCACTCGGGTGCACGAACGCCGTAGCTACACAAAATTCATACAGTCCGGACAGTCAGAGTCTAGTATTAGGCTTTGCATGAAAGAGTTAATGATTTATCTTGTTTAGTTGATTGTGTGAAATATATGTTGATACTTGAATTAAATTACATAAGCTTACCCTATTTCCTGTCTTGTCATGTATTCTCGTTCGTTCGTCCTTGTCATTGCGATGATCACCCTGTGGGTGAGAGCACAAGGAGAAGAGTTGTTGGAAGAAGCATTGGAAGAGACGGACGTGAAGGTCGAACCTTAGGACGCTCGGTCAGTTGTTGGCCTACTCTTTTCTAGGAGCGTTCGGTCATTCGTTTACTTTATCTTTTGATTTGACCGTTCAACATAAGAAGGGTTATAAGTCGTTCGTTCTATATTTGTAGTCATTTGTACAATTTTAACTCCCTGCTATTTTTGTAAGGTCGTTCGGCCTTAACCGTACGTCCTATCTTTTGTAAGAACTGAGCTGTAATATTATTATATGTGATCATTCTATTATATGGTTTTACACTGTATTTTTGTTAGGATGTTACACTTTCTAATACTTCAATTATTATTTTAGTTTTTATGCTAATAAGATTTTATTAATTGTTTTTTTGTAAAGATGATTTTAAAATGTAATATAATTAAAATTTTAACAATTTAATTATTTCTTTATAATTTAATCATCTTTCTAAAAGAATTAAAATTTTCTTTAACTTTTTTTTTTAAGTTTTGAAACTGATTTTCATTATTTTTTATAAGACGGTGGAAAAATGAGGATTAATTTTGAGTATAAGTAAGTTTTATCTTTCTTCATATCTTAAGTTTTATTTATTTTTTATTTTATTTTTATTTGTATAAGTTGCACGTGGGGTTTTTATTACAGCATCATAATCACACATCTTGAAATCTGATTACAACTCATTTAGCTGTCTTAATTTATTTTTCAAACAATATACATGTAAGTAAAGGTATGGGGACTTGATTAATTAAATATAATTCACTCAAATTTTTAAGTATAATTATTTGGAAGGATATTTTGTATGGAGTTGAGGTTGACATTGACTTGAAGTTAAAATTTGATAGAGTTATTATGGATTGATATATTACTTTTAACTTTATCTTTAATCAGATGTATATTTGTATTAATTGTATTTTGATATTTTAAAATTTATAAAAATATATGAAAATTGGATAACCGTTTAGCTTATTTATTGAAGAGATTGATGAATTTGTTTTGAAATCATATGTTTTCTATAAATTTTAGTGTTTTTTCTTTGTGGAATTTTTAATTGTCAGGATACATTTAGATGGCATGATAACTCTCATCTTGATTTTAATTATAGGTTGTGAAACATGTTAGAAGGGGTAAAATTGGATAATTAAACTGTTGGATTCTTAAGTTCTGTAAAATTTTTGGTTTTCTATATTTTTTTAACTCAACATCAATTAAGTCCATTAAGTCGATTTAAATCTAAAAGCAAATTGGACATATAATCAATCAAATTCACTCACCCAAAAATTAATCTTGCTCAATGAACCTCAACACATGAACAAATAATCAATTTAAGTGATTAAATTTGTTTTACAAACTTAAAATTCATTAAATATAAGTAAAATCAAACCAAAAATAATTTTTTTATGTATTTTGCATAAACTTTTTCCAACATTATTTCTTTGATAGTAAATTCAAAATGGATTGTATATTTTCATGTATTTTTTTTTATGTTGTGAGATGAATTGAAAGTTTTAAGACGGAAATATGAGGTGAGAAATTTGTTAAAACAAATATGGACTTAAATCACATGTTTGTCTTCAAGTATTCATTTCGAAACATTAGACATTAGAAGACATAGAGTTGAAATAAATTGTAGTATATTATTTTAAAATATTTTATTGTATTATTTACACTCATATTTCATATCATCAGAGAAGTTTGATGACAATGAAAAAAATTACATTTTTCATGATGTTAGTGAGTAATTAAAAGCATACAACTTGTAAAAAATATGAAAAATATAATTCCTTCAATTATTTTCTTTAATATATTTTGGTATACAAATATAAAATTTTACTCTTACAAATTACGAGTAAATTAATAAAGTTCTTATTATACAATTTTATGTAGCATGTTACAAACTTATAATTTAACTAATAAAACATTTTTATCTTAACACTCTCTCTCGAGTTGATAAATGGAAGTTACACATTTTCAACTTGTCTAATAATCTTTCAAGAATTTTCCTTATCACAACTTTGGTAAGAATATTTGCAAGCTAGCATTCAAATTGAATATTTGACAATTTCGAAATGTTTTTATCAAGTTCTTCCTAAATGAAAAAGCTATCAACCTTCTCATGCTTCATAGGATAATGTGGAACATGATTGTATATATGTCACAATACAATTGAATTGAATATGTTTATGCATGTCCTAAATCTCCTAGAGAAGTAGTATGATGCATAAACCTTCAAGGTACAAGAATCGTTCATCTAAGTTCAACTTTTGCACTGGATCTAGCTATAACTTTCTACTTCTTGCTTTTCCTTAAGACGATCTTACCTCATACAAATGTGAAGTATCCAGAGGTTGATTTTTTATCAATAAGAACACTTACCCAATCAACATCAGTATAAATCATCACATCCTTGTAGTTGAAACTCTTCTTGAATAAAGCACTACTTTTAGGAGCAGTTTTAATGTACCTTAAAATCTATGTGCATTTTACCTAAATTTTGCATGAACTGACTAATCACACTAAGACATTTTTCATGTCAAATTACTGTAAGAGTTAGTCCAAGTTTACAACTAGAGTTAACAACACTCAAATTGCGTTACTTTTGTTTATGAGAGCAAATTTTCAATGTAATTTATTCCATATGTTTGTGTATAACTCTTTGTCACTGATCTTACTTTGATTCTATCAATTTTAACATGTACATTAAATTTCAAAATTTACATATCAATATCGTATTAGCTTCTTTCCAACTAGACAATCTACTAATTTCGATATTTTATTTCTTTATAAGGATCTCATCTCCTCATTCATTGTAATCCTTCCAATTGGACTCAACTAAATCTTTATACACTTATCTGGAATAAATACAATAGATAATTGGCTTATAAATACTAGAAATTTTTTTGTTACAAATGTAATTACTCATAAGGTTTATGATCTTACCAGTAAGGTCAATATCATAAGTAGGCTTAGGGATATCTTTAGTGAAATAATTACTAACATGTTGTCATCATATTTTTCTAACATGAATTCATCATCAACTTTTTATGGAACAAAAGTATGAATTTCATCATAATTACCTCCTTCCCTTGAATTTTAGACTCTAAAAGAAAAATATCAAGGTCTCAAGAGAAACTTCATCTATAGTAGTAAACATCTGCTTAGTTTGTAGATTGTAGCACCAATATCCTCTTTGGTGATCAACATAGTCAAAGAAAACACACCTTTTAACTTTATGAGCCAACCTACTTCTATGATATTTAGCAATTTTAGGGCTTACAACTACATTTTTAAGTGATTAATGATATGTTTTATATTCAAGAGACCTAAACAATGTTTGATTGCTAAAGTATATTGCATATGTGAAAGTTTCTTTCCAATATATCGTTTGCATGTGAGCTCTAATAAGTGCAAATTAGACCACTTCTAATAGCGTTAATCAAATACATTTAGAAATAATTTATTTATATAACCAAAAGATACATGTCTAAATTTTTATGTCATAGCCGAATATCCTCTCCTTTGCTCGTTTCTTCTTTCTCTTGCTAACATTTGACCAAGCTTATTTGAATATTTTTCTCTCAAATTCAAGTAATACAACCTTTTTCACCAAAGATCACAACCAATCATCTTCCTCGATTGAATGTCCTTAAAAACACAAGATTTGGGCTTAAATTTTATAATACATATGAGAGATTTGGTTGTTTGAGAGACTCACAATAGATTATATTTTAGAGAATGAGTAACATGGACAATATCAAGATTCAAATTGGTTGAAATATAAACAATTCTTTCTTTAATGATAATAGATTTACTTTATTGCCTATCAAAATACTTTTTTTTGTGAAAAGGATTTAAGATTTTTAATTTGATTAACATATATAAAAAATCACATTATTAGAACACAGAGAATCAATCATTTATGCATAATTCAAAATAGTAAATGTGATTATTAAGGTCTTACCATTGAAATCATTATTACTTGTAATCGTATGAAGTATCATGTCTTTTCGAATGTATCATGTGTTTTTGAATTCTTCTTTCATGCTTGACCGTGCTCCCACCACTTGAGATATCTTATGATTTCATGACATCATTCCTTTATGTGTCCATCCTTATTATACTGAGTTCACTTATAATTAACCTTTTCATAACCTTTTGATTGTTTTGTTTGCTTAATTGTCATCATAGTTGTGGAATCGTAAATCATATATTTTATTTTCAAATTTTTTTCATTAGACTCTCTCTCTAGACCAAAGAGGAATATTCTTCTAAATGAATCGTCACTTCCATTCTCAAACTTTCTCCACACACTTGCTCACAATCATTATTGAGACCGATTAAGTATGCTCAATCTTTGAATTAAATTTTGATATGACTTCATATTATTAGGATTCTTAATCACTAATTTATGACTATGATACAATTTCCTAAAATCTTCAACCAAATTCTATGTAATATTTGGTGAAGGCTTTATTACTTTGTTTTGCAATGAACTCCTTTTAATTTAGAACAAACACATGTAGCTCATCATTTCTATCATACATAGGATTCAAAGACAATGAGTAAAAAAAGTACACTTTCTATGTATATAGGACAACTTTTTTCTCTTTGTGATGTGTGTCTCCATTAATTATGACCATACATCATAATTGAATTCATTTAGAATAATGTCTATCTTAAAAACACATTCAAATTAAACTAACATTAGAATTAGTTTTTTTTCATCTCTCAATTATTCATAAAAAAATGCTAAGCTCTAGTAACAAATTGAAAAATAAAATTCATTCATATATATATTTTTAAATGAATCTATTTTTATAGATTTTACTCTTATAAACCAAAATTAAATTAAGGAAGTTTTAATTATATAATGTTTTGTACAACTATACAAACCCATAATTTAACCAATAAAGTATTTTGATCTCAACAATAAATCTCACTAGAAAAATTGTGATGTTCAATGAGAACCAATTCTGGAATTAGATGCAAAACAAAGTTGAACAACAACTACAAATTGAATTTGATGGTAATAATGATTTTGATTGATGGAGATAGCAACCACCAACAGTGCAAGTACAATGTGGGTGACAAATAATTGTTGTAAAAATCAAACAAAATGTAATGTAAGTGTGTTGAGATTATTTGTCTCTGTCACTAGTTCAAAACATTCCATTATAATAAAACTTTTTCAAAACGTTCCATTATAATAAAACTTAATTCATATGTTAAAAATCTTATATGAAATAGAAATATAGATAAGAAAAAAAATCCATAAATAATATAAAGAAAGTTACAAATATATAACCTTAAATTTAGTTCAAGATAATATCACGATCTCATATATATTATTAAAAGTTTATTGGTCTTAATTTTCTAATCCTAAAGAATAATTACCCAAACAAATAATATTACTATGTATCAATGACTTTCAAGGAGACGAGATGTACAAAGTTTAATAAATAGATAAAGGTAAGAATATTAATATAAATATCTGGAAACTTTAAATTTTTATATATTTGCTGTAGATGAATTGTTTGTTGTTTGGTATATGATAAAAAACAAAAGCTATATTGGTGTGCGAACTGCAATGATCTAGATTTCTTTTTTTCTTTTTTTGATGTCTTTCTCTTTTGAATGTCAGTTTCTTTTGACAGCAACCAAATTTAATTTGACATACCCTACGGACATGTTGGAATAGTAACGGTTAGGCCCACGCATTTTGTTTTATTTATATAAAGGGCCATCCACTATTTAATGCTTCAGCAGAATTTGGCGGATATATTCACTGCATCGGATCACGATTCTTATTTTTATATAAAAGATTCAGTGTATTTTTTTTATTTAAACATTTTTAAACCATAAAAATACGTAAATTTTAGTTTTAATGTCTATAAAATATAGTTTTTAATTTTCATTTTCAAATTTTGAAATTACTGCTTGTAGTCTCTAATACTTAATTTAAAATAATAAATATAATATATTTTACACATATTAAAAAAACTCTATTTCAGTATAGCATATAATATCAAACACATATTTATCAACATGAAAGTCACTAACTAGTGTATTAAAGATTAAAAATATTAATTTTTTATTTTAAAGAAAAAAAAACAAAGAGAGAATCTCACCGTACCAAAATCGCAATTGAAGTTTAACATCGGAAAACATATTTGTGTCTTTTTATCCCTTTAATAACGGAAAACTTTTTATGATGATTAAATATATGGTGTATTTATTTGAGATGTTATTAGAAGTTTTCATCATCCAAAATTTTCAATACAGTAGAACTGTAATATTATAAAGTTTTCAACGGCCAAAATTTGTCAATACAATTATAAGAACATTTCTTTTGATTTTTAATTTTTTCCATTTTGAGTTTTATACGTCCACTCAAGAAAGTTAACAAGGAAATGGATAAACAAATATAAGTTTGGAAAATATATTTTAGAACCGGAAAGTTAGAATGGAAATATCCTTAAGAAGAATTTCAAAATTTTGATAAAATTATTCATTTGAACTTGAACTCAATTTGAATAGTACATATAATAATGAAATAATACTAAAGTAATTTGATCTATTTTGAATGTATTCTCAAACATTAAAGTAGGGTATGTTTCAAACAAACAACATCAATCTAAATGTGGTGTGACATGGAACAAATAATTATTTATTAAACGATTAGATATTTGAGTTTAAAACATCATATAAACCACTCAAAATGTTTTATGTTGACATATGTCAATATTATTTTTAAATAAAAAATTTATACTTTATTCATTTAGAAATAAAAATTCATTATACATTATTAGCTTAAAACATTAAAGAAAACGATTTATTATTAGCTTTTAATCAATGAAAGTTTTAAAATTTGTTGATAAAAGTATAGAGATATCTGAATTTTAGTTATTAGAGTGTAATTCACCACAGTGTAGTTTGACAAAAAAAAATCAGTTTTGTTTGAATTTATTTTTAGTTTAGTTTAAATAAATTAATTTTTGATGTAGTATAAATTATTAATTTATTACAGTTAATTTTATCCATTTTTATTAATATCGTAAATCAATGTTCAGTTTTCATTATGTTTGACTCTCTCTTTTCTAGATTAAGCTATAATTAGTCCTTATTCACTAGAGTTTAAAATTAAATTTGGTATGTATTTGAATACTGGATACAAAATTAAGTTGAGTTTGTTAAAAAAAGAAGAATAGGTGTAACATCCCAAAAATCACCATATAATAGAATTAATTACATTAAACAGTTAAACAATGCAGTCTTACACTAGAATCAAGGTTCAAAAGCCAAAAGACTTAATTACAGAATTCCATACAGTAAATCAGTACTACTAGAAATTCAGAACGAACGGTTTTACAAAATTAACTAACCGAACGTTCAAAAACTAAAACAACTAAACTGTAAAATGAACGAATGCTCTAGGGTTCAGCTTTAACCTCCACGTCTACTAGGTTCTCTTCTTCAATAACGTCCTCCAAAGTAGCCTCGCCTTCTGCTCACATCCACACGGATGATCATTGCAACGACAGGACGAACGTACAAAGACAACAGACAACACAAAGAAAAACGAAAGGGTAAGCTTATGTAATTTAATCCATACATCAACATATAAAATAAACATTTCAATCCACACAAACATATAGTTCAACATACAACAATCATATGAAGTATATTACTAGACATACCGTCCGGACTGTATGAATCTGTGTAGCTACAGGCGTCCTTGCACCCGAGTGATGTAGTAACTGGGATACACTCAACAGCTGCCACTCGAGGTTAGCCCTATCCAAAGTACCCCTAAGGATTAGGACCTCCTGCCGTTCCCACACATGACCTACCCCCTCTACGTGAGGATGAGTACTCACGGAACATCAGGATGGACCAGCCAGCATTAGCATGCCCACAGTCATACTTTACCAATTCCATATTCATCCATACATGAGTCGTTCCTCCCAGGAGCGCTCGTTGAAAATCCACAATCGTTTAATATTTCCATATCATGTTCTCTCTTTAAAATCTTATACTTTATTCTCATTTTCATCTTTAGTTTCAAATACCTAAAATAACGAACGTTCAGTCTTCTGAAGGACGAGGACGAACGTTAAATACAAGACCTAGAAAGACTTGTTGCCAATCAGAATAATTCGACACATGATTATTTGACGAACGTCATTGCTACTCGAATCAGTTGAATGAACTGACTCCGGAACGATACAATCAATATTCAGAATAATTTAAGTATAAAGGTTCTAGACCGAATTCAAATGGATAAAGATACAACAAGACGAGTAAATAACTATACTGAATACAATTCATTTAAAGAGATCGACTGTCAGTCAATGACCGAACGCGATAATACTCATTTACTAAAATTTTTGGACATTCTGATGCTAGACTGAAAACTGTTGTTGTACGTGAATTCCACTAGCGGCAAGACTTCATCCCAAGCGCCTAAGTGATCTAGGACGCACGTCCTCAGTAAGTCTTCAAGCGTCTGGATGGTCCTCCCAGATTGGCCGTCCGTCTGAGGGTGATAAGCTGAACTCATCTGCAGCTTGCTTCCCAATTCTCCTTGTAAAGATTGTCAAAACCGAGATGTGAATCTCATGTCTCGGTCAGAAATGATGCTTGAAGGGACTCCATGCAAACGAACAATCTCCTTGATGTACAACTTAGCTAAGTTGGTCATCGACATCTTCAAGTTGACTGCCAGGAAGTGGGCGCTCTTCGTTAGCCGATCCACGATCACCCATATTGAATCATGATTTCTGACCGTGCGTGGTAGGTGGGTCACGAAATCCATGGAAATGCTGTCCCACTTCCATTCAGGAATCTCTAACTGCTGAAGCAAACCGCCAGGTCTCTGATGTTCAGCCTTCGCTCGTTGACAAGTCAGACATGATGCCACAAAACGAGCGACATCACTCTTCATTCCAGGCCACCAGAACGATTGTCGGAGGTCTTGATACATCTTAGTCATACCAGGGTGTATGCTAAGACGACTGTGATGCCCTTCCTCCAAAACAATCCGCTTCAGATCTCCATCGTTTGGAACGCACGTCCTACCCATGTAACGTAATAGATCGTCCGTTCCAGTATTGAATCCTTTAGCTTGATCCGAACCGAGCGTACTCAAAATCTTCACCAGTTCTTCATCTTCTCGCTGCTTCATTTTGATCCGGTCAAAGACATTGCTAGATATTCTAAGGTTACAACATTTGATGATGTTCGGTTCCAATTCCACTACAAAAAAGAAAGGCATTACCGAAGGCCAAAAGCCCTCGGAAAATGCCAGAAGCCGTCGGAAATGGGCATTTACAGACGGCTTATCGACGGCCATCAAGCCCTCGGTAAATCCCTTGTCGCTAACAATTACCGAGGGCTTTTGGCCCTCGGTAATTACCGAGGGCCAAAAGCCTTCAATAATTACCGAGGGCCAAAAGCCTTCGGTAATTACCGAGGGTCAAAAGCCTTCGGTAATTACCGAAAGACAATATCACATAACAGTTCATTTATTTCTCTTTATTTCTCTATAACAGCAGCTCATTTATTTCTCTGAAAAAATCTGCACTTATCCAATTAAAAAAAAACACATAACAGCTCATTTATTTCTCTTTATTTCTCTATAACAGCTCATTTATCACAAGGCAAATTCCAATTCACTACAACAACTCATTTATTTCTCTGAAAAATCTGCACTTATCCAAACAAATAATAGCAACGTGCAAAATTGAATTCCTAATGCACTACACCTACAATTAACCAAACGAATCTAATACAGCAATTGCACTACTTTTCCTTGTGATCTTCGAAGCTCTTTGGAAATATCTCGAAGCTGAGAGAGCGTAACAGGATTCCCTTGAAGGACCCATTTCTGAAGAATGTTTGTGGCGCTTCGCTTGGGGAGCCTTAGCCTCAAGATTCTACTCCTTAGGTCATCACCTTCCACACTCTCTTCAACTAAATCATTGCTCACAGCACCCAAAGACACAAATCTTGTTCTGTTCTGAACATAAGTAAAATGGTTACTTCTGGAAGATGAGAAGATGCAATTTTCAGATCAATTACCCATAACCAAACACTCAATTATGATGGTTGACAAGAAAGTATGATCAGAAAAATCAGTTAAGATGCAGAATCATAAAAGATTGGTAGAGAATATAATTGAAATTTATGATGCAAGACTTTAGTATTGAAAAATAAACAAGACACGAATAGCTTTATGCCCACATAATTAGCAAATATGATGGGTAAGATATGCAAGAGAGGGGTTTAAAACCTTCTTAAACTGACAATAAAGTAATTAATATAGCACCTCTTACATATGTAGTATCATATGCAGAGACACGTAACAATTTGCAGAGACACGTATCATATGCAGTATCATATGCAGAAGGACATATATAAGTGTAAGGATCAACATTTGATGAGCACGAGACACGTAACAATTTCAGACGTGCTACTTATATTTGCTACAATTTCAGACGTGCACGTAATAATTCTGAGCACTTGGTTCAATTATAAATAAAATCAAAATTTAAATATTAATTTATACTCCTATCGAAATTCACAAAACACTATCTATATTTGATAAAATCAAATACAAAATTTGATTTATACACTCATATCTCATCTCTTTATCTGTGCAATAATCAAACTCGATCTTACTGGAAAAATCTAATTAACTTAAATATTATATTCACTAATATTTTAATCAATCAAATAATTAAGAGATTTATTGGAAAAAATAGCAATAAAGGAATATAAAGCCAACTTGAAACGTTAATTTTGACAAGTTAATATAAAGGAAAAAATCATTTATATAAATCAACTCATTTAGTATTTCACAGGTTAATTTTGACCTATGAATCATGTACATCTATCTATAACCATGCCAATCAAATCAATTACAGTTCAAATTGGTATTTACGGTACAATGCTTCCAATTATTCATGCAAAAAAGCAATTAAGATAAACGTTCAACCACATCAATAATTGATCAAAAGTGAAAAGATGTGTGGACTTTTCAAATCATGGGAAAAAGAAGTATTGTTCTTCCAATTGCATTTAATCCAAGGCTTTTAGATTCCGGAATAGAGATGCATCCAATAGAACTTATATAAGGCCATAGTTTTTGGAACATCATCCAATTCATTTCAATCAAATCACCCAAAACATTCATAAACTCTACATAACACATAAGCCCTTGTAATTTCCAATAAAAATTGTAACTTATACGAATTAATATGGCTTTTGCTTCATCCAAATGAAACTACCAATAACATAATCCTGAAAGCAAACCATAAAAGTTCTCAAAGCAGTGGTGAACAAAGAATCATACCAGGGTCATCAAAGAAGCAACCAATTCCGGTTGCTGAGATTCCAATAGCATGTGCTTCAAGGTACAACACCTGTCCAAAGAGTCCAGTTTCCTAAAATAATATACATCCAGACATTCTTTTCACGCAAAGTAGGTTCCATACGGGCCAACATACCAAGGCTGAAGCAACCAATAATATCAGAATAGCAGACATCATTCAAAATCTTCAAGGACGACTCAGGCAAAAGTGGAACTTCACCAAGAAGTCTACTAAAAGACTTGTCTGAAGCTGGAAAAGAGTCCAATAAAGTTTTGGCCTACAAGGAAGTAGTATATCCCACATTTACAAGAAAAAGATAGAAAAGTATTGTTCATTACGACCAAATAACTAATTTTGAGCATACCACTCCCAAGAGAAATTTTTCATATAAAACAGCAGAAGATGAAGCATTTTCAACTGATTGGTAACTATGTTAACTTAGCCATCTAAACATGCTACAATTGGTAACTATACTGCATCTGTTCCTTCCTGAAACCAACATGAATCATTCTTCTACCAACTAATCTGCATCTTTCTTTCTTGTTATTCCTATTCCCATTTCACTAAACCAATTCAATATAACTTGCTTTTCATTTTATTTCCACTTTCCAATAATATTAACGAAAACTTGTCCCAGTTTATTAATCCAAAAGCCAGTACAGAACATACCTCAATGTCGAAGCCCGATAGCCTCCCTTGACAACGACAGTCGCCCTCACGTCACGGGAGCAACCTCCTCTCTACGCCTTGGCACACACCCTAACGTTAACGGACCACCCTCCTCACGGCAATGCCAACGCACTGCTCGAACACCACCGAACCCTACCCGCACAATGCCACCAGACAGACGAGAAAGGGACAGCGAGAGGAAGAAAAAACTCAAGCAAAAGCCAGAGGGAGAGAATGGGAAGCACAAATTGGGGACGAGAACGAACAGGGGGCAATGGGGGAGCACAACCAAAGTCCACCTTTCACGAAATTGGGGACGACAACAGAGAGGGAATAGGGTCTTCTCTTACGAAATTAGGGCCGAGGTATTACAATACCCCCAATTACTTAATTTAAGGTGTCGAGCATCTTACCGAAGGCCACAACCCCTCGGAAATGCTCTTTTGACCTTCGGTAATTACACTTCACCATGCCCCTCGGTAATGCCGATTTTGACCGTCGAAAAAATTTATTTACCGAAGGTCCTTTGGCCTTCGGTAATAATCCTTCGGTAATAATCCAAATTCTTGTAGTGTTCGAACTGCAACCTTAGATCTCTAAAGCTCTCAACCAAACTGAGTTCCTTCACCATCATAACCGAGACATGAACTACCTTCCTGCTTAGGGCGTCCGCCACTACATTAGCTTTCCCAGGATGATACAGTAGTTCAAACTCATAATCTTTTAAGAACTCTAACCAACGCCGCTGCCTCATGTTCAACTCCTTCTGATCAAATAAGTACTTGAGGCTCTTGTGGTCACTGAAGACTTGGAATGTGGATCCGTACAAGTAATGCCTCCAAATCTTCAGTGCGAAAACGACCGCTGCCAACTCCAGGTCGTGCGTTGGATAATTTCTCTCGTGAATCTTCAACTGACGAGACACGTATGCTACCGCTCGCTTCTCTTGCATTAGCACACAACCCAAACCTTGGTGAGAAGCATCGTAGTATACCTCGAACGGTTTGGCTGTGTCTGGAATAATCAGAACTGGAGCGCTCGTTAATTTTACTTTCAACTCCTAGAAGCTCGCTTCACACCGATCGGTCCATGCGAACGGCTGATCTTTCCGGGTCAACTGAGTTAGCGGAGCCACTATCTTAGCAAATCCTTCAATAAAACGTCTGTAGTAGCCCGCAAGCCCCACAAAGCTACGAACCTCAGTGACCGAACGGGGACTCTCCCATTCCAATACCGCTCGTACCTTAGCTGGATCTACCGAGATACCTCCAGCTGATACCACGTGCCCCAAAAACTGAACTTCCTTCATCCAGAACTCACATTTTGATAACTTGGCGTACAACTCCTTCTCCCTCAGTACGCCAAGTACGATTCTCAAGTGTTCCTCATGTTCGTCCTGGGTTTTGAAGTAGATGAGAATATCATCTATGAAGACGACCACAAACTTGTCCAAGTACGGCCTGAAGATGCGATTCATATATTCCATGAACACTGCTGGGGCGTTCGTTACTCCGAATGGCATCACCACGTACTCATAATGTCCATAACGAGATCTGAACGCTGTCTTCTGGATGTCTTCCTCCTTAACTCTGATTTGATGATATCCAGATCTCAAATCAATTTTCGAGAACACTGTGGCCCCATGTAGTTAATCCAACAAATCATCTATCCTTGGCAATGGGTACTTGTTCTTGATGGTCAGCTTGTTTATTTGCCTGTAATCTATACACAGCCGAGAGCTGCCATCTTTCTTCTTCACCAAGAGTACAGGCGCTCCCAGGGTGATACGCTCGGCCTGATGAACTGCTTATCCATCAATTCTTCAATCTGCATTTTAAGTTCAACCAACTCAGCTGGTGACATCCTATATGGTTAAACGGAGATAGGTGCTGTCGTCGTCACCAAATCAATGGTGAATTCAACTTCACGAGGAGGGGGAAGTCCAGGTATTTCTTCCGGAAAAACGTCCGGGAATTCATCCACAACCGATCGTCCCTTATTGTCACTACTGGACGATCGTTCTTGCTCCAACCTTCCGAATTCCTGATCTTCGTGCGTCATAATCAGGAAACAGCTGGCGCCCTCCATAATGTCTTCTTTCAATTGGCCGAGCGTCACTGATAATTCTTCTTCTTCTTCATCCGGAAAAATTAATTCCTTCTTACCACAGTCTATGAGAATGCGATTGGTAGCCAACCAATCCATTACTAAAATCACTTCTAACTCTTTTAAAGGTAAACAGATCAAGTTCACCTTATAACTACGCCCCTCAACCACAATAGGACATCTAATGCATACGGTAGACGTCCTAATCTCTCCAACCGCTGGGGTTGACACCACCAAGTCTAACTGCATCTCCCTCTCAATTATTCCCAATTTTTCAACACACGCCTTCGAGATGAAGGAGTGAGTCGCCCCAGAATCAAACAGCACACGACAATAAATTCCATACAGCAAGCATTCACCGGTTATAAGGTTACCTGAGCTTGCTGCTTCTGCGCCCGTTATCGCATATACACGCCCAACCGCTTGGGCTCGTCCACCTCTTGGCTGATTCCTCCCAGCATTCGGTGGTTTCATCACTGCCCGTCCTCCCATATTGCACTCGCTCTCCAGATGTCCACTTCTTCTACAACGAGCGCAAAATTTTCCTCCTATCAATTTAGGACATGACGATCGGTAGTGTGGTCCTCCACACTGGAAACAAGTCACGTTTCCTTGTTGCCCAGATTGTCCGGCAATAATTAGTGCTTGAGATCCACTCGTATTTGGACGGGCGTAAGGTATTCTTCTCTGATTAACATTTCCTCTGGAGACGATCGGTCCCCTAACCACCTGTTGTTGCTTCTTATGTTGTTCCGCTTCTGCCATATTCTTCTCCAATACTTTGGCCCTTTCAACCATCGCAGGAAATGAGCGAATACACAGGCTGGAAATTAGCACCTTCAAATCACTCCTCAGCCCATTTTCAAACTTTATGCATTGCCACTCCTCACTGGTAGTCATAGTGTTGAAATGAACCAAGTGCTTAAACTTGTTCGTATATTCAAAAACGGACATTCCACCTTGAACCAGTTGCAGAAACTCCACTTCCTTGGCAAAACGAACGCTGTCAGGGAAGTATTCTTAATAAAACTTGCTCCGGAATACTTCCCTTGTGATGGGATTTTGGGCGTCCGTCAGGATAGATCTCATGCTCGCCCACCAGTGGCTTGCTTCTCCAGTTAGTAGGTATTATGTGAACGCCAACCTGTTCTCATCCGGGCATCTCTTGGCGTTGAAAATCCTCTCCATGTCTCTTAGCCACTGATCTGCCTCATCAGGGAGGCACTACCCACTGAATTTGGCCAGATGGTGTTGTAGAAAACTCTCCAAGCTCCACTCGGTTGGATGGTTAGCGTTGGAAGAGGATGCTCCTGGTGTGCCTCTGGTGGCAGCGATAATTTCCATCAACTACCTCTGGGTCGCCTCAGAGTTGGCGCGAGCGGCCTCCAAACTCTGTAGAGCAGCTGCGTTCTGCTCCATTAATGTAGTGTTTTGTTGTTGTAGTCTATCAATTACTGATTCCAACAACCTAGTGTTGTTGGGCGCATCAGGTTCATTGGGCTGTGGTGGAGGAGGGAGTCTAGGTGCCATTTGTTCTCTGGAAACAGAGAAAAACGAGCGTTAGTTATGTTCAAAGAGTTGAAAAATTAACTCATTAAACACACAACAAATACATAGTGCACTCATAACCTACAGTGTCCTTAAAAGAACAAAACTGCTCTGATACCACTAATGTAACATCCCAAAATACAATAATCACCATATAATAGAATTAATTACATTAAACAGTTAAACAATGCAGTCTTACACTAGAATCAAGGTTCAAAAGCCAAAAGACTTAATTACAGAATTCCATACAGTAAATCAGTACTACTAGAAATTCAGAACGAACGATTTTACAAAATTAACTAACCGAACGTTCAAAAACTAAAACAACTAAACTGTAAAATGAACGAATGCTCTAGGGTTCAGCTTTAACCTCCACGTCTACTAGGTTCTCTTCTTCAATAACGTCCTCCAAAGTAGCCTCGCCTTCTGCTCACATCCACACGGATGATCATTGCAACGACAGGACGAACGTACAAAGACAACAGACAACACAAGGAAAAACGAAAGGGTAAGCTTATGTAATTTAATCCATACATCAACATATAAAATAAACATTTCAATCCACACAAACATATAGTTCAACATACAACAATCATATGAAGTATATTACTAGACAGACCGTCCGGACTGTATGAATCTGTGTAGCTACAGGCGTCCTTGCACCCGAGTGATGTAGTAACTGGGATACACTCAACAGCTGCCACTCGAGGTTAGCCCTATCCAAAGTACCCCTAAGGATTAGGACCTCCTGCCGTTCCCACACATGACCTACCCCCTCTACGTGAGGATGAGTACTCACGGAACATCAGGATGGACCAGCCAGCATTAGCATGCCCACAGTCATACTTTACCAATTCCATATTCATCCATGTCGCAACCGGAATCGCGACGGGACGACGATCCAAAAAAGAAAAACGAGTTTTGATAAGAGATTTGGAGTCGCCACCATAGTTTATTTTGGAAAACTACGGAAAAACCATAAAACGATAAAACACGGTCCACGAAAACCAAAGATTGGGTTCGGGAGTCGGTTACGCGTGGGGAAGGTGTTAGCACCCCACAACGCCTGCCCTAAGGCAGTACCTTTAACTAAATGCACGAATATGATGTGATTTTCAAAATGTTTAACTATCCCCTAAAATAAAATTCTAAAATAAACAAAACATATTTTTTTAGTTTTTTGGGCCCGACAAGGATTGACCTTGCTCCTACGTATTCTCATTCAAAATGAGAAATCAGGGTTACGTAGTTCTTTTTGAAAACTGCTTGAAAATTTGTTTGAAAATTGTTTAGAAAATTTTGTTTGAGAAAATGATTACGGATAAATTTGGATTTTTGGGAAAGTGAACCTGACAAGGACTAGCCTTGCTCCTACGTATCTCCATTCTTGATGGAGAATCAAGGATCACGTAGTTCTGGGTAGCAAGACTATTTGTTGTTTAAAATTGTTGATGTTTTCGGGTTTTTTGAAGATTTTATACCATTTTTTGTATTTTGTTTAAGAAAGAGAAAAGGTTGTTAGCACAAGGACGATGCGTGCGATCACACATGTGCATAAACCTTTAAAACATATTTTTTGGTTAATTTTACTTAAGGAAAAGAAAAGGTTTTTAGAACAAGGACGATGCGTGCGATCACACATGTGCCTAAACCTTTAAAACATATTTTTTGTAATTTTAATTAAGAAAGCGAAAAGGTTTTTAGCACAAGGACGATGCGTGCGATCACACATGTGCCTAAACCTTTAAAACATTTTTTTGTAATTTCAATTAAGAAAGAGAAAAGGTTTTCAGCACAAGGACGATGCGTGCGATCACACATGTGCCTAAACCTTTAAAACGTATTTTTGTAATTTCAATTAAGAAAGAGAAAAGGTTTTCAGCACAAGGACGATGCGTGCGATCACACATGTGCCTAAACCCTTAAAACGTATTTTTTGTAATTTTAATTAAGAAAGAGAAAAGGTTTTCAGCACAAGGACGATGCGTGCGATCATACATGTGCCTAAACCTTTAAAACGTATTTTGATAAATTCCTTTATTTAAATTGTAAATATTGCATTATTAAATATATATTTTAGGATAAGTAAATATGTAGAATGAGTAGATAGAAGAAAATAAAATAATAAATAAAATAAAAATAAAAGAAATAAATAAAACAAATGAAATAAGATAGACAAAATAAATGAAATAGAATAAAATGAAATAAGAAAAACAAACAAATAAAAATAACGAGCGTTGGGGGGAATTATGAACGGACGTTGAGAAAAATAGCCTGGACGACGAGCGTTCGTGGGTGATATGACGAACGTATGTTGAGTAAAGGAGCCTGGATGACGAGCGTTCGTTGGGGAGAGTTGACGAACGTACGTTGAGAAAAATAGCCTGGATGACGAGCGTTCGTGGGTGATATGACGAACGTACGTTGAGTACAGGAGGGTAGATGACGAGCGTTCATTGGGAAAGGAGGTTGAGTGACGAACGCTCGTTGGGGACGAGCGTTTGTTGGGACGAGCGTTCATTGGGGAATTGACGAACGGACGCTGGGAAAAGGGCTGAATGATGAGCGCTCGATGGGGACGAGCGGTCGTTGGGACGAGCGTTCATTGGGGAATTGACGAACGGACGCTGGGAAAGGGGCTGAATGACGAGCGCTCGTTGTGGACGAGCGTTCGTTGGGACGAGCGTTCGTTGGGGAATTGACGAACGGACGCTGGGAAAGGGGCTGAATGACGAGCGCTCGTTGGGGACGAGCGTTCGTTGGGGAGTTGGCAAACGGACGCTGGGAAAGGGGGCCGAATGACGAGCGTTCGGAATGGGTTGAAAAACGAACGTGAGAAAAGAGGGAGTAAGGAGCGTTCGTAAAGAGTTGAAAAACGAGCGTTCGGAAAAGGCTAAAAGACGAGCGTTCGAAAAGGGGGAATAACGAGCGTTCGGGAAGGGTTGAAAAACGAACGTGAGAAAAGAGGGAGTAACGAGCGTTCGTAAAGAGTTGAAAAACGAGCGTTCGGAAAAGGCTAAAAGACGAGCGTTCGAAAAGGGGGAATAACGAGCGTTCGGAAAGAGTTGAAAAACGAGCGAGCGTTCGAGCGTTCACCTTTGGGCTTGGCCTAGCACCGGCCCAGGGTGGCCTTTCTGACCTAGAATCCCCTAGGGGTTCAGCATTCCCCTTTCATTCCCAACACTCATACTCAGCTCCAGAGATCCAAGGTCGCTCTCCACTCGCTGCCGGTGTGCTCACGCCTTAGTCAGAACTGACCGCAGCTCCGACGACTTCCACCAGTCTTGACACCGCCGGCGACAGCAAGTGTGCTCAAAACCAAACGGCGGCCACGGCGTTACTGCTTCCAGCCCCCGCTGCACGCCCAACCTCCATCCGACTGGCAGCTGCGAGCCACCGGAGCCGTCGCCAGTCGAGGCGAAATCTCTCCTCCTCCGTTTGAGATTAGAACTTGCAGCCGACGATTATTCCCATACCCCTCTGATATCTATTTTCTGTTTTGGGTGCTGAGATGAGTTTATGTGATGGGAAACATGGTTGAGGTTAGAAACCGAGTGAGTTCTTCTCTGTTTTTTCAGGTATTGAACCAGATGGAGGACAAAATGAAAGATGAATGGATATTGAGGGAGACGATTCAATGGGCGAGTGAAAATGATGGTCATGAGGATAAAAAGAGATCAATTTTGTGTGAGAGATGATTATTGAATGTTCTTTCGAGCTTCAGGGGTTCAAATCCTTTGCTGGTGATGATGATTGGAAATGAAGGGAGGCTTGAAGGCTTAGTCCCCGGTCTATGAAAAATGGGAGTGGAAGGAGAAGGTGACTGGAAGGGTGTTGGTGGTAGCCGTGAGTGTCAAGATATGGCCATGGGTGAATTTGGATGGTGAAGGGAGTATCTGACGAATGAATGGAGGCATCAACGGTGTTTTTTGAGCGGTGATAGGTGTAGTGGATGATGGGTTATGTTTGTTGGGGTGTTCGAAAGGGATGAAGATGAAAGGGGTGAAGATATGGGAATGGAGAGAACGGTCCCTCTCTTCAGTGAGGGTGGATGATGGATGAAGATTGGGTGACTGAGAATGGAGTTTGAAGTCCAGGTCCTGGAGATCTAGAGTTGGAGGTGAAAACGAAGAGGGAAGGGATGAATACTGAAGGAGCTCTTGGTCGTTGTTCCCCCCTGGAGCCACCATTTCTTCCCCCTGCCTTCCATTCTCCGTGCCCTTTTCTTCTCTCTCTGAGTGTTTGTTTTTTTCTTGTGCCAATTCTCTGTGTGTCCATTCTCGTACCGATTTCGTACGTAAAAACCAAAACGTTTCTGCCACCCTGCCACTCGCAGTCACGGTTTTCTGCTCCTCCCTTCCCACACGACCTTGTCCCCCAATCAGAAACCTCCTTTTCCCTTTTTCGTCATTTTTACTAAAAGAAAAAATGTCTTTTTCTCTTTTTTTTTTTATAATATTAGAACAAAATAGAATATAAATGGAATAAAACAAAAATAAAAATAACAATAAAATAAAATAATGATAACAAAAATAAAAAGAGAAGAAGAGAAAAGGAATAAGTAAAGTGAAAAATAAAAATAAAAATAAAAATAGGAAGATAAACTACAGTAAAAGCCAAAAAAAATCATTCCGGACGAAATTGGGTGTTGACAATCCATACATGAGTCGTTCCTCCCAGGAACGCTCGTTGAAAATCCACAATCGTTTAATATTTCCATATCATGTTCTCTCTTTAAAATCTTATACTTTATTCTCATTTTCATCTTTAGTTTCAAATACCTAAAATAACGAACGTTCAGTCTTCTGAAGGACGAGGACGAACGTTAAATACAAGACCTAGAAAGACTTGTTGCCAATCAGAATAATTCGACACATGATTATTTGACGAACGTCATTGCTACTCGAATCAGTTGAATGAACTGACTCCGGAACGATACAATCAATATTCAGAATAATTTAAGTATAAAGGTTCTAGACTGAATTCAAATGGATAAAGATACAACAAGACGAGTAAATAACTATACTGAATACAATTCATTTAAAGAGATCGACTGTCAGTCAATGACCGAACGCGATAATACTCATTTACTAAAATTTTTGGACGAACGCTATTTACGCCCATTTGGTAATCAAAGGTAAGGACGAGCGTTCGGTATAAGACCGAGAGCTCATTAGGACAAACGCTAGGTATACGACCGAGCGCTACTTAACGAACGCTAGGTATAAGACCGAGCGTTACTCATTTTTAAAGTACGAGGGTATAAATATTATTATTTTTATTTCAGAGACTCGGATACCGCTAGTCTGAGACGAACGTTCAAACATAGCATTTCACAAGAGGACGCTCGTTCTCGATCAGAGTTCTTTTCGAATGAAAGAATTCCATTTTAAACCATTTACTAGTAAACCGAACGGTATAAGATCATTCGCTGACGAGCGTACATTTATCAAGGTAAGAAATACCATATTCAGATTTTTCATCTATTCTAACTCAACATTTCTTATACAGTTCATATCTTATAATTTCATATCAATTATCAATTCACATACTTCATATAATTCATGTTAACAATTCATACTCTACAATAATCATCCATTTTTCCAATTCATACATATCAACCATCGTCATACATAATCAATCAGCATATATCTCATACATCCAGTCCATATAGGACGTTCATACAACATACAAGTATCAATTAAATTAAATAAGCTTCCCTTACCTGGATCAGAGGTGAACGTCCTAGAGTATGATTTTGTCTCGTCCAACTATGGCTTTCTACCCTCAACGATTTTCTTAAGTTCTCCAACTAAGTCTAACCAAAGGAAAACGCAGAAGAATTTAGCTTATACCCTTGCATGCAGCTTAATCTTGGTTTGCATGTAACTCAGAAACGAGCGTCTAGAGTCGAGAGACTTACCGGTTTCAGAACTTGAATCTATTCGGTTCAGATTGAAGCTCACAACTCCGAGAATGCTCCTACGGTTTCTGAATGTGAATCGGAGAAGAGAGTGGTGAGTTACAGTAAAGAGAAGATGGAAATGTTCTAGAGAGAAGGAGAAAATGGATATTCAGAATTTGGGGAGGAAGACGATGCGTGCAGAAGAGTGTGGCAGGTTTTTCAGAAATCATTTTTGTTTGCCCCACGTCCAAAAGGTCGTGCGCTCTTCTGCTGACACCTGCCCTCCACTTACTGACTTCAGAATGTTCCATTTTGACACTTGGCAATTGTGCGTCAGAGTTTGTGAGTGCGTTTTTAAGGCACCTGAGCAGGGTTTTGGGAGTAATTAATGAGATTTGACAGGTGGGGTCTTGGATTAAATTTCTCAGGTCTTACAATAGGTAATTCATGTTAGTTTAAAAATATTTCACATTTTACATTTGATATTAAATTTATTTAAACATGTTATACAATATTTAAGAAAAGTTGAAAATTAGTTTAAATATTATTAATGAAAATTAAACAACTTTTAATTTTGTGAGAAGACGGTCAATGGCCATCTAACCTATTAATCTATCTGGTTAAAATTTATAATTAATATAAAATTATTTTATTGAAAATCTTAATTACAAATTAATAAAATAAATATAAAATAAATAAATAAATAAAATACTTTCACACAAAATGTACACATAATATCTTCAAAGAATAACCTTCATATAAAAAGTGAAACAACTGTCTAGTGGACAGTCTCTCTAGCTAAAAATGCAACATATCACGCTCACCTCACATAATAGTCTATAGGTCCAAAAGTGTAACATTAGCCTTTCCAGCCAAAACTGAAACACATCACCTCCCCGACCAAGAGTGGAACACATCGCCCTCACACATAGCCTCTGCAGTCAAAAGTGAAACACATTGTTCTAATATACATAAATAACAAAAACATGTTCACATTCACAAAACTCATGCACCCAACTACTAATACAATTTCATCTTTATAACTTTAAAAAATGAATTGAAAATACTCGTCAAACTTCAAAACATCATTGTTCTTAAATTCAAAACACATAGAAATGAAAGTTCTTGCTACCTCTTCCTTATTTCTCTTCGAAACTCAACCTTTGTCATTCTTCCTATGCTTGAATCTTACTCTTACTTTTTTTTCAACTCTACTGAGTCACGTTCTTTCTCGTCCAAGTATAATACTCACTCACTCATTTAGTGTGTATATTTATGGACTTCACTCTCACCCTTAAAACCCTATATACTTTTAAGAGATTTTAGGTGATCCTTTTTTATGAAAGACCCTATATTACCTTCATTATTTCGTTGCACCTATTCTCTGTTACTCTGGTTTGGAGCTCCTACTTGCGTGATTCCAGCTAGGAGTAGGTTCCATCACTTTTAATAAGATAAAATATTAAATATATCTTTTCATACCTTTCTATTTTTATTTCTTAGAAAATATCTTTAAATTTATTAAAATCATACATATAATAAATCATATATTTTTATAATAAATATCTTTAAGAAAATAACTCTCATATTTAACTTGTTTATATTATAATAATTAATTTATATTTTTTAAAATAAATAATAATAATAAACCACTTTATTTATATATATATATATATATATATATATATATATATATATATATATATATATTCTTAATTAATATAATTTTTAGGGTCTTACACGTTTTGGTACTTACAAAACATGTAGTCATTCTATAGTAATACCTTGTATATTTTTTTAAGATTAGAGTAGCTCAACCACTCTACTTTTATTACATTTAACTTTTGTTGATAAAAAAATGTCACTCAAACTGAAACAAACACTGAGACTTAGAAAATATCAATTATAAATAAAACTCGATTATTTGATTATTAAAATATTGAGTTATAAATAAATTAAAAATTAGTTAATTAAGTTTTATTTTATAAAATCTACTATCTTTCTAAAGTTATCATTTTTCTTTCTTCTATACTTTCTAAGATTTTTTACCGATTTAAGATTTTATTCTAAGTAAGTTTATTTCTATTTTTCTATTTTTAGTAGTTTTGCATGCATATACTAAAGGGTTTTGAATGTGGCTTAAAGGAGTTTAAAATGGATATCTGTTTAACCAAGACTGCTAGATTAAGTTCATTTCGTTGATATTGTTTTCTATATACAAGTAGAACATCTTTTGAGATTAGAATTTTTGAAGTTAGAAACTTAAGTCAAATTAAGAGAAACTAACTATTTTATTATTCTTTTTTGTTATATTGGTGTTGAGATTCCATTAAGGGTTATATTGTCTAACAAGTTCACTAATTTGATTTGATTGTAGTACAACAAGATCACATCCACATGAATTTTGTTGAAACAATAATTTATAATCTATTTAAGTTTGAGATAAAATAATGATAAATGTTGAACAAATTTGAAAATAAGTTTGAACAAACATAAAATTAAGTGATTAAGATGTTGAGATTGAACTTAGTTTCTCTCACTTAAGTGCAGTACCATTGATTCTCTATAAGTTATGTTATTTACTTTGGTGTTTCTTGAAATACTCCTTAATGTAATTTTAACCTCTTGTCTACATTCACATTGAGTATCCATTACTCATGAGTATACATTTAGTATCAGTCATAAATTTTACTAGTAGATATCTATGGGTATTATTTTTTTTTTCATTTTTATTCTTGAAATCACATTCTAAACTTTACAAACGTATTAAAACTGCTATCGTAGCCAAAGATTCACAAGTTAAACCACTATCACATAACGCACATTCAAAGATAACACACATTGTAAGAACTTAATTGTGTCCTTCAACACCTATTCATAAGGGTTGACCCCTTTTGCTTTCATTTCTCTTTATCTCCTCTTCATTTTCTTTTTTGAAATGGATGTCTGAGTTTAGAACTTACATTAGGACAAACAATGTCATTTAACATTTGGAGAAAAGGAAGGAGAAACAAAGGGAGAAGGCGACGATAATGGTGTTGTAAAAGAATAGAGGAAGGGACGCGAGAGAATATGATATGTTGGTATGATAGAGATACGGGGGAAGATAATGCACTAGGCTAAGAGTTTGCTTGAGATAAGAGAGAAGCTAGAGGAAGAAGATATAAGATGGATTCAACCATGCATTTGGAGAAAAATGGGAAGAAGACAAAAAGATATATAGTAACATGTGATCACATTTAAACAATGTCAATACCAATTTAACATAAGATATTTCATTGAATCATTTTAACATATATTTATAACAAATTACTAGTTAAATTTAATTTATAAATTAAAAACTTTTAAAACAAAACTTGAAATACTTTATTAAGCAATTTTATATTCATTAAACTAATTTAATTAATCAATAGACTAATAACTAGTTTATTTACCCAATTATAATATAATGCATCATTACTATTCATAATATTTAATTGTGTTTAAATGTAATTACTATTTGAAAATCAATGCTCCTAAAAGAAGTTATTAACACTTAAAAGCATATTATAAATGCATTAAATTCAAATTTAAATAGAATTTCATAATTGTTTATAGAAAGTACTTTTCTAAATTTATTTGAGGTTAAATATATTTTTGTTCTTTAGTAAAGATTGGAATTAGTCATTTATCAAAAGATTAATTCAATTTAGTCCTTCAATTTTAGAAATATGTGAGTTTAATTATTTTAACTAGTTTTTTATAAATTTTAGAAATATGTGAGTTTTTTATAATATTTTACACATTTTTCTTCAATATTAATTGAAAAAGATGTTTAAAATATCAAATAAATTTAACAAAATTTGATTATAAAGAATAAAAATTTGATTATAAAGATGTTTTGAAAAAAATAATTTTAGTTTTTACTAAAAACTAAAGAAGAAAAAACATATTTATTATAAAAAATGAATTAAGCACAAATGTTTTGTTTGGTTTAGTATTTAAGTTTCCGTGTCCCCGTCAAAACGTTCACTTGTTAAAATATCTGTCAGGAGGAAAAGTGGAAAAGTATGTCAAATTTACCTTTCCCCACAGTTTACTCGGTAAATTAGTTTTTGCCAACAAAAATACTTTTTGTTATGCATTGATTCAACAACATTTTTTTTGTCACCCATTAAACAAATTTACCAAAGTTTTTCTTGTGCCAGCTCAAAAAAGAAAAATCCTGAGCTGTTCAACTTTTTTTTTAATAATGATTGGTTCGAATCAATTAAATTCCTAAAATGTAATAAAAAGGTTCTAATAACATTAGGCTTTGTTCACTTTAGTGGATTTGAGAGAGAGTAATTGAGGGGATTTGAGAGGATTTGAAAATAATTTTTTGTTGTTGTTTATTTGAGTCAATTTGGAGGTAAGTGAGAATGAATTTGAAAGTAAAGTTTGTGAGAATTAGTGTAGGATTTGATTGACGTGACAGATTAAAAAAATTTACTTCCAAATCCAATCTCATTTACCTCCAAATTCACTCAAATAATCAACAAAAAAATTTATTTTTAAATCCTCTCAAATCCCTTCAATTACTCTCCCTCAAATCTACTCAAGTGAACAAGGCCTAAATGAAAGAAAATAAAATTCATCGATTAAAAACTAAACAAAAGTTTCATATTATTTAACATTATGAGTTATTTTCCTTTTCATTTTGTTTCACTCAGAAAAGAAAATATCATGATAATGCACTCAGTTGCGTCTCTAAGTGCAATTAACAAAATCATTTTAAACGAGGATTTGATTCGCTTCTGAAAGTCTAAACCAATTTACATTCTTCCTAAAAGAAAGTCAAAAATATGAGTCTAAGAAAAGGAAAAGAAAACTTTATTAAAAAAATAAGAAAGAAAAAAATAGTCCACAACTACCTCAAAAACATTGGGCTAGTCCATGTTGTCAAACTAACCAAATCAAAAGATTGTAAAGAAAAACGCAGCTTCCGTATTCAAATATAATAAAAACAAGTTTTCTAAAAAGGACCTTTACGAATTGCGTTTCATATTTCCAACTTCGTCGTTTCTATTTGCGACGCCGCTTTTATAATTATATTAATTAGTTTTGCGTCTTAAATTAGTCTTAAGATGATCTTCTTAATGATTTCCAACTATTACTCCAATGTGCACATACACGTGGCACTATAATATAATACCACAAGCAAAGAAAAAAAATATTAAAGTCAAAATAGCCCCTGGTTTTTGTGATGGATCCTTTTAGTTAACAATAATAATGCATGTGGGTGGTAGTTTATTAATTATAATTTTTTTTCGTAGAAACCAAATTCTAAGTAACGTGATTTCTTCAATTTCAGAAAATAAATTTTGTGCGTAAAATAACTCTTTCAAAATAAAAATACGAATTTTGAAGTCAAATTAAACAAAATTCTAATCTTCAATAAATACTCTTTACAAGAGTTTTTTAAATTATCTCTTGTGATCTTCAAATTACTTTTTTCGGTCGTGTCGTATCATTTCTTTAGAAATAGGAAATCATCTTTTCAAGAAATCTTAAGAAATAGATACTTTCATTTTTTTTTAGTTTTATTTAACTATGTTTCAAATAGATCTTCCTATAATATGTTTGAATTTGTATTTTTATTCTAAAGGAACATTTTTTTCTCAAAGTAAAAACAATCGAGTGACGCATAAAATCTCTCTAATAATAATTTTCTTCAAAGTTTGATTTCTTTAAGTAAAAAAACCATTAAAAGTCACCACAAAAAAAATGCTTAGTGAAACTTATTTGAAATATAATTAAGTAAAAATAAAATATATAAAAAGCATAAGTTTTCAAATCTTCTTTTAAAATTATTTATTATAATAATAAAATTGAAGATTTTTTTCTTCAAAATAATATAACACTCTAGGGTATAAAAATGGCATAGAAAATATTACAAGAACTGTGAAAAACTATGGTTTAATAAATTCTTATAAGAAACTAAAAAAAAGGTTAAGATACTTATTTTGTTTGGAGGATACAGCATTAAAAATGGTGAAGTCACTATTATTTTTAACGAAAAAGTATTTATTTTTCTATCTCTTTTTATATATATTTATTAAATGAATGGAACTACATAACTTTTATTTATTTTTATTTCCCGTATATTTATATTCTACCCGGCAATTAAACATTCGATTCTAATTCTTATCTTTTTTTTTTCCTCAACTAATTTCTTATTTAATTGTTTTCAAAGCAACCATTCCCATCCACGAGTCAATTCAATATAAATATGCAATGATAGCATGGAAATGAAGTCATAGTTTCCCTAAGAAATTGGTTTTTTTTTTTCTGAATGCAAAATGTGAATATTATTAATAAAATTGCATGACCACAAGATGTACTATAATAGACGTGAAGAAAATGTACAATTGGCCCTGTCTATGCAGAGCATGTCAGTGGGCACTGCATGATTGGGTTTTCTTTATCATGTGATGCAGTTAATTTTTTATATTTAACAAACATATTTTAAAACATTATAGAAATGGTAAATCGTAGAAATATTTTTAAAAAAATATGCTAAATTAAACAGTAGAATGTTATTTTATTTTATATATTTCCAATACAACTTCATGAATAACTGTGAAACATGATTGTTACTAACAATTTCCACTGCTAATGTTTGTATGTTTTATTCTAAAATAAACGCTTTTAATTTAGTAAGGTGCAAGTAGTTTTCTTATTTTTTTATTTATTTTGAGATAAACATAAATATGCTTTGAATAAAATGTTTTTAAATATCTAATAAATTTTGATAAACTTAAATACAAAATGCCACAAAGTAATGAACAACATACCGGATAAATTAAAATAAAACTATTTATGGAAACTTGTTCCACGCATTCATATTTAATATCATTTGGTCAACTACCCTAGCATCTATAATAAAATCGATGAACACATTTTTAAATAATCCCAAAAAATATTTTACATGTCAGACTGAATGTGACCATCATCAGAGTAATTATTTATACAAATAATATATTATCAAGATCACCCTTTTCATGCATAATTAGTGTCAAATAAGTCTGAAATATTTTTAGGTATCTATTCATATATTATATATTCTCAAATGTTGTATATGAATGAACACAGTCTTACCAATCAAAATAAACTCATTAAAAAAATGTTACATTCAATAAAATTCTTCAAAATTATGTTTATTGTGAAGTCGAATTTGATGAACTTGCACCGGTAAAAACAACTACAATATATATATATATATATATATATATATATATATATATATATATATATATATATATATACATCACAACAAATTAAATCAAAATATATAATATAAAAATTAAATTCATTGTATTAGTTCTTCGCCTAGATTTATAAGAACTTTTTCAATATATTAAAACGATTATGTTAGTTAATATTATTGGTTAGGAGCAATAATTAGTTTGCTAGGGATTGTAGTTTGTTAGAAATTTTTTTCCTCTTTTTTTTTTTTGTTTTTGCAAGAAACTAGTGTTTTTCTTTTTTTCTCTTGTAACAAATACAAATAGCAATACACATATTACTTGAGTTTTTAAGTTCTTTTTTATCTTGTTTTGCTTCCATGTTCTTCTCCATCACCGCTGTCATAGGTGTTTTCCAGCTTTCTCTCTTCGATACCATCTGATATGATATCAGAGCAGGTTTCTGGCCTGCTCTATGTCAAAGTTCTTTAAATTCTAGTGCCTAACCCATCTTTCTTTCATTCTCGATATTATCGAGCACATGGGTCAATCCATCAACCCTTCCAACCCCTTCTACTAGCATCTTGGAGAAATTTTAGGCCTCACTCTCATCTCTCAAGTTCTAAATGAAACTAATTATGCTTCCTAGAGCAGAAACATGAGAAGAGTCATTCTCTCCAAAAACAAGATCAAATTTATAGATGAAAAAAAATCAAGAAACCCCAAAGAAATGACCATTTATACGATGCTTGGGGAAAATGTAACATAATGGTCCTATATTGGATTATCTAGACACTTTCTTCTCAAATTGCAGAAAGCGTCATAGATGTGGAAGATGTTAAAGAACTATGAGATGAACTAAAAGAAAGGTTCTCAAAAGGTGATTACTTTAAGATTTCTAACTTACTTCAAGACATTCACACTATCAAATAAGGAGAAAGGAGTGTAAGTCAATTATTTACTTATCTAAATATCCTATGGGAAGAATTGTAGCCTCTTAGACCCATACCATGTTGTACTTGTGATGTCCCTTGTAGTTATAATTTGTCTATAATTTCTCTTAAATATAAAGAGGTGGAACATGTTGTTTGTTTCCTAAAGGACCTAAAAGGACCTAAATGATACTTATAACACATGAGAACACAAATCTTGTTAATGGAGCCTCCTCCCAATATCAATTGTGTTTTCTCCCTCATCATGTAGCAAGAAAGGCAAGAAAAAGAAGATTATGGCCTACTAATCAGAACACTGAAACCAAGATTATGGCCAACGCTATTGATAAACATAATCATTGGAAACCAGAGCAAACCTAGAGGTCTCATGGACATGGTTTTGGATCTCGTGGTCAAGGAAGAGGGAGAAGAAGAAATCCAAACTATGGGAAACAATGCTCCTACTGTCACAAGATTAACCACACTATGGATGAATGCTACCCCAAACAAGAGTGACAACAACAACAATCAAGAAAGAGGAGCACATAATGACTATAACTGCTAATGTTTGCAAAAGTGACTCAGCCACTATAGAGACACATCCCACCCAGCAGACAAACATTAATGTTGCCTTCAACTCTTTTACTCTAGAACATATGATAAAATTACTAAAGATGATAAAAAGTGTTGATAACTCTTCACATAACATTAGTTAGATACAAAGGAACACAACATAAAACAAACAAGGTATGTTCTTAGATTATAGGCACAAAGGCCACTAATCATGTATCCTATGAGAAAAAACACTTTGTCATCGTATCAAACCTTTATCTGTTAAACTGTCAAATAATTCATTCTTACTATCCAACATGTAAGAACCATTCAATTTTCAAAATATTTTATTATCTTTAATGTCTTATACATTCGTGATTTTTCTTTTAACTTAATATTTGTCTGAAATTTAACTAAGGACATAAACTGCACCTTAACTTTCTCTTCTAAGATGTGTTAAATACAAGACAACTCTACATTGAAGATGATTGGATGTGCTAATATCTATAAGGGCCTTTATTACTTGCAATCTTTTCCCATTTCTAACCAAGATTTTATACCTAAATTTGTTTTCTCTTATGAACGTATAGATGTAAGTCTATGGTATTATAGACTAGGCCACCCTAGAAACAAAATTATAGAACAAATATGAAAAAAATTTCCTTATGAACAAATCCCTTCTGATAATGCTCGTGATATATGTCATTATGTCAAACAACACAAATTGTCTTTTCTTAAAAGTAATTCTCTGTTTACTAATTGCTTTGAAATAATATTCTATAAAACTAATTTCCCATACATTGTGATATATGTATGAGGCCATCTCTGTTCTTTATGTTCATGGTCATAAATATTATTCTTATACAATTTTGAGTGATGCTCCGTTCACCATCCCATCTTCTCCTTCCACCTCCCAATTTTTTTTTAAATTTCAAATTTACCTTTTCTACTTTTTACTTTTACCAATTTTACTTTTTATTTTTTAAAACTCCAATTTCAATTCTCTCCCACTTTCACTCTCAGTAGCAAGTCCCCACCCCCCATTAGCACTTTCTCTCTTTTTCTTAATTTTCACTTCGTTAACAAGGATCTTTCAAGTAGTGCAATAGTTGGTATAATCAAAACCTGTTATAATAATAATATTAACGTAAGTGATTACAAGAAACTAGGTAGTAGCAACATTGTTGTGTTCTCCACTTTAAGGGATCACATGGAGGTCCATGTAGGGGAGGAATTTAGACTTTAGCAAACAACTAGTGAAAACTCAACTAAGAGGATATTTATTTTATAACTTAATTAAGTACAGATTGTTGATTATTGAGATGATTTGAAAAAGAAATAATAAGTTATGTGGGGAGAAGAAAAAAAGAAGAAGAAAATGTTGGGTTAAGGGAAGTGGAAGAGAGAAAGTTACGTTAAAATATAAAAGGTAAAATTGGTAAAAATAAAAAGTAAAAAGAGTAAATTTGGAATTTAAAAAAATTGAAGAGGTGTAGGGAGAAGATGAGTGGTGGAGGGAGCATCACTCTACAATTTTTTGTGTTTATTTCGTTATTCTTGTTATGTGGTTCAAACTAAAAAATATTTTAATATTAAAAATTGAAGTAAAAAATATTTCGTTATATGATATTATATCGGAAAAAACTATAAGAATTTTTTTTCTAATGAACAATAATTTGAATTAAAAAATAAATAAAAAATCGAAAATAAATTTGAAAATTGCTTATAATATCAACTCATTTAAATAAAATAACTCTTTCAAATAAAAAACATATACAACTTTTAAAAGATAAAGAAAATACTAAAATATTTGATAGAAAACTAATTATTAAAAAATTATAACTATACTAACATCCTAATAAAATAAAATATTTGTACGGATTATTATAAGTGAAGAATAGAACAAACCTGATATTATGAATAGAAAAAGTATACATAATCATACAAATAAAGTGTAATTACAGCCCTGTCATAAAGTGTAATTACAGCTCTGTCATAAAATTAAAGTCACTTAAAATATACAATTAATGAAAATCATTGAAGGAAACAAAAATATTAAACTACATCATATCATATATTTTTGTGCCATAAGAATTCTAAAGTTTCAACTCACACCTTTCTAGATAACACCATCCTCACATCCTCACATGCATCTTTATCTGTTCAGGCTATATAAGTGATAATTACAAAACAAACACAAATAAATAACAAATACAGAAAGTTAAACTAATGATATCTTAAACTAGCCAATATACAATTATTATAAAGATATATTACAATTAAACTAGCAAATATTCAATTTATATATCACAAATTCAATTTTCGTCCATTTACAAAAAATATAACCTAAACTCAATCACATGAATTTATGCATTTATTATGACTCTATAAGTTTTGCTTTCTCATGTAAAAATGAAATCATCCGTGTTACAGTTGTAATAATGGTATCAAACTCTCATCACATGGCAAAGCAAGTTCATTTATAGTCTAAAAGAAATGAAGTCACGATTTCAATACTAGCTATAGCAATAACTTTCAAACAAGAGTTTTTAGCAAATATATAACACTAAACTCACATGTCAGACCATTTCTCCTTGAGAATGATATAACCATGCAACCAATCACAACATCTAACAATATATCACAACTCAATCATATGAGAGACACCTTGTTGAAACATTTACCTCAATCACATGATTAACCTCCTCATCAAATCACATATCCACAAAACCTTCATTTTCACAAGAATTCTTTGTATTTCAAGATTGAATAAAAATCACAAATAAGTACAAAACAACCCACCAACACATCAAATAAAACAATTATTCACAAAAGAGAAACTTAAAATGAAACAATCGTAAGAGACATACTTTTCTAACTATATACCTCAAATAAAAAAAACCCAACACAACCCAAAACTTCCCCACATGTTTCAAGTGATTTACCAACACACAAAAGATAATTAAAATCACCAATTCCAGTTATAACAAGCCACAATCACATATTTTACAACATAGGATTCCAACATTTTCAATTATGACATGATTATGGGAAATCTAGAACTCCTTCATCTCATAAATTCAATTTACCCCATATCAACATACCAATTCAATCATAAAATTTCAATTTATTCTAAAATCAACTAGACTACAATAAATTTTATTACAAGAATCATAAAGTAATAAAATCAACTTCCCTTACCTCAAATGGTATCCTTATGTTTCTTAAGAACTTCTATAGCTTTTCAATCACCAAAAAAAACCTATCTACACCCATAAGAAGATCAAATTAATGATATGAAGTCCTAATTGGATTCACCAACACACAAAGAGTATATAGGAACAAAGAAAACCCCATACAACTCTAACAAATTCAAGAAAACATATGAACAAATTATGTTTTCTATAACACGAATGAAAGAAACTTACTCTATTTTGAATTTTAATCACTGGAAATAATAGGGTTCTCTATCGTGATTCTAATGGTAGTCTCTAATAAGAATAAGAAGTGATTTTAGTGAAAAATTAAAAAGAAAATATAGAATAATTTTAATTGTTTTTAGAGAAATAGAATGTGTGTTCGGTTATTTAACAAAAGGCCTACATACATTTTTGTCTATTCAGTAATTTCAAATAATATCTTTTTTCTATAAATAAAAATTTAATTTATGTAATAAAACTCATAATTATATTTTTTTGGTTTAGTGTCTATTTTGGTCCCTCCGTTTATAGGATGTGTTCAAAGTTGTCCTCCTTTTTTTCAAAAGTTCGCTAACCTCCTAGTTTTGCAAAAACGGTTCACGTTAGTCCTTTTTGCTTACAACATTAAAAACGCTAACGACACATTTGCCACCCTGACAATTGTGTCGTTAGCGTTTTTAACGCTGTAAGCAAAAAGGACTAACGTGAACCGCTTTTGCAAAATATAGGACGTTAGTAAATTTTTGAATAAAAAAGGCACTAGTGCAAAAATGACCTTTAACGTCACTCCTTAGACGTTAGATTACATAATATCCAACGTAAAAAATTGACCGGTGACATTTTCATAAATAAGTTGGACATATAGACGTTTGTTAGGAGGGGCCCGACGTCTATAATATTCTAGACGTCGGCCCCCACCTACCTGACGTTTATATACCTGACAGGTAGGTGAAAAATCATTTTTCCCGCCATATAGACGTTTGATCCCGCCATCCCGACGTCTATAATATTATAGACGTAGGCCCCCTTGTAGTAGACGTCTATATGGCCTAACTGGGTAGGTGAAAAGTTAACTTGGACGTCTGGCACCCTCACACTTGACGTCTATATGCCCCGCGAATATTAATTTTAAAATCGGAAAGACATCATATTAGTGAGGGTCCCGACGTCTATAATATTATAGATGTCGGCCCCCCAAGCACGCGACGTCTAGAGGCTGTTATACTACAAAACGTGAACCCACGATGCGTTATGCTCACTGTTCATCGTCTTCCTCGCATTTTCTCTTTTCGGCATTGCATTTCCAAGTGCGTTTTCTCTCTTTTGGACCATTTAAATTTAGTTTTACTCCGATTAAATTACTCTTTGATGAAATATCTTTCATTTGAACCGATTAAAATTCGTTTTCGTTGCATTTTGATGCAGTTTCTGGCGTGTTCTTGGGCGGCATTTTTGACTCTTTTTGGCCTACGTTTTAGGTCATGCACTCCTCCATTTCCCTCCATTGCTTTTTGAATCTGCTATAAAGGTTAACTTCTTTGTTGAAAACTTTTTGTGTATGCAT